>NW_020954546.1:9923801-9998255 GCF_900497805.2 Vombatus ursinus | reverse complement strand
TCAAATCTTGATCCAGACACATACTAGTCATGTGACCTGGGCAAGTCACTTAACCCTTCTGTGACTCAGTTTTACTATCTGTTAAATGAGGACTGAGCAGTCAAGTGGTACAGTGGATAGAGTACCAAGTCTGGAGTCAGGAAGACCTGAGTTCAAATCTGACCCTTGTAGCTTTAAATCTATGACCCAATGACCATCGACTGAGCTGCAAAGCTAGAATTTTCTCAGCTTGGTCTAGCCCCGGTGAAGCTGCTCATCAGCTCTTTCTGGACCAAGGTCCTAGGCCTAGACCACCTAAACCTTAAGCTCAATGTTTACAACCTCTGTTGCCCAGTGATTAGAGTAGCAAGATATAGAAGCTGATGCTATCACCAACATACTGATGCCATGCTCAGTCAACACATTTCTGGAATACCCTCCCATGTCTTCTCCTCTTAGAATCCCTTGGTTTATCTAAAGCACTTCCTGATCTACTCTCCATTCCCCTGCCAGCTGCTAGCACCTTCCCTCCTAAAATTACCATTTATTATATCTATATTTATTATGTCTATATTTATAGATATTTATTATATCTATATTTATCCGTGAGTGTGTTGTCTCACCTGATAGAATGTAAGCTCCCTGAGGGCAGGGATGTTTTCATTCCTGTCCTAGCATTTAGGAGGTGCTTTAAAATGCTGGTTGATTGATTAACCAACTGATACCTAGTCATTCTCCCTCTCCCAACTTGGAAAGTCCCTAAACTTTCATCCAGTTAGAAATCAGATTACCTAATGTTGTAATATTTTCTTTTAATTAATTGGTCTTATTTGATTAATTATTTTTAATGTATAAAAGTCTATCTCCCCTGTATTCATGGTCCAGCCCTAAGCTGAGGCGGTCTGGTCTGGTCCTGATTTGTTAGGCAATTGTCATGAATTGTTTAATAGATCAAAGATCAAACCTTTGTTTTCCTCAGTCATTTCATCTTTTACCTGCACATCCATCACCCAATCCAGGTACTCATGGCTGTAATATAATATACTTTGTTCTTTAGCAATCTTCATGATCTGCAGAAACTCCTCATTCTGAAAGATGAAATCAACTTTGAAACGTGTTCCTTTTCAGCACCCTAATCCCCTAGGGCCCCTCCTTCTGTCCAACTGGACAGGAGATGGTGGAAGGTGGTGGAAGTTGGAGAGATCCTCTCTGATCCTCCAACACATAAGAAAGGCTGTCTGGGAATTCATTTTTAAAATAATTTTATGGGTGTTTTCTGTTTCTTTCCATCTCTCTTGAGCTTCCTTGTGTCACCTCCTTCATATCTTAAAAGCCCTTTATATTTTAACCTATTATTTCCTCCTTGGCTCCAGTCCTAAGAAGAGGTGACCCTTCTCCTGCTCAAAGCTAACCCATCTCCTCATTCCCCTGAGCCTAGCCTCTCTTCTCTCTTTGAGGGGAACTTGCTCTAGCAATCATTCCCTCTCTTTCATAGGATCGCAAATAGAGAATGGAACTTAAAAGTCACTGAATCCAATGCCTTCATTTTACAGATGAAGAAACTGAGGCAGAGAGAGGTTAAATGATATGCCCAGGGTCACACAGCTATTAAATGCCTAAGGTAGGATTCAAACTGAAGTCTTCCTGATCGTAAGTCCAGGGCTCTACTCTTCCACACCAGGATGTCTCTCAATGTTCATCTCTCCCTCTTTACCAGTTCCTTCTTTCTTGGTTATACACATGCCCGAGTCTTTCCCATTACCTGTTCTGCGCCCCCCCCCAAGAAACTCCAAATCCTTTGCCTGACTCTGTCATCTCCTCAAGCTCTTTCCTCTCTTTTATTTCTCAGCTCCTGGAAAAGAGTTGTCCACCCTCACTGCCTGCCCCCTCTCCCCAGCCCCAGCTTTTCCCACTAAGCCTGCCTCCTGACTGACCCCTAACATGAGTTATGGGGACTACCTTACATTTGTACCTCAATGGGAAGGACAATGTCAGAGCAATATTTGGTAGTGGAAGGACTTGTGCATGAGGGGGAGTGGATGGAGCAAGGAGGCAGGGACATGAGAGTTCCTAAATGCAATGGCAGAAGAAATTCCTTAGAGACCAATTTTGCTGATTTCATAACTTCTTCCAAAGTCATCCCTGATTAAGCAAGTCTGGGAACCTGTATTTTTTTTAAATTTATAAACATTTCAAAATAGCCTGCCAATGGATGTTCCTTTTATAAAAGACCTTGCCTAACAGATTAAAGAGTCTGAGTATGAGTGTGTGTATGTGTGTGTGTGTGTGTGTGTGAGTGTGTGTGTAAGTGGTGTGAAGAATCTGAAGGTGTTAGTCTTGTGTCCCTACTGTTTTTAGCTTCTGGTCAGCCTCTCCCAGTCTTAGAGAAAGCTTCTTTTGCTGCAGTGAGGCTGATGGAAAAGCTGATAAGTGGCATGTGAGGCAACATTCAACAAATGGAGATGTGCCCTAGAGAGTTTCAACCTCCTGGATTTGGTGAAATGTCGGGATGATAGAGGAGGCAGGAATCCCCACAAACAATTCTCAAGGTCAGAGAGGGCCAGAGAAGCTCCCTGACCTCTCTCCTCTGGTTCTCGACTGGGGGTGCCAGGATGCAGTGGAGATAGTGAGTGAAACCTCTTCACCTATAGAAATATGATGAGTAGCTTTTCATGTTCATATATGTATATGGAGTATCTGAAAACATGGCAGGCTACCAATGTGTGTCTGAGCAATATTAAATTAGAAAATGTCTTGTATTTTGTTGCTCCCAAGCCCCAACCCCTGACACAAAAACACAAAAGCTCTCAAGAAGTCTCGTGGTGAGGGAGTGCCAGTGCTTAGTACAAAGCCTAGCACATAATAGGCTCTGGATAAATGCTCTAACTGGGAGGAGATAACACATATAGGAGAGGCAGCTTCAAAGTAGATGGCAAGGCCCAGGAGCCTGAAAATACTATATAAATGTTAGCATTATTATTATTAAATATATCTTATTAACATTATATGCCTTATTTGTGTTCCATCTCTCTTGCTAACTAGCCAGCTCCTTAAGGGCAAGAAACATTTTCATTCATCCTTGCATTCTTCCCTAACTCCAATCAGTATGCCTTCTTTACGTAATAGATGCTCAATGTGTTTGGTGAGTCAAACCACATTCTCTAAAACAAATATCTCTTAGAAATTCTGATTTCTGAAGCCTCACGCAAGTCGTCAAAGGGGCACCCACATGACGTACAAGGGCACAGAGTGGAGAGCCATGGGAGACGGCCCCTTCTTCAACCCACACTCCTCGTAGAATGGCCATTTAGCCAGACCTGAGCAAAAAGCAGAATGTTGATTTTTGAAAAGCAAAGACACCAGAAAGAGAATTATTCTGTCACAACCACCCTACGGAAGGCAAAAAAAATCAGGGCAGCAGAAAATGTTCATCTTTGTGGGCATTGTTTGCACAGATGGTTAGGGTTCAGAGCACCGATTTGTTCATGAGGATCACAGGCTTATAGGTTTAGAGTTTCAAGGGAATGTAGATACCACCTAGTCCAGTCTCCTCATTTTATAGATGAGAAAACTGAGGCTCAAAGAGGTTGTGACTTACCTAAAGTCACATAGCTACTGAGTGTCAGAGTCAGAGTCAGGATTTGAACACTGACTTCCAGTCCAGTATTCTAACTACCCCAGCATATGGTCTACTCCAGGGGTGGGGAACTGTGGCCTCAAGGCTGCATGTGGCCTTCTAGGTCCTTGGGTGCGGCCTTTTGACTGAGTCTAGGTTCTATAGAATGAATCTTTTTATTAAGGGGATTTGTTCTATGAAGTTTGGATTTAGTCAAAGGGTCAGACTTGGGGACCTAGAGAGCCACGTGTGGTGCCTCAAGGCTGCAGGTTCCCCATCCCTGGTCTATCCAATACTGATGCAATAAACCCACCAACTTTTCTTCTTATTCCAGGTAAGTGCACACACTAGACATCCTTTTGGTCACCACCCTTATGCAAAGTGGAAAAAGCCCACACGCCATTGGACTGGATGATTCCACAGGTCCCCCTCAGTTCTTACTTTCTGCAAATTGTCCTGCAGATGGGTCACAGACATCGGTGTCCAAAATGGATGTGTCCCAACCGGTTTATTCCAAAAACTTTTAAGCTCCTGTTGTATAAAAGGGGTGAGGGACATAAAGACGAGTAAAATACTTTGTGATTTCTAAGAGATGTGAATGTAGAGGGGAGTTGAGATAAGCATCTGAAGAGCTATAATACAAGACAGTAGGTGATCAGTGTCACAGAAAAAATGCAGACGGTCTGGTCATCTTCTACATAACTTTCTCCATCTCTCCTCATTTAAGCAGATGAGAGAGCGGCAGTGATTTAAGCCACTGGTGGACATAATGTTCAGGGCTTGCCCTCCCGTGGTATGATGGAAAGAGAACTTGCTGTAGAAACAGGGGGCCTGGGTTTGAATCCTGCCAGTTATCAGCAGTGTGGTCTTAGGGTAAGGTACTTCAGTTCCCTGGACCTCAGTTTTCTCATCTGAAGCTGGACTAGGAAGGCTCTGAGGTCTCTGCCGGCTCCACATCTAGGAGGCTGAGTTATTTTACTTCACTGACTCTCAGTTTCCGCATTTGTAAACAGGACGAGAAGCCTTCCAAGGCGATTTCCAGCCGTAGATCTATAATCCTGAGTCACTTCCTCTTTCTGGGCCTCAGTTTACTCATCTGTAAAATGAGGGGGATGTGTGTGATGGCCTCTGAAGTCCCTTCTATCTCCCCCCAATTCCTTCAATCGTCCTTCATATGGAATCATTATGTCATAGCTTCAGAGCTGTAGGGAGCCTTAGGGGCCTTCTCTTTGACAAATATTGGAACTTATGTGTAAGTCAAGACAAGGTCAAGAAAGATTGCATGACTTGCCAAGGGTCACCCAGGTAGTGACAGACACAGGATTCAAATCCGAGTTTTTTATTGGCGCCGAATCAATATGGTGGATGGAGAATTTGAACTCGGGCACTCCGATTACAATGAGAGGTTGGAGTTGCCTCTACATCCTCTTCATCCTCCTCTTGTCGTGCTAACATTTGTCCGTGCCCCTCTTAAACTACAGGACCCAGGAGGAGAAGCAGTACTTCAAATGTGGGTGGTCTGCCCAGGGCAGGAAGCACTCTTGCCTCCCTCTTCCTGTGCCTCTCTTAAGCTTGCTCGAGCTGGATCAGTCCCATTGGTAATTTTATCATTATTCTCTTCAGCACAAGGGGGCGCTCAAGGCTCAAATTGGGGCCACATTGGCAAATGGAATGTTTCCCAGATGAATTGTTTTATTTAACAAACAAAATTAGCAGGAGTCTTTTGGAGAAACCCTACGTCCACTCAGACTTGGCAGAGGTTTCTGAAGTCAGATGCTGACAAATGTGTGTATGGGATTGAATTGGAATTAATGGAAATGATTATCTACCATTGGACAACTCAGCACGAGGGTAGACATTCGGCTCTTTCTTTGTGGGTGAAAGGTAGCAGCTCATATTGTCTTCTTGGATGGGACTATGGGGATCCAAATTATGGCTTTGCATTAATGATGAGTTAGCCTTCAACCCCTCAGTTTGAACTCTGGAGTCCTTTGCAATCCAGTGATGAATGCCCCCATGAGAAAAAGCATGGCATAGTGGAAGGAATATGAACTTGGAGTCAAATCATAGCTAGAAAAAGCCTCAGAAATCATCTATTTCAACCTCTTTGTCTTAGAAATTATGGAAACTGAGGCCCAGGGAGGTCAAGTGACTATGATCATAGGACCATTGACCCAGTAGTTATACAGTCCAACAAACTACCTCATTTTTCTCATGAAGAAACTGAGGCCAATGGAGTTTAAGTTTCTTGGATCATAGATTGGGAGTGAAAAGGAATATAAGAAACCATATAGTTCAACCTCTTCATTTTACAGGTGAGAATAGTGAGGTCCAGAGAAGTTAAATGACTTAGGCTAATATACAAAGAGTTGGAAATGGCCATAGATGCCGTCTAGCCCAAGCTCTTAATTCTAAAGATGAGAAAACAGAATCAGGTAGTTGACACGAGCATCAGAAGCAGGATCAGATTTTTAATTAATTTAATTTTTAATTAGGATTAGGATTTGAACCCAGGTTCCCTGACCCCTGAGTCAGTACTCTTTCCAATGTACCACACTACTTCAGGTAACAGCCTCACTGTCCTTTTTTTGTCAATGCTGCTGCTGCTGATTCTAATAGCTAGCATTCACATAGGGCTCTAAGGTTTGCAGAGCACTTTAAAAATGTCATCTCATTTGATTTCACAACAACCCTCAGAGGTAGATGCTATAATTTCTCCCATTTTACAGATAAGGAAAATGAGTCAGAGGTTAAGTGACTTGCCCAGGGTCACACAAGTAAGTATCTGAAGCTGGATTTGAATTCAGGGCTACTGATTCCAGGTCCAATGCTTGAACCACTACACCACCTAGTTGCCTTCATGAAGATTAGAAAATAAAATCAGGTGGAATGGGTAGAGAGGTTGCCTCAGAGTTAATGAGACTCAGCCTAAGGCCACTCTCCCATCTGATGTCTGCTGACTGTGAGTATGGACGAGTCACTTATAACTTCAGGTAGCTCTCCAAGATTATAAATGACTGAACAATTATCAATATGCTTTGGTAGAGGGAATCTCTCCTCTCCTCACTCCTGCATGTTTGTCCTTGGCAGGAAGAAGAAAATGGAGAGCGTGAATCATGAAGGCATGCACATGCCCTTCATCTTGAGGGGACAAAATGGAGCTACTTGACTATCCCTTGAAACCCAAATCACTCTGGGTCTCACTGATTGGCCAATAATAGGTCTATGTTTGGAAGTGATGGCTCAGAGTGAGCATAAATAACATGTTTAATAAATTAATTAATAAATTAATAAATTTATCAATAAATTAATAAATGTTTAATTAATAAATTAATAAATGTTTCTATTCTGACCTGTCGTCCTCTCCCTGACTGATTCTTTCGTGAAGGCAAAGTACACCATCTTTTACCTCAATCCTTACCTACCCTGAATAGGTGTTACCTCAGACAGATTGAGACCTGAGAAAGACCTTAGCTTATAAAGGCCAAGGGCTCCCACTGCATCCTGGGCTGTTGCCAGCAGTCCCGGCCTATGCCTTGCCACTGGACTCTGATGACTCAGAAGGAAAGAGTGGGATGATGACTTTGCCCAGCTCTGCCTCACTTAAATCCAGTTCACTTCTAAGTCAATCACCCTCCCAATGTCATCGGTCCTCTTTAAGAATGAAGGATGCACAACAGAGCACCTCACATTTCCTCTAGCCTCAGACTTTGTGAGACTATGAAGCAACTCAGTCCCTAATCTTGCCTGAGCCAAGGCATTGTCCTCACTATCTCCCCCCTAAAAAAATTACTTTTATTCCTAGTTTTAAGATTTTGCTCTGATTGTTATTTTTACTTCCAATAACCTTCTTTTCCTCCATCTGTTTTCCTTTTTGATTGAGATCAAAAATTATCCTGCCTTGACAATTAATACAAGCCTTATCCCTCCTTCAAGGCTCAGCCTCGGTATTACCCCCTACCTGACTCCTTCTCTGACCATGTCAGTACACTAGGATTTCTCTGTGTGTATATGTATGTGTTTCTGTTTGTATGTGTGTTTTAATTCTTTCATAACTGGAAACATTTAAAAGTATAAAAATATATCGATGAATTGAAGTGTATCTGTGAGGAATCACAAATTTAAAACTTAAAAGGAATCTCAGAGGCCATCTGCTATAGCCCACTCATTTTTCAACTGAGGCACACAGGTTAAGTGACTTGCCCAAGATCACACAGGTAGTAAGTGTTAGAGGTAGTATTTGAACCCAGGTGCTCTGACTTCAGAGCCAGGCTCCTAAGAACTTTTGCAATTTTTTTTTGCTATATCTTAACATAATATGTCACATCTCAGGGCCATCTGGCCAGCAGTGCTAAGGGTTACATAATCTCAAGATTGTTCAATCCAGATCAAGAGAAATTAAGCCCAAAGGCCAAAGAGAATGTGTTTGGGTTGACCATCCTGACTTAATCACTGTGAAGTCAAGGATTCACTACTGGACCTACAATGAGTGTCTAGTATGGATGGGGGAATTTATAGGGCAACATTGGTGAGGAAGCCAAAGGGTTAATGTGGTAATGCATTAGGCACAGTTTTCTGGCACATGGTATTGTGTGCAAAATGGTCCTGCTGTCAGGCAGATGGTGATGCTCTAGTTCAAATCTTCTCTTATTGTATGTTTGACTTCCCAGCCCTTCCTAAAAATAAATTAAGGGCATATTGGGAAAGCAGTGATTTTGTTGCTGGCAAGAATTCATAATGAAGGAAACAGAGTAGATGATGACTGTTGACTCTGCATGGCCCTGTAGGTCTTACCTCAAAGTTAATTTGTATTGCAACAAGGGATATTATAGAGGTTAAAAATAACTTCTTCTGATCTTCTCCTCATAGTTCCATTCCAGTTTTGGTAAATGGAGCCCACGGAATGTTCTGAAAGGAGACAGACTAATAATGAGATTTGTTGTTGTTCAGTTGAGTTTGACTCTCTGTGACCCCATTCAGAGTTTTCTTAGCAAAGATAGTTTGCCATTTCTTTCTTCAGCTCATTTTATAGATGAGGAAACTGAGGCAAAAGAGTTAAGAGACTTGCCCAGGGTCATACTGCTAGCAAGTGTCTGAGACTGGATTTGAACTCAGGTCTTCCTGCCTCCAGCCTAGCCACTCTATCCACTGCTCCACCTAGCTATTCAATGAGTAGGTACTAAATTGATTTTTTTTCATAGATATTTCAGCCTGCTAGGAGCCCTTCTATTAGAAGCTATCAGGAGTATTGCCTCTATCCTTGCAGAGAACAGAAGGGGCTAGTGGGCATGGTCTTAGCTCATCATGCATTTTTTTTTGCAGGCTAATTGATTTTTTTAACCTATCTGTAAGTCTGAGGTCAAGGCAAAGTGGGGCGGGACTTTGGGCCTTTAGTGAGAGATGTAGTGAAATAACAAAAAGTCATCAGATTTTTCTAAAAACACATTCGAATATTTTCTATATTTTGACACTTACAAAGATCAAAGTCTTTAAAATCTCCCCCCCTCCCAAAAAATAGAGTAGAACTTTCAATTTTATAGTTCTCACAAAGTTATCATCATTGAGGATGGCAGAGATAGCCAAAAAGCAATATTCCCTTGTTGTCCCTCCACTACCTCCCTTATCTTTAATCTGTGGAGGTGTCAGTCTCTTTCTTTGTTTTTTAAACTTTTTTAAATTTTATTTTATTTTAAGCAATTGGGGTTAAGTGACTTGCCCAGGGTCACACAGCTAGTAAGTGTCAAGTGTTTGGTCTTAGGTCAGATTTGAACTCAGGTCCTCCTGACTTCAGGGCCAGCGCTCTATCCACTGTGCCACCTAGCTGCCCCTAGTCTCTTTCAATAGGAGAAAAGATAACCAAATGGGAAGGAACACAGGACATGGGATATTGTGTTCAGTTGCGGACAAAAGACTGTGTAGGAATCAGGAGACTTGGATTCTGGCCCCCCTCCTTACCATTAGCCAACAGCATTATCTTGAGTAGATCATTGTAATTCCCTGGGCATTGGTGACCAATCTATAGAAGGGGAATATTAAATCTGTGTTCTGCCTACCTTAGAGATCTGGGGTGAGTACATGAAAACACTTCTGAAAGTGCTTTGGAATTGATGTGAACTTGCCCCATGAGTGTTCACACCCTAGATCTCCCCAGGGAGGCTAGTCCACAAAGGCTAGTCTTTATGGAAGCACTGTCAAACCCTTAGACAATGAAATAATAAAATCACATATGTAGAGCTGCATGGGCCCTTAGACACCAGGAGGGCCAAACCCCTCATTTTACACCTAAAGTCCTTGGAGATTGAGTGAATTACCCAAAGTCACATAGGAAGTAAGTGGCGGGATTTGAACCTTCATCCTGTGACTCCAAGCCCTTAACATATTCTCCTCCTTTTTTACATTTTCCAATTATGAAGGAGAAATAATTTTCTTAAATCATAAAACCAATTACTCAAAACTAATTAATTTAGTTAATACCTTTCAAAGTCTGTAGAACTGCAAAGCTTTTTGAGATTTGACTTTGTTTTATTTCATTTTTCTCTCAATTTTCCTTTTAAAATAATTTCCTTTTTTGAATTTCAGGTTTGAGATCCACCGGTCTGTCCCATCCCAGAAGCCTAGCACAGTTGGATAATTAGGAGCCGTGGGGAGTGCCAGGCAGATAAAGAGTATTATGGGATTTTACAGTCCTCCAAGCTGTGGCCACCTAGAGGAAGGGAAATACTTTTGGTTTTGGCCTTCCAGGCTGTAGAGCCATGCCCATTCTGTCCTCCCACTGTGTTCCAGTCTGTTAGGTAATGTGGAAATGTAAAATGTACCTCCACTCCCCATGTTGCTATCTTAATTACCCAGATTCTTGCATCTCAGAATTTATCTCTCATGGTCCATAAGGCACGGATCCTAGGAGAGAGAAGAGTGGTGAAAGAAAGACGGTCCACTCTGTAGGAAACTGGGAACCAGCCCATCCTAAAGGACGGGCACCAGCCAAGCTGGGCAATTCTGAAGTGATCTGGGAATTTCTGATAGAAGACACTGTGAGAATAACCCCTTTGTAGCCCAAGCCTGCTACAGCCTCAACCCACGCTCAGCGATTGGGCACATGAGGTCATTTCACACACAAATAGCTCTTTTAAAGCAGTTAGGAGCAAGGGACCTTGGAAAGAGCACTGGCTTTAAAGTCAGAGAATGGTGAAATGGCCATCGCCACCTTGGGCACGTTACTTCCTCCCTGGCACTCACCTGTGCTACCTGGCAAAGGAAGGAGTTGGATGAGATGGCCTTGGAATTCCCTGCCTGTGTGGCCTTGGGTAAGTTTTTCACATCTCTGACCCTCAGTTTCTCCATCTGTAAAATTAGGGGTTGCCTTCAATGGCCTTTGAGGTTCCTCATAGCTTTGGTCCTATGATAGTAGGATCCTAATCCACTCAATAGCTCTTTGCCTCAGTTTTCCCATCTGTAAAATCAGGGGTTGCCTTCAATGGCTTCTGAGGTCTCTGGTGGCTCTGGGTTTCTGGTCCTCAGTCTAACAAACAGCAGAAGCATAATCAAAGCATCAGCATTGGGAGGAACCTTAGAGTTGTCAGAGAGGAAGCATTAGGTGGTTGATGTAGTATTCGACTTAGAATTGGGAAGACCTGGGTTCAGATCTTGCCTCTGACACATGCCGCCCTGGGTGTCACTTTACCTCTGTGTCCTCAATTTCCTCCTCAGTGAAAATGAGGAGAATTGGACTAGGTGGACTTTAAGATCCCTTTCACTTCTGAATCCGTGACCCACAACACAATGCCCTCAAAGGCCGCCTAGACCAACCAATAGCAGAGGACTCATCTCTACTCCAGCCCTGCCAAGCCGCCATTCAGCCCCATGGCTCAGTGATGGCGACCCATGAGACAGGCGGCTCTAATAGCTGAAGGTTCTCACTGACGGAGAGCATACCTCTCTGAATATCACACTTATTACTATTCCTTCTGCTCTTTGGACCCAAACAAAACAAGTCACACCCTCTCTCAGAGACCAGCCTTCAGATGAAATTGGATGCTTTCTTGGGCCACATAGGACAAGACGTGTTTTGCTTCATTAGAAGACAGTCAATAATGGCATCCTTTTCATCCTATTCCTCTCTCTACCACTGATGGGGGCTCTCTCAGAATGAGAATGAAAAGCACCAGAAAGAACCTTTTAAATATGAGCACCAAGCAGAGGGCTTCTTTCTCAGCAATCCTTCCTCACTACAGTCACTCCCAAGCCAAAGATGGCAGGATCACTGACTGAGAACTAGAAGGCACCATTGACCCTAGAGGTTAAGTGACTTGTTCAGGATCGCATAACTAGCTCATGTTTGAGGCAGAATCTGACCCCAGATGTCCCTAGCTCCAAGTCCAATGCTCAGTCTACTAAACCAATGCATTTTGGGGCAGCGCCACTCACCAAGGATTAATCGGACACTGTATCTTCAGTTCTCTCAGAAGGATGCTAGGGGACATGTCCATACTCTTCATGGGAGGCTCCCTTCCTATAAACTAATCAAACTTAAATCACCAGGACAACTTTCTTGTTCAAGTCCCCACATAAAGGAGGCTGGGTAAGGCAGAGGCTCGGCCTGGAGCCTTGGGAGATTGGGGGAGGGTGGTCCTCATCTCAGTTCTCCATGTGAAAGCTTGTCTGTGATCTTGACTGACATGCTCTGGCCCTCTCTTAAGCTCTCATTTAAACCCTGTTCCAATCCCAATGTCAAGCCACTAGAAAAACCTCAAGGGTCATTGAGTAAAGAGTTGCTTTGGGGAACAGCCTTAAGGTCAGTTCTCTAAATACCAGGCCCTCTTATAGAGGGCCTCCTACTCTTTGTTCACTTTTGATTTCCATGGCCATCAACCCAACTCAGGTTGTTATTACTTCTCACCTGGCCTATTACAGCAGCTTTCCAATGGATATACCTGTTTCCAGATTTCTTTCTTCCAATTTAACTAACTCCCCATTTGAAGGGGAGGCAACATTGAAAAGCAGAAAGAGAAATGGTTTTGGAGTCAAAGCGTCCCGAGTTCAAATTCTAAGACACTTATTACTATCATTGTGACTTTGGCCGTATTACCTAACATCCTTAAGCCTCGATTTATTCAACTATAAAATGAAGGGGTTGAACTTAGGTCTAGATCTAAAATCCTAGAATCCAGAGAAATCTTCTTAAATCACAAATCTGCTCATGTCACATACCTGCTAAGAAAGCTTCAGCGGCTTCTCATAAAATCTGCTGCTGAGCTACTTACTACCCACCCTGAAAGCCAAGTGGGTTTCCAAATTCCACTTCTTCCACAAAGGTCTTCCTGATCCCCTTAGCCAAAAGACTTAGCTCTCTTTTAAACTACCTTTGTGGTTGTTGTTGTTTCAGTCATGTTGGACTCTTTATGACCCCATTTGGAGTTTTCTTGGCAAAGGTACTGGACTGGTTTGCCGTCTTTTTTTCCAGCTCATTTTACAGGTGAGGAAACTAAGGCAAACAGAGTGAAGTGACTTGCCCAGGGTCACACAGATAGTAAGTGTCTGAGGCCGGATTGGAAAATGAGTCTTCCTGACTTCAGGCCCAACTCTACCCACTGCACCACCTAGCTACCTTTTTATACTACTGTAATACTATATTTCTATATGCCTGTGTTATAGAGAGATTTTTTGAATAACATTTTATTATTTTTCCCAATTACATGTAAAAACAATTTTTAACATTCATTTTTTAAATTTGAGTTCCAAATTCTCTATCCCATTCCCTCCCCACCTCCTCCACAGTAAACAATTTGACGTAGATCACACATGTACAATCATGTCATAGTTAGTTTTACCCCTGTTTTTCAGGCCTCTTCAACTGTCGCCATTTTATTCCTATTTTTCTTACCCTCTCCCCCAGCCCTAAGCAGAAGACATTGCTTGTAGCAAATATTCGATAAATATCTGTTGTCTGAACAAGCGAGTTAGAAGTAGCAAAACATTTATTGGGTATGGAGTATATGGGAGGTGGGATAAATACTATAAATTTGGTCGATTTGAGCTGTGCAGTTCGCTCCAGGGGCTATAATCTTTTTGAAACCTTGTTTTTTTATTAATTTTCTTTTTATTATGAACTTAATCATCAATAAGCAGAACTATGTCATTATACAAAAATTTTAAAAAACATTTTATAGAGGCTTTAAAGTGCATATGAAATTTAACGAGGTTGCAATGCAACCACCCTATTTCTGGGCCCTTTGGACTTCTTTTATTTTCCTCTGTGTCCTGGGAAGCATCTGAAAGAAGAGATCCTCATTATTGATGATGGAATGGGCCGAGGGTAGTGGGTTTTGCAATTAATTCATGGGTCCTTCAGTTGTGGGAGGGGGTGTTTATGTAATTTGGAGACTAGTGGAGACGTCCCCCCCTTGCTTCTGATCAGCCCAGCTCATTAGCAAGCTAGTCTGTGCGATTTTCCTTTCCTCTCATCTTATCTGCTTGCCTGTTTTCCTTATGTGTTTCCTCCTGGGACATTTCATTCCCGGCGCTTTTTGCTGTCTGATGGAGCCAACACACACTGATAAGGTGGAGGCTGCCTCTCACCCTCTCTCCAGCTGTGTTGTGGTGGTGCTATGGTCCTCCATAGAGGGCATTTCCTTAATACATGCACATCCTAACTATGGAAAAGCCTATCAGCTAAGCTTTCCAAACATTTACTGGTTCTGTTTCTTTTTCCTCAAGAATGTACTTTCCTTGTCCTTGAACCAAAAGCCGAACGTTCTTTTTATGATGCGTTCTTTTTCTAAATTTGTCTTCAGTTTTGCATAAGAGAATAAGAACGAGAAAAGTAGAAGAAACACCTGGAATCCATCCTTGGGTTACTGTTTCAGGATTTAATTGGATTTAATCCTCCTCCACCCAGTTATTGATTTGATCTTCCTGAGGCATCCTTTGGACCCTGTCACCACCCCGCCCCCATCCATCAGCTCTAGTAACTCCTTATTGCCTCCAGGATCAAACAGAAAATTCTCTGCTTGGCTTCTTGCACCTCACACTCACTGCCTTCCCCAGCAACACTGGCCTCTTTGCTGTTGCTGGTACATACCCCTCCGTCTTCTGACTCCCTTCATTTCCCTGAGCCGTCCTCCATGCCTAGAATGCCTTCCCTCCTCGTCTCTGCCTCCTGGCTTCCTCAAGTCTCAGCTGAAATCCTGTATCCTACATGCCTTTCCCTCCATTCCAGAAGCTCGTCCTTACCTTCTTCTCATTGTCTCTGTCTGTCTCTGTATATATCTGTCTCCATCTCTCTGTCTCTGTTCTTTTCTCTCTGGGTCTCTGTCTCTGTTTCTCTCTGTGTGCTTCTGGCTCTCTGTGTATCTCTGTCTGCATATGTATGTACATATGTATGTACATATGTGTGTATATATGTCAGGCAAGTCTTGAACCTAGGTATCACCATTATGCTTCCTATGACACACACCCCCCAACCAGATGTCATTTTGCAAGCTGCAGAAATTTCGTTTTGTTCATTCCTACGCCACAATGGAAAGATGATCAATTTTTAATTCAATTCAATTATATACCTTGGTTTCAGAACCCAAAGACTAAAGTTTGGCCTTAATCAAATTGTATCACCTCTCAGAGTCTCGGTTTCCTCATTTAGCCTGTGTATGGACCTCATGGGGGTTTTGTGAAAATCAAATGAGAAGGTGCATGTATTAAGCAGTAAAACAAATGGAAAACAACAGCCCAGTAACACCTTCACGTCCATGAATCCCACTTATGCTTCCCTTCTAATGTGATATCTCCAAACAGCAGCAACATTTCCTAACTTCAGCCTCTTCTCAACTTTTAAAGTATTTTTAAATCATCTTTCTCTGGATTGGTTTCAGTATTTCCACATCTCTCTGAAAGTGAGACAATAAAAAGACTTGGAATGATCATCGCTGAGGAGATACATTCAAAGAATTAAGCTTTCCATGCCCTCAAGGAGCTTACATTCTATAAGAATCAATATATGAGTATATCCGAACTATATATGAAGAGAATTTTTAAAATAAGCTCTGACCTCCAGACGTCATCAGTTGAAAATGCCCTCCACACAGCGACCAGTGGTCTCTTGTTGACAGGTTGTATGGCCTTTTCTCAATCCTCTCTGCATCCTTGGATACTGTCCTTCACCATCTTCTCTTTGGTATTTTTCTTCTCTCTAGGCTCTTGTGACACCCATCTCTCCTGGTTCTCTTCCCCCTTCTGACCCCTCCTTCTTAGTCTCCTTTGCCAGTCTTCCTGCTGATCTGAATATCTTCCAAGTCTCTGTCCTGGGACCATTTCTGCTATTCCTCCATACTACTTCACTTGGGAATCTTATCATTTCCCATAGATTCAACCATCACATCTCTGTAGATAATTTTCAGATCTATTCTCATTCAGCCTTAATCTTTCTCCTCCAGTCTTGTATCTCCAATTGTCTATCAGACATCTAAAACTAACGTCTTAAAGACATTTAAGCCAATATTCCCAAATTGAGCTAAACAGCTTCCAACAACCCTCCTTTGTCACTTCAGATGGCATCACCGACCTCCCAGGCACCTGAGTTCAAAATCTACATGGCATCCTCGGCTCCTGTCTTTCCCCACCATATCCAATCACTTCACAGGTCCTGTTATTTTACCTTTATAACATCTTTTGTCTATGCCCTGCTCTCTCCTTTGACACTATCACCACCCTGGTATGCATCTTCACCACCTCCACTATTACTATAGCCTCCTATTGGGCCTCCCTGCCTCCAGTCTCTCTCCAGTCAGCAAGCTGATCCTCCTGAAGCTCCATTCTGAACATGTCACCGTCCCACCCCCATCCATCAGCTCTAACAGCTCCTCAATGCCTCCAGGGTCCGGTAGAAAATCCTCTGGTTGACTTGTTACCTGTCACGTCACTGTCCCTCCCTGGGGACACCAACCTCTTTGCTGTGGTTGGGACACATCCCTCCCTGTCCTGGATCCATTCACTTTCCCAAGCTGTCTCCCATGCCTGGAATGCTCTTTCTCTCGTCTCTGTCTCCCGGCTTCCCTGCCATTCTTCAAAGTCTCATCTTCTACAAGAAGCCCCTTCTGGGCTACCTCAGTTTTAGTGCCTTTCCTCAGATATTCTCTCTACTTTATCAAGTAATATGATATGTAGATATATACACACATATATATCATATATATGTATATATACAATACTTATACACATATACACACATATATACATGCACACTATATATATATATATACACACATATATACGCCCACATGGGGGTTTAGGTAGATAGATAAACAGAGAGATAGAGAGATACATAGAAAGACACACACACACATATACAGATAGATAAACAGATAGAGTTTGTTTGTACACACTTGTTTGCATGTCGTCTTTCCCCTCCCTCCCCCTGTTGGACTATGAGCTCCTTAAAACCAAGCTATTTTTTTTTCCTGGTGTATTCAGCACTTGACATGGTGCTTAGAATATGACAGACACATAATAAAGAAATGCTTGTTGACTGACAGGATAAATATAAATGAATACTAGGGAAATACAAAGTAGACAGAAGAAAGACTTATTTAATTTTTTAAAGTATTAATACCTCTTGTTTTTTCTATCACCTTCATTTTTCAACATATCCCAACCCTTTCTCCCATTGAAAGAGCCATCCTTTATAACAAAATATTTTTTTTAAAAGTTGTTCAGTAAAACTGCCCAGCATTTCTGACCACATATGCAGTTTTCTACACCCATAGTCCCCCACCTCTGCAAAGAAGACAGGGAAAGGAATTTTCATATTTCTCCTTTGGGACCAAGCTTGGTCATTATAATCATGAAGCGTTTGTTTTGATTTTTTTTTCTGTTCATCTATTTATATTGTTATAGACATTGTGCACATTGTTTTTCTGGCTAGGCTTATTTTGTCTACTGTCCACTCATCCGTCTTTCCAAGCCCCTCAGAATTCTCCATGTAGTCATCTTTTCTTACAGCATAGTAATATTCCATTGCATTCATGTATGACTTCTTTGGGCAGGTTGCTTCTTTCTATATGGTAGGCATTAAATAAATGTTTGTGGAATTGAATTCAAAGAATTGTGTATCTTCAATCAATAGACAAACATTTATTAAATATCTGCTAGGCATCAATTAAAGGGTTTACATTCTACACCTGAGACAGTTTGGCTTGAGGTATTTAGACATCCCAAGTGCCAAGAAAAAAAAATGATGGCAGCAAAGAAAGCGGGTGACTGCTCCCAGGAAATCGATGGCCCAGTCCCATTTGGTAACAAGTAAAACTTCGCAGAGAATCTTTTTTTTTTCCCCATGGCTGTGAATTCTGCCTCCTTTTCTGAATGGTAAATTTATTTATAGAAATGTAAAGGGCCTGCCCCTCCCCAAGGTACGTCCTTCCGCTCCACTCCCACATTCCGCAGAAATTTGGTTAGTAATAAAAAAATTGATAATAACAATAATAACAGCTAACAGTTAGTAGTGTTTACTATGTGCTGGACACTGTGCTCAGCAAGTTTGCTTTGTTTTATTTCTTATCTCATTTGATCCTCACAAGCATCTTTGGAAGTATCTGTTGTTATTAGTCCCATTTTGTAGGTGAGGAAACTAGGGCAGATAGGGGTTAATTGACTTGTCCAGGGTCACAGAGCTAGTAAGTGTCTGAGGCTGGATTCAAACTTAGTGCTCCATTGTGCTACCCAGGTGCTCCATGATCTATCATTACTATGGGAGCTCCAGAGTCCATAGATCATGGAAGAACTCTAGAGAACCCAGGGCTTCTGCATATTCCAGGCCTAGGATTCCAGACTGTACCATCCATCAATTGAGTGTTTATTAAACACCTACTCTGTGCTAGACAGTGGGCCAGATGTTGGCCATTCAAAGATAAAGAATGAAGCAATGCCTCTTTGCAAGGAGTTGACATTCTAAGGAAGGAGACAATAAGTACATAGGTTATTCACACACACACACACACAAGAATATGGATATATAGTGAATGAAGCCAAATGTATACAAAGTGGTTCAGTTCAAGGTAGTTTGGGAGGAAGTGCACCAACAATTAGGGGAACACGGTCAGGAAATGCTTTGTGCAGAAGATGGTGTTTTAGCTGCATTTTTTAAATTAATTAATTAATTTATTTTTATTTTTCAATATTCATTTCCATAAGATTTTGAGTTCCAAATTTTTCTTGAGTTCCAAGATTTTCTCCCCATCTTGCCCCTCCCCCCACCCCAAGACAGCATACATTCTGAATACTCCTTTCCTTAATCCCCTAAACCTCCCTTCTATCACCGCCTTCCTTCTCTTATCCCCTTCCCCTTCTATTTTCCTGTAGGGCAGAATAGATTTCTATACCCCATTGCCTGTATATCTTATTTCCCAGTTGCATGTAAAAACAATTTTTAACAACTGTTTTTAAAACTTTGGGTTCCAAATTCTCTCCCTTCCTCCCTCCCCACCCATCCTCATTGAGAAGGCAAGCAACTTAATACAGGTTATACATGTGTAGTCATGCAAAACACTTTCATAGTAGTCACGTTGTGAAAAACTAACTATATTTCACTTCATCCTATCCCACCCTCCATTTATTCTATTCTCTCTTTTGACCCTGTCCCTCCTCAGAAATGTTTGTTTCTGATTACCCCCTCTCCCAATCTGCCCTCCTTTCTATCATCTCCCCCTCTCTTATCCCCTTCCCTCCTATTTTCCTATAGGGTAAGATAGATTTCCACACCCAATTGAGTGTGTATGTTATTTCCTCCTTAAGCCAAATCTGATAAGAATAAGATTCACTCATTCCCTCTTACCTTCCCCTACTTCCCCTCCATTGTAAAAGCTTTTTCTTGTCTGTTTTATGTGAGATAATTTACCCCATTCTACCTCTCCCTTTCTCCTTCTCCCTGTACATTCTTTTCTCACCCCTTAATTTTATTTTTTTAGATATCATCCCTTCATATTCAATTCACCCTGTGCCCTCTGTCTATATATATATTCTCTCCTACTACCCTAATACTAAGAAAGGGCTCATGAGTTACAAATATCATCTTTCCATGTAGGAATGTAAACAGTTCAACTCTAATAAGTCTCTTAAGATTTCTCTTTCCTGTTTACCTTTTTCATGCTTCTCTTGAGTCTTGTATTTCAAAGTCAAATTTTCTATTCAATTTTGGTCTTTTCATCAAGAATGCTTGAAAGTCCTCTATTTCACTGAATGGCTGTTTTCCCCCCTGAAGGATTATACCCAGTTTTGCTGGGTAGGTGATTCTTGGCTGTAATCCTATCTCCTTTGCCCTCTGGAATATCATATTCTAAGCCCTCTGGTCCCTTAACATAGAAACTGCTAAATCTTGTGATATCCTGATTGGGTTTCCACAATACTCGAATTGTTTCTTCCTGGATGCTTGCAATATTTTCTCCTTGGGACCTGGGAACTCTGAAATTTGGCTACAGTATTCCTAGGGGTTTTGCTTTGGGGATCTCTTTCTGGAGGTAATCAGTGGATTCTTTCAATTTCTATTTTATCCTCTGGTTCTAGAATACCAAGGCAGTTTTCCTCGATAATTTTTTGAAAGATAATGTTTAGGCTCTTTTTTTGATCATGGCTTTCAGGTAGTTCAATAATTTTTAAATTCTCTCTCCTGGATCTATTTTCCAGGTCAGTTGTTCTTCCCTTGAAATATTTCACATTCTATTCTATTTTTTCATTCTTTTGGTTTTGTTTTACAATTTCTTGATTTCTCATAAAGTCTTTAGCTTCCATTTGTTCCATTCTAATTTTAAAGGAAGTATTTTCTTCAGTGAGCTTTTGGACTTCCTTTTCCATCTGACCAATTCTGCTTTTTAAGGCATTCTCCTCATTGGCTTTTTGGACCTCTTTTGCCATTTGGGTTAGGCTATTTTTTAAGGTGTTATTTTCTTCAGTATTTTTTGGGTCTCCTTTATCAAGTTCTTGACTTATTTTTCATTATTTTCTTGCATAACCTCTCATTTCTCTTCCCAGTTTTTTCACTACTTCTCTTACTTGCTTCTCAAAATCCTTTTTGACCTCTTTCCATGGCCTGGGACCAATTCATATTTTTCTTGGAGGTTTTGGATGTAGGAGCTGTGACTTTGTTGTCTTCTTCTGCTTGTACATTTTGATTTTCTTTGTCACCAAAGTAAGATTCTATTGTCTGACTTTTTTGTGCTGTTTGCTCATTTTCCCAGCCAATTACTTGAGTTTTAAACTTTTTGTTAAGGTAGGGGTCTGCTTCCTGTGTGGAGAATGTACTGTCCCAAGCTTTGGGGGTTTTGTGCATCTTTTTTCAGAGATACTTCTAGGGACCTGCAAATTTTCAGTTCTTCCAAGGTGCTATGATCAAGGGCGAGGTGTTTACTCCTTTCCTGGCCTGTGCTCTGGTCTATGAGTGACCACAAGCACTCTTTTCTGTCTTGGAACTGTGAGGAGGATTCCCTGGCTCCACTGCCACTACAAGTTCCACCACACCAGCGCTCCTCCTCACCCCCGGACCGCCACCCAGAACTGTGACCCAGATCCAAACATGGGCAAAGCAAGAGAATCCTGTACCAGCAGAGAGATCCCTGCAATCCCCCTCTGATCAGCCGCTCGGTTCCTCCTCAGTCTGTGGGCTGGAAGCTCAGGAGGCAGCTGCCACCCTGGGGCTGCATTAGCACTGGGGCTGGGACCAAGCTCCTCTTTCACCTCGGGGGAGACCCTTCCTACTGACCTTCTAAGTTGTTTTTGGTGTTTGTGGGTTGAGAGGTCTGGAAACCACTACAGCTGCCCCCAATTCAGTCCTCTGAAGCCTGCTCCAGGTTCACTAAGGCCTGGCCTTGGCCTGAGGGGCCTGAGCTGAACTGTGTTCCCCTCCCAGCCCTGTACAATAGACCTTTCCAATCAACCAATCAGGTTGTCTTGGGTTGGAAATTTGTTTCACTCTTTTTGTGGGTTCTGCTGCTCCAGAATTTGTTTAGAGCCATTTTTACAGGTATTTGGAGAGGTTTGGGGGAGAGCTCAAGTGAGTCACTGCTTTCACTCTGCCATCTTGGCTCCACCCTGCTTTAGGGACATTTTAAGGGAGGGGAAGGACTCTGTAAGGTGGAGGTGAGGGAGAATCTATTCAAGGCATGAGAGATGGCCAGTACAAAGGCAGAGGTGAGAGACAAAGGATCAGAGAAATGACCAGTTTGGTTGGATCACAGCATGGAGGAGAGGGTATGAAGTACAATGAGGCTAAAGAGATAAATTGGGGCCAAGTCGCCTAAGGCTTTGAAAGCTAAAGTAAGGATTTTGTGTTTTATCCTAAATGCAATAGCGAGCTACCGAAATTTATTGAGCAGGAGAGTCACATTGTAAGAGCTGTGCTTAAGTAAAATCATTTTGGCTACTGTATGTAGGATGGACTTGAGTGGGAAGAAATTTGAAAATTAAGAGACTTTTGCAATAATTTAGATGACAGATGATGAGGATCTGAATTAGGGTGAGTTGAAGGAAAGATTCAGATGTGAGGAATGTTGCTAAGGTAGAAAAGCACAAATAGACTCTAGTGAGATTTGACAGTGGGTTGGTCACATGGGGAGGAGAGAGAGAGAGGGAGAGAGAGAGAGAGAGAGAGAGAGAGAGAGAGAGAGAGAGAGAGAGTCATCCAGGGTACTGACAGTGTTAAGGAGCAAGGGCAAGACAGTGGAAGGATGGTGATGCCTTTGAGAGAAGACAAGGGAGGTGGTTTAGGAGGATTTAGGATGAAAGATGAGTTCGGTTTTAGACATGTTGATTTTAAGATGTCTCTCACACACCCAGTTTGAAATGTCCAATAAGCAACAGTTGTTACAGGGGGAAAAAAAAGACTAGATGTGCAGACCTAGGAGCTATCTGCATAGAGATGATTATTAAACCCCTAGAAATTGATGAGGCTTCAGAGAGAAAGTTTAGAGAGAGAAGGAAGGAGGACCTCAAACAGTACCTTAAAGATCACTCCCAGGAGGTGTAATATGGATGATGAGCAGTAAAGGAGACTAGGATTAGACAGAAAGAAGAACCAGCTGAGAGGAGAATCACAAAAACCCAGGAGGAGGGCATGGTCAGCAGGGTCAAATACAACAGAAGGATCAAGGAGGATGACGAGTAAGAAAAGACAAGGAGATTTGGCCATTTAAGAGATCACTGGTAACTTTAGAAAGAGAAATTTCGCCTCCCCACCCCAAGAGGTTTTTTCCAAGACCTCAGCCTGCCATTGTGTGGATACTCTAGTGTGACTGGGTGGTGGAGGGAAAGGAAAGATCAAAATATGAAGGGGACCTTTATGTTCCAATATCACCCCTGCAGGAGAACTGTGGCCTGCTGGACCCTGAGCCTGGCTTTGAGGGCTGGATTTCTGGGGTTTTGGGGGGTTGTCTTTTTTTTGGTCCAAAATGGCACTTTTACTCCCAGAAGACCCAGCTAATGGAAGGTGCTAATGACCTCATGTTAATGACCCAGGTGACTTTGTCATCCCCTGGGGGCTGGAATACAGTGCCCAGTACTATTTCTGAGCTTACCACAACTGTCTTAAAATATTCTGACTGACACCTTCTGACTCATTCTTGGCAGGGTCTGGCAAAGTCTCCAGAGTCTGAGGAAGAACAAATCTGAAAAAGAAAAAGAGCCTGTTTTGCTGGCTGAAATGTCAGGCGTTTCCTGACTGAGCTCAGTAACCTTCCCTTTATATAGGTTCAATACAATGATTTCATTTTTTCTCCCTGCTTGTCAATAACTGTTACCCTCTCTGAATAAGCTGATGACAAATGGAACTCTGTGACTGACTAATCAAGCCATGACATCTGCCTCCATTTCCTTCTCCCTTTGTCTTGGGTTGGGGCAGTCTTTAATAATACAGGGCTCAGTATTATCAGGCATCTACACAATAACAGATCATTATTTGGTCAGTTCTTTGTGGAAACTGGTCATCAGAAAGGAGTTCATAGTGTATTAGATCATATCTCTTGAGTTGGACCTTAGAAATCATCAAGTTCAGATTTTCCTGGGGTTCAGAGAGGTTAATTCACTTGGCCAGGGTCACACAGTAAGGGTCTGAGGTGCCAATCAAATCCAGGGCTTCCTGACCCCAAATCTAGGCTTTTATCTACTACACCATGGGCTCTCAAATTCTTTTGTTTCACCCTCTGCCTTACTCCTACTTATTTCTTTTGAAATATTTCTTTTGAACAAACATTAGCTTAAGTTCCACTGGACAAATGGACAGTTGCTTTATTTTTCAGAGTACTCTAATCCCTGAGAGACATCACTGATATAGTGGGTAGGGAGTCAGGAAGACCCAAATTCAAATATGGCCTCCAACTCACACTGGCTGTATGACCCTACTCATACAACAAGTCATTTAATCTCTTAATAACCAATCAATCAATAAACACTTATTAAGTGCTAACTATGCATCAGGCACTGTGCCAAGGAATGTGGATACAAAAAGAGGCAAAAGATAGTCTCTGCCCTCAAGGAACTTACCATCAGGAAACTCTTAGACTATAGATTGCAGAGAAGGTGCTAATTCCATTGGTAGAGAGAATTTCCTCATTGGGAGTTTTCAACAACAAAGAAATCATAGTTCTGGAACCACCCTCTCAACCACCCCAAAATATAACCTCTTCATGACCTGCCGATATGGCATAGGCCAAAGGTTGTAAGATAGGTTGCCTCTTTGTAACACAATAGGTAAGAAGCCATACTGGTCCGAGGTGTGATAAAGTCAAATTAATTCAGCCACTTAATGAATGTGCGTGTTGTTCCTCAATTCTTAAATACATCCTGCTCTTCACTGTATCAAGCTGCCTTCTGATGAAAGCTAGTAACTGAAAGATAAGAGTCAGATGATCAAGAGAAGGGAGCATGTGGTCCCATTTATTACTGAGTGGAAGAGAGAATCATGGTAGGAGAGACCTGGGAACTGAGCCAAGCTAGCTCATGCATGGGGGCTGGACTCCTGTATCCTTCTGAAATGAGGCCAAATGTTGAATATCAGACATTAATGTGTGGCAGCCGTGTGAAACCATGATCCTGGGACTGCTGCTTGGTGTGGGTGGGAGAAATGGAATCCTGAGAGTGATTAATCACCATCAGGTAACACACTTCTAGACATATGTCTCTGATGTTGAGAAAATTGGCAAAATCCATTTTTTTTTGCATAAATGCTCTCTTTTTGCATTTTTCACAATTTCCATTTTCCCTTTCAGTTTTGCCTGTTCACATAAGAGAGGATTTAGTACAAACTGACATCCTTGGAAGCTAAAGTCTTTTGGGTTGTTTTATTTTTTTTTCCAAGAGATGGTTCAAACCTGAAGCTTGCAAGAGACCATGCTGATAGCCAAGATATTTCCTTCTTGCATGTTCTAGAATGGTTCCAAGTCCTGTTACTGAGCTTGACACATTATCTTCTGAACATCACATTGACACCTTCCTCCTCTTTGTTGGCTGGTCTGGGAAACCTCCAGAGTCAAACGATAGATTTAGCTGAAATGCAGTGGAGGGTTGAACAATTATCTAACGACCCTTTCAATAGTGTTGGCAGCCAGGGTGGAGTGAATATGGATGTACCATTCAACTGGGGTTGGGGGGAGGTCAAGATTTGTGTGTCTCTGCATCCCTAAACCCATTTACTCAGAGCAGAAGGAAATTGCTTTTTCTTTCAAAAGTGCTTATCCTAGGCATCATCTACCTGGTCAGATTTAGAGCTGGAAAGGACTTTTGAATAAATGAATGAAAAAGGCTGGCATCTAGGTGGTGCGGTGAATAGAATGCCAGGCCTAAAGTCGGGAAGACTCATCTTCCTGAGTTCATATCTGGCCTCAGACACTTAGTAGCTGTGTGATCCTGGGCAAATCACTTAACCCTGTTGGCCTCAGTTTCCTCATCTGTAAAATGAGCTGGAGAAGGAAATGGCAAACCAATAATACAGGATCTCTGCCAAGAAAACCCCAAATGAGGTCACAAAGAGTCAAACAGGACTGAAAAATGACTGAACAAAGGACGCCCTAACTGTTATCTCGAGGCTCTTGGAGCTGGATACCAGCTGCTAGAAAGGGATGCTTTTTTAGAAGCAGTACCCCACCCCAAACCCCTGCTGAGTCAAATGGAAACCATGGTGCAGTGAAAAAGAGAATCAGAGACAGGAGACCTGAGTTCTAGGTCATGGTTTGTCCGTTGTTATTTGCAAGACCTTGAACAAGTAATATCTCTTCCCTGGGTTTCAGTTTCCTCATCCATAAAATGAACTAGATGACTTCTGAGGTCCCTTCAGGGACAATAATTCAGATCTCTTACTTTTAATCAATCGACAAACATTTTTTAAGCCCCGACTATGTGCCAGGCACTGTGCTAAGCTCAGGTGATACAGAGAAATAAGATGAAATAATCTTTACTCCAAGGAACTTACATTTCACTGCCTCATGGTCCTTACATGAGTATTATGCCTTCTTTTAGTTCTAACATTTTACAGTTTAAAATGGCTTACTTTTCTTCAAAATATTGCATTTGGACTTGTCCAAAATTTTGAAGGGGAAAAACCCTCTGATTTTTGAAGATGGTTGTGTTTATTTTGCCTTTATCTACATATGTATATGTTGAATTCTCTGAGAGTATGTTAGCTGCTTAGGGCAGGGATTGAGTGTCTCACTTTTGTCTTTTTATCTCTAGTGGCTGGCATACAGAAGGTGTTTAATAAATGCGTGTGGATGGCTGGGTGGCTTGATCTAAGGTAGCTAGGTGGTGTATTGGACTTGGTCTCAAGAAGGCCTGAGGTTGCATCCTGACTCACAGACTTACTAGCTGTGTGACCCTGGACAAGTGCCTTAACCTCTCTGGGCTCTAGTTCCCCATAAAATCGCATAATAGCAGTACTTGTCTCTCAGGCTTGTTGCTAGGCTCAAAGGCGATAACACAATGTAAAGTGGTTTACAAACCTTCCAGCATTAATTTAATGTTATCTGTTATTATGGTCCAGGCTTACCCACTTTAGTGCCACTGACCCCGCTGGCAGTCAATTTGGTGAAGCCTATGGACCCTGCCATAGAATCATGCTTTTAAATGCATAAAATAAAATGCAGAGGATTGCAAAGGAGACCAGCTATATGGACATGTCGTTATGGAAATATCAGATTAATGGAGTCCAGGTTGAGACCCCCTTCTCTAGGGCATCCTTTAGGAAAGATGGTGCATATCACACAGATATTCCCAAAGGCTTCTCTGTAGAAGTCCTATCTGGAATCCTACTTGTGATAGCTGTCCTTTCTTGAAGACAATGGCTCCCAAAGCTTGTCAGATTCAGCCAACCTGGACCGGCCATGAGCCTAGGCCTGGTGATGGTCAGAGCTCTTGTCATCTGAGGACAAGCCCAGCTAAGGGCGGCCAGGCTCTTTTCCAGGAGATGACAATTTTTGGCCCAAATCATCTTGTGGAACCACTGACGAAAGTGTTGGAGGGGGTTGCTATCTGTGTTGGTGGAGGGAATGCCAGCCAGAGTGGAATCAAATTCCCAGGCCTGACCTGACCGCAGTTCTCATTGTAATTCCTCGGAGTGGCTCACACAATGTACACCTGTTTGCATGAGAAAGCTTTTCTTAGCAGCTGGATCCTCCTTCTCTGTGCGTAAAAGGACTGAAAAGTTGGTCTCAGTCATGATGGTGACGCGATCCAGATGTTGAGCACCGTCTCAGCCCTGGAGTCCACCTAGAGCTGCCAAACTGAGCGTCTGGAATTGTTGGGAGCAGAGTTACTCGGTTTCCAACGGATCGCCGGGCCCAACTGAATAGGACAAAGGCAGAGAAAGACCTGGCCACTCGGCATCTATGCCAAGTTTTTTCCAAGATCAAGGAGCCCTAAAAGAGAAAAGTGCCCATCAAAGCCACACAGGGAAGAGAATGGCATGAGAGTCTGGCTGCTACGGTGGAGACAATGATGGTGTCTCCAAACCCTCCCAAGGTGGACCTCCAGAACACAACTGGCCAATACTGTAGACAATCAATCAATCCTACAAGCATTTATTAAGCACCTACTATTTTACAGGGTAAACAGCAAGTACTTATGTAAAACAAATAGGTAATTTGGGGGAACAAGAGGGGCTCAGGAAGGGCTTCGTGTAGGAGGTGGGACTTGAGTGGAATCTTGGTGGAAACTAGTCATCTGGAGAGGCAGCGGTGAGGAGGGAGGGTTTTCCAGACAGAAGGAAGGGTCTGTACCAAGGCCAGTGCACAGGAAATGGAACCCTTGCCTACCTCAGCCACTGTCCAGTGACCAGCTAGCTATCTTTAATGCTCATCTCTTGGGTTTATTATTTTATAGGCATCACATACCATTGAATCGATCTGGGCCTTGGTTTCCTTTTCAGTCATACAAGGTTGGATGGCTAAGGTCCTCTTAGCTAGAAGCCCCAGGATCCTAGGCTATAGCATTTCACTGTGGTTTTATTCCTCTGTTGGGGTTTGCACAGTAAGAGGGATGAGGTAAGGGCCACAGGACCGTGTCAGAGCAGGCTGTAACTTTGCTATCTACTCCCCCATTCTTGTCATTTTACAAATGAGGAAACTCGTGACCACAGAGGTCAAGGGACTTGACCAAGATCACACAGTGAGTTCTGGCCCTGAAAGAGGGAAACCCTGAAAGTTGTAGGGCCAGGTCCATGGCTCCTGCCTCTCAGTCTTGTGTGGTACCTGTCCTTCATTCCACATTATTGTGTCTCTACAAGTCCTGTAGAATTCTTGATCCCTACCTGCCTTCTTGGTACTTTGAGTACCTGCCCTGTCCTTATTCCTTAGTTTCTATTGATTTCTTGGCTAATAATAACAGTATTAATAATAATTGCTAGCATTCATACAGTTTTTAAGGTTTGAAAGGATTTTACATAGGTCATCTTATTTGATTCTCAAAGCTAGCCTGAGAGGTAGGTGCCACTATTATCCCCATTTTATGGGTAAGAAAACTGAGGCCCAGAGAGGTTAAATGATTAGTCCAGAATCATAAATCTGGTAAGTATCCAAGGCAGGATTTGAATGCATCCTCTGACTCCAAGACCAATGTTCTATGCACTGTTCTACTTAGCTGTTTAAGTGGAAGCATTTTGGAAATCTCCAGGCTGGACCATCACAGATGTTTACAAAAATCCAAAGCTTTTAGAAACCCAGACCCTGCACAGATGTGGTTTCATTTGTATATTGACATCATGGATAAGTGCAGATCTAGGGATCCCAGCATACAGTATTGCTATTTTAAGTGTTAGGAATGAGTCACACCTGAAAGGCATTCATCAGACTTATAAAGAGAAGGACAAATGTCATTAAAATGATATAAGCATATCCCTAGAACCCTGATAAGTGAACTGAGGTGAGAAGGATGAGGGGACCAGGAGTTTGGGAGCAGAAAAGGAAGAGGTCCCCAAATACATTGAGTTTCAGACTGGGAAGCAAAAAGACTTTGAAGTCAGAGAATGTGGGTTCCAATTCTGCTTCTGATATTTAACTATTTTTATGACTTTGGGCCAGTCACTTATCCCTTTAGGCCTCAGTTTCCTCATCTGTAAAATGAGAGACTTGAGCTAAACGGTCTCTGAGGTCCCTCTCAGTGCCACCTCCAAAATCTAGATACAGAAGTCCAGATCGCCATCGTAGTCCCCGCCCCACCAATGGCTCCTTGGGTGACCTTCCCCGTCCTGCCAGCTCCTTCATCTCTGTGAGTGCACTAATAATGCCCATTCTGCCAACTTTGAGTCAAATAAAATAATGTATGACAAAGCATTCTGACCAAGTACAGTGTGAGTATATTATACAAATGCAGGGTACTGTGCTTTCATTTCCAATCTTGGGGAAAACATTATGAGGATTAAATGAGATAATATTTGCGTAGCACTTTGCCAACCTTAAAGTTTTATATATAAATGCTAGCTGTCATCATCATCATCATCATCATCATCATCGTTATCGTCATCTTCACAGTCATTGTCATAGTAGTAATGATGACAGATACCATAGGCAGCTAGATGGTGAAGCAGATAGAATGCAGGGCTTGTAGTCAGGAAGATTAACCTTCCTGAGTTCAAATTTGGCCTCAGACATTTAGCGGCTGTGTGACCCTGGACAAATCAGTTAACCCTATTTGCCTCAGTTTCCTTACCTGTAAAATGAGCTGGAGAAGGAAATGACAAACCACTCTAGTGTCTTTGCCAAGAAAACCCCAAATGGCGTCATGGAGAATCAGGCACAACTGAAAACTGACTGAACAACAGCACCACTTATGGAGTGATTTAAGGCTTACAAAACACTTACAGATATTGTCTCATTTTATCATCGCAATACTCCTGGAGGGGGAGAAGGGGAATGCGCAATGATTATTATCCCCATTTTACAGATGAGGAAACTGAGGCTGAGAGCTGTTAGGGAACTGGCCCAGGATTCATTAGTAAATTTCTGATTTGAACTCAGATCTTCCTCCAGACCCCAAGGCCAGCTCTCTATCCTAGTCGTTCTCTTTTTTGTATACTGAATTTTTTTCTTATGATTATGAAGTTCACAACAACAAAACATATTTTTACAAGGGAAATAAATGTACATTAATGAGGAATAGAAATCTTTCAGGAAGCAGTGTCTTGGAATGAGTAATTATTTATGAAAGGAACTTTCTAGTCCGTAAAAGAGTCTGGACAAATCGATGGAAGTCTTAGACAAAATTGAGAAGGCTGAGGAACCCAGGAGCATGGGAGTGGGGGAGAGGCTGGGGCTTAGCAACATTAGGCAGCCTTGGGTCTGGTCCAACCCGGGATCAGTCATGGTCAGATCAGAAATCAGGAGCTGGAAACACACTCAGAAATCATCCAGACCAACCCTTCCATTTTACAGATGAGGACATTGAGGCTGAGAAAGGACAATCAGTTTGCCCAATGTCATGTAGTTAATAAATAACAAAGCCAGGATTTGAACCTACATCATAGGATAATTTATTTGCAGCGTGATTGGACCTCACAGTTTGGTTCAAGTTCATAATTTTATAGGATTTTATAGGCTCATAGGCTCATAGATGGCAGAACTGGAAGGAAGATACTTCAGCCATTATTTAGACCAGGGCTGGGGAGCCTGCGGCCTTGAGGCCACATGTGGCCCTCTAGGTCCTCAAGTGTGGCCCTTTGACTGAATCCAAAGTTCACAGAACAAATCTTTGCCATCTAGGTCCTCAAGTGTGACCTTTTGATTGAATTCAAACTAGCTTGACTAGCTATTCAGTCAAAAGGCCACACTTGAGGACCTAGATGGCCACATGTGGACTCAAGGACACAAGTTCCCCATCCCTTGCCTAGACCAACAGCGCCATTTAACAAAGGAGGCCCAGGAAGGCTGAGTGACATAGTGTCATCGGATCATAGATCAAGAGCTAAAAGGTTCCCCAGGGTTCATCTCATCTAGCTCCCTCATTTGACAGAAAAGGAAACTGAAGGTTGGCAGTGAAGAGACTCAGTAGGACCACCTTCTGGCCCTCACCAGATCATTCTCCCTCTCCTCCCCATTCCCACCAACACACGCCAATTAGCATCTCACTATAGTTGCCACAATGGAAGCATTTCTATCTCTTCTACCTCTCTCATTGGTGTCTGGGACAAAATGGGCTGTTTGTGAGGCTTCTGAAACGCTGTCTTTATCACTGCTCCATGGCTTTGACCGTGTCATGTGAGCTAGCTTTAACCTCTCTGGTTTCCTCCTGGAATCGGGGAGGGCAGTGTAACAATGAGAGGGCAACCAGAGATTCCTTCCAAGTCAAGAACAGGCATTGTCCCGGGGCAGCTCAGCTGCCTAGCCAACCTGCCTCCGATTGTGAGCCGGGCCTCCCGGCCCTCTCGGGCTCCCTGGATCTGTTTCTCTTGAATTGTCTTCAAGGGCTTTTCCCAGAACTGGAATGCCTTTTCAGCAGGAGCTGTTTGAAGCTGTTAAGTTACCCTTCAGGTCCAATTTCAAAGTTTCCATAATCAGTCTCCACCTCCTGCCTCCCTGAGAAAGGAAGCTGGAGCAAGGTTATCTTGCTGCATGGACACATGAAACTCAGCTGGATTTTCAACAGCTTCTGTAGTGTTTCTCTTCTCACCCTCTCAAACGGCAGAGCGGGTTTGCAGCCTGGGGCTGAGGGTTGGGTTTCTAAAGTCAATGTTTCTCTTTCTGCTGTGTTGGTCACCATTTCCATGATTGCGGTGCGAGCATTCTGGGGGTCCAGTTGGAAATCTACCGTGTCCATTATTTCAAAGCAGCCACAGTCTATTTTCCTTTGCTGTGTTTGGGGTACGGGCATCGTGTGATCACATGACTGAGGTCCTCAGGATTTCCCTAACAATTGTGTCTGTTTCAGACTTTTGTCCCTGGGCCATTAATTTCTCTCTCTCTCTCTCTCCTCTCTCTGTCTCTCAGTCTTTGCTTCTCTCTTCGTCTCTGTATATCTTTCTCTCTTCCTCTGACTTTATCCATATAAACATATGGAATATACATATATTAGGAATATACTATATATGCCCAGGTATACATAAATACATCTATGTATATATGCATATATGAATGTGTGCATGTATATATGGGTATATATTATATATGTGTGTGCATATGTGTATACATATATGTATATATACATATGTGTATATATGTATGTATATATATAGATATAGATATAGATGTAGATATAGATATAGATATAGATATAGATATAGATATAGATATAGATATACATACAGTCTCTATCTTTTTCCAAACATATTTGTGAGTGTGTTTGTAATATTTCCCCATTACGATTTTTCTGTACCCCCAATAGCTAGTGGCATTTATATAGAACTTCAAGGTTTACAAAGTAATTTACATATTATTTCATTTGATCCTCACAACAAGCCTATGAGGTAGGTATCATTATCATTATCATTATTATTATCATTATCATCTTCATTTTATAAGTGAGGAAACTAATGCCCAGAGAAGATAAGTGACTTGCCCAAGGTCACACAACTACTAAGTGTCTGAGGCAGGATTTGAACCCAGGTTTGCCACATACCAAGTCCAACCCTCTATCCATTGGACCACCTTACTGCTGAACACACACACACACACACACACACATATACATAATATCCATATATGTGTGTGTAATGTACATAGATAAAAATTTTAAATAAATATTTTATAAATAAATATATGTTTATATGTAAATATTTTAAGCAGTGAATACTTTAAAATAAATAATTCCAATATGGAAATATTTTACATGATAGCATATGTATAGACTATGTTAAACTGCCTACCATTTTCAGAAGAGGTGAGAGGAGGGAGGGGGAAAAATTTGGAACTCAAAATCTTGTAAAAATGAATGCAAAAATTTTCTTCAAAAGTAATTGGGAAAAAATAAAATGCTATTAAAACATTTTAAAAAATAAAAATCTTCTTAAAAATAAATAAATGAGTCCATGTATATGCACCCATTGACATATATTACATATGATGTCTCTCTGTGTCTCTCTATTTTTTTGTCTCATCTCTGCTGCCCTCTCCCCTTCTCTCCCCCAGTTCTCTCTCTCCATCTTTCACTCCCATCCTTTCTTGTTCTGGATGTCTTGAAAAGAACATTGAGGTTGGAGTCAGAAGACTCCTGACAGGTTTCTGTCCTGGCCCTGGTACTTATTATCTGGGGTCCCCAGGCAAGTGGTAAATTCTCCAAGCCTCATCTCCTCCTTTCTCTAATGGAGATCATTCTGCTTAGGCTGCCTTTCTCATAGGGCTGTTGTAAGGAGAGTGCTATGTAAGCAATTGTCCAAATGGACTTCATTGTGACAATAAACCTGAAAATCATATGGAAATGTGAGCCATTAGCACATCTTTCTCCTCCTTTGCATGGCTACACAAGAGAGCCCTCCTTTGGGGTCTTGAGGTCACTCAGTTCTGAGGGTGATGGGCTATCTTTTAAGGATCCCATCATGCCAGGCTGTGAAGGGGTTCCTGAAATGTTGTGTGTTCATACTTGCGGTGGATGTGAAAGCCAAAGACTTCTTACAGAGCAAAAGAGGACACACAGGAAGGAGAGATCTAGGGGGAAATTCTGGTTGATCCGTCATCTTGCTGACAGAACACTTTAATCTTTTTTTCTGCCTGAGTTGTATCTGGGCCACCTCATATAACTCCTAACTGGCAGCAAAAGCAAGAATCAGCCTTAAATGTCAGGAGTTTGTAGATATTTACCAATGTAAACTTGACTCCTTTGGTCAGATGATTAGAGGGTCATAGCTCCAGAGATGGAAGGGGCCTTAAAAATCCCCTAAATTTGGCCCTCATCACTCAGTTCTCATTGGGACTGCTGCAATGGTCTCCACCTTGGTCTCCCTGCCTCATCTCTTCCCACTCCAAAGCATCTTCAATGTCCTTTCTTATGTCCATGTTATTCCCTTACCCACTCGATCCCATTGGCTCCCCATTGCCTTTAGGTTAGAACATAGACTCCTCTGTTTGGTGCTGTGTGTTTACTAAAGTTGTGATTCCATTTGGCAAAGGGGAGTCCTTTTAACAAAGCAGGTGGGGGGGGTGGAGCCAAGATGGTGGAGGGAAAACAGTGACTGTCTTGAGTTCTCTCCCAGAGCCCTCCAAATACCTAAAAAAATTGACTCTAAACAAATTCTAAAGCAGCAGAACCCAAAAAAAGACAGAGTGAAACAAATTTCCAGGCAAAGATAACCTGGATGGTTGATCGGAAAGGTATATCGTGCCGGGTGGGGAGAGGAGCACAGCTCAGCATGGGAGCGCAGGCCACAGTGACCCTAGAGCAGGCCTCAGAGGACTGAATCGTGGGCAGCTGTGGCAGTTTTCAGACTTCTCAACCCCTGAACACCAAAGACAACTTAGAAAGTCAGTGGGAAAAGTCTGTGACTGCGGTGAGAGAGGAGCTAGGTCTCAGCTGCAAGTCTCGAGCATGGCCCAGGGCCGCGGCTTTTTCCTGAGCTCCTGGCCCACAGACTGAGGGGGAATCTAGTGGCTGATTAGAGGGGGATTGCAGGGATCTCTTTGCCAGTGCTGAGGCAGGAATCTCTTGCTTTACCAGTGCTTGGATCTGGGTCACAGTTCTGAGGGGCGGTCCTAGGGCGAGGAAGAATGCTGGTTCGGTGGAGCTTGTTGTGGCAGTGGAGAGAAAACACCTCGCCCCTTATCATACCACCTTGGAAGAACTGAAAATTTACAGGTCCCTAGAGGTACCTCTGAAAACAGCTATACAAACCCCCGAAACTTGGGACAGTACACTCTTCACATTGGAAGCAGACTTTTACCTTAACAAAGAGTTTAAAACTCAAGTAATTGGCCGGGATCATGAGTAAGCAGCGCAAAAAGAGTCAGACTATATTACCTTACTTTGGTGACAAAGAAGATCAAAACATACAACCAGAAGAAGACAATGAAGCCAAAGCTCCTACATCCAAAGCCTCCAAGAAAGAATATGAATCAGTCCCAGGCCTTGGAAGAGCTCAAAAGGGATTTTGAGAAGCAAGTAAGAGAAGTAGAGGAAAAACTGAGAGTGATGCAAGAAAATCATGAAAAGCAAGTTAACAGCTTGCTAAAAGAGACCCAAAAAATACTGAAGAAAATAACACCTTAAAAAATAGCCTAACCCAAATGGCAAAAGAGGTCCAAAAAGCCAATGAGGAGAAGAATGCCCTCAAAAGCAAAACTGGCCAAATGGAAAAGGAAGTCCAAAAGATTACTGAAGAAAATACTTCCTTAAAAATTAGAATAGAGCAATTGAAAGCTAGTGACTTTATGAGAAATCAAGACACTGGAAAACAAATCCAAAAGAATGAAAAATTAGAAAACAATGTGAAATATCTCATTGGAAAAACAACTGACCTGGAAAATAGATCCAGGAGAGAGAATTTAAAAATTATTGGACTATCTGAAAGCCATGATCAAAAAAAGAGCCTAGACATCATCTTTCAAGAAATTATCAAGGAAAACTGTCCTGATATTTTAGAACCAGAGGGCAAAATAGAAATTGAAAGAATCCACAAATCTCCTCCTGAAAGAGATCCCCAAAGGAAAACTCCTAGGAATATTGTAGCCAAATTCCAGAGTTCCCAGGTCAAGGAGAAAATATTACAAGCAGCCAGAAAGAAACAATTCAAGTATTGTGGAAACACAATCAGGATAACACAAGATTTAGCTGCTTCTACAGTAAGGGATTGCAGGGCATGGAATATAATATTCCAGAGGGCAAAGGAGATAGGATTACAACCAAGAATCACCTACCCAGCAAAACTGAGTATAATCCCACAGGGGAAAAAATGGTCATTCAGTGAAATAGAGGACTTTCAAGCATTCTTGATGAAAAGGCTAGAGCTGAATAGAAAATTTGATTCTCAAATACAAGACTCAAGTGGAACATGAAGAGGTAAACAGGAAAGAGAAAATCATAAGAGGCTTATTAAGGTTGAACTGTTTACATTCCTGAATGGAAAGATGATATTTGTAACTCATGGGACCTTTGTCAGTATTAGGGGTGTTGGAGGGGAAAAAATTACATGTACGTATATATGGATATAGATAGATAGAGGGCACAGGGTGAGTTGAAAATGAAGGGGTCATATCTGGAGAATAAAATTAAGGGGTGAGAGAGGATTATATTAGGAGAAGGAGAAAGGGAGAGGTAGAATGGGGTAAATTATCCCACAAAAAAAAACGGAAAAGAAAAGGCTCTTACAGTGGAGGGGAAACGGGGGAAGGTGAGAGGGAATGAGTGAATCTTATTCTCATAGGATTGACTTAAGGAGGGAATAACATACACACTCAATTGGGTATGGAAATCTGTCTTACCCTACAGGAAAATAAGGGGGGAAGCGTACAAGGGAGCAGGGGAATAATAGAGAGGAGGGCAGATTGGGAAAGGTAGTAATCAGAAGCAAATACTTCTGAGGAGGGACAGGGTCAAAAGAAAGAATAGAATAAATGGGTGGGCAGGATAGGATTAAGGGAAATAGAGTTAGTTTCTCACAGCATGTCTACTATGGAAGTGTTTTGCGTAACTGCACATATATAACCTATATTTAGTTGCTTGCCTTATCAATGAGGGTGGGTGGGGAGGGAGGAAGGGAGAAAATTTGGAACCTAAAGTTTTAAAAACACATGTTTAAAAAAATGTTTTCACATGCAACTGGGAAATAAGAAATATAGGAAATGGGGTACAGAAATCCATTCTGCCCTACAGGAAAATTGAAGGGGACAGGGATAAGAGAAGCAGGGGAGAGATAGAAGGGAAGGCAGACTAGGGGAAGGGGTATTCAGAATGCATGCTATCTTGGGGTGGGGGGAGGGGTGAGATGGCGTGAAAATTTGGAACTCAAAATCTTGCGGAAGTAAATGTTGATAACAAAAAAATAAACAAAAAAATTACCATGAAAAGTAAATTAAAAAAAAAAAAACAGGGCTATCCTTTCTCTACAGCTGATGGTAATCAGAATTGTTAGGGGCACCGAAGAAAAGTTAAGTGACCTGGCCAGGATAACATAGCTAGTATGTGTGAGAGGTGTCCATGAACGTGAACTCAGTTCTTCCCAATTCAGAGGCCAACTCTCTCTCCATTCCACCATAGTCCTCTCTCCCTAATTTTCCATAGTCAATCAGTTATCAACCCCTGTTGATTTCATCTCTGAAACTTCTCTCACACCCATCTCTTCCTCCTTATACTTACTACAAGACCCTACTGTGGAAGGGAGAGAACTAGCATTTATTAAACACCTACTATATACTAGGTACCATGCTAAGCACTTAACAGATATGATCTCATCTGGTAATACGGCCATTATTACCTTCCTCACAGGCTTTTGCAGTAGATTCCTAGTGATGATTTCTTCCTATACTTTCTCCCTGCACCAATCTATCCTTCATATCTCTTCACATGTATGCTTAGATATCATCATGCCGCTCCTCTGATGGAAAATATTTATTTTTGCCATTGTTCAGTCATTGTTAGTCATGCCTGACTCTTCATGACCATACTTGGGGTTTTCTTGGCAGAGATACTGGAGTGGTTTGCCATTTCCTTCTCCAGCTCATTTTACAGATGAGGAAACTGAGGCAAACAGGATTAAGTGACTTGCCCAGGATCACACAGCTAGCAAGTGTCTGAGGCCAGATTTGAACTCATGAAGATGAGTATCTTGCTGACTCCAGGCTTACCACATTATGCACTATGATGCTACCTCCTTGCCCCAAAATATCTATAGAATCATAGATTTAGAGCTAGAAAGGACCTTAGAGACCATCAAGTCCAATCCCTTGATTTCATAAATAAGGAAACAGAGGCATATAGATATTAAGTGATTTGTTCAGGGTCACACAACTAGCAAATGCCTCAAGTGGGATTTGAACTCAGGTTCTCCTGACTCTAACTCCTACATACACCTTATCCAGTACACCATGATGCTCCCTGGCTCCCTAATGAATGTAGAGTGAAATTCAAACTCTGCTTGTCATTCAAGGCCCTCCACAACCTGTTGCCCCCTGCCTTTCTATCACAATCTGACATTGCTATTCCTTTCCCCAACCCAACCCATCCTATACAACCTATAATGCAGCCAAACCTGATGAATCTTGGCCGCTCCACACAAGATTCCTGTCTCTGCCCTTATAAAAGCTGTCTCCCGTGTTTGGAATGTCCTCCCTCCCTTTCTCTCCTCAATGAAATCCTACCCATCCTTTAAAGGCAACCTCAAATACAACTTCCTCCAGAAAACTTTTGTAAATGGTGTTCATCAATCAATTATTTTGTAAATCAAATGTACCTACCATGTAATATTGTATTGTATCACTATCTGTGGTGGTGTCTATTCCTCCAATCAGACTGTAAGCTATAGGAAGACAGGGAATGAGCCTTATCTGAGCTTTGTATCTGTTATAATACCCATCACAATTCTCTCCATGCTTAGTGTTTAATAAATGGTGCTGGAGGTGGCTGTATTTGTGCCGAAATGACATACTTCTCATCCTTTAAGATATTTTCTAAATTAGCCCTTCACTTGGAAGCCTCTACTAGGTTCTGTGGATACCCCTTGACCATCTACTGTAATAGGGGTAACCTACCACTTCTTAAGCCATATGAGAGCATTCCCGCACCAAGAAGCAATGGTTTCATGAATATTAATCCTGAATTTTAATATAAATTCCTTAAAGTCAAGAACCATACTTGCCAGATCCAGACAAGTATCTAAGACCATAGTTTCAGGCCAGGAGTTAATCATTTTGGTAGAAAAAATCCCAGATTCAGCACAAAAAATGGGTGGTGGTGGTGGGGGAGAGAGGGACACACTATCTACTTATCTGTGTTTTTCGCAGCACTTAAACCCATAGTGGTCTCTTAGTAGATCAATAAATACTTGATGAATCAAATTGAAATGTGCTACAGCTGTGATTTTTCTCGTATTTGGAACTGCTGAAGCTTCTCATTAAAGTCAACTGGATTCATGGAAGGCCAAGGAAAGAGCATGAGATTTGAGGTCAGGAGACCTGGGTTTGGATCTCAACTCTGCTGCTTATCATTCGTATGACCTTGATCCAGAGACTTCTTGACTCTGGGCCTCAGTCTTCTCATTTATAAAGTACTAAGTTCAGACTCAATCACTTTTAGAAGTCTTTTCAGGATTAATGAATCACTTTCATTAGCTTGCCTAGCACTTTCTCCGGCCCAGGGTAGGACCTTTCATTTTTAACTCAACAATGCTGATCCTGGCTCATCACCGGTCATCTTGACTCTTGTCTTGCCATTGGACTCCAACGACTCTGGAGGAAAGAGTAAAGCCGATGATTTTGTACAACTCTGCCTCACTTAGATCCAGTTCACATGGGAGTCAAGATGCAATCCTCACAACGTCATTGGTCATCTTCAAGAACAAAGAATTAACAACAACAACAATGCTAAGCCCACCACAGGGACTTACCTGCTATATGTGTCCGGATGTACCATAGTAAGGGGTTCGACCAAATGACTTACAATGAGGACAGTGAGAGCTTGGTGAAGGGTGAAATGTGTTCAACTTAGAGCCAGAGGATCTAGGTTTTAAACCAAGCTCTATTATTTATGACTCTTATGACTGAAGACAAATCACTCACGCTCTTTGGGTCTTCCCCATGTGTAATATGAACTGGGGGAAGGGTATTGCACTAGGTGACACCTGAGGTTCCTTCCAGATGGTTTAGATTCATGAGCCTCCCATCTAGATTATAAACAGCTGAAGGATAGGAAGTACCACCTTAATTTTAACTTTTTAGTCCCAAGGCTTAGCATATTGCCAGGGACACATTTTAATGTACACATTTTTTTTGTCATTCATTCAAACATCTGTAAAAATGAAAGGGTTGGACTAGATGGTCCCTTCATTCCCTATGATCCCTTTCATTCTTAATATTCTATGAAGTAAATAAAGATTTATTAAATACCTACTATGTGCCAGACACTGTACTAAGTGCTAGAGATAAAAAGAAAGGAAAAAGACAGCCCCTCTCTAAGAGCCCACAGCCTAATGGGGGAGGCAGCATGGACAGGATACATTGGAAATAATCAATAAAAGGAAGGCTAGAATCCAGATGGAACTAGATAACACTCAGAGAATTTGGGCAAAACAACCAATCTGCAAAATTACATAATCCCTGGTTCCTCAATCACCTCACTAATGGCCAAAGCCCTTTCTGCTCTCTGACTTCACAGACTGCATGTGGCGACAGCTCTGTCCCTTTGTTGCAAGGCCATTTCCCTCCAAATTCTCCGATGCTGGCATGAAAGTTCAAGGCATTAATGCCAGCCATCTGCCCGTGTGCTGGTATCACGAGACTGATTTCTGGAGGGCACATAAATCATTCTGAAATAGCATTCTCTGCTGGTCCCCATACAAAGGATTTCAGGGGGACCGGTTGCATGAATAAAGATTCCAGTCCTAAATGTGCTCATATTTTAAAAGCATATAAGTAACTTTCCCAGGTGGAAGCTGCCCCGATTTCTCATTTGCCTCATTCTTTTGAATTCTGGTTGCAGCCCTTTTGGCACCGTTATAAATAGCAAAGCCGTCAAAACAGATACCAAATTGGCTGATTTACTCCATGGTCTAGACTCTTGTCACTATCTCTGTATAAATCACATTGCAAATTGTTTTTCAAATGAAAAATCCTACAGAAAGTATCAGGAGTTTGCTTGTTAAAGAATTATAAATCTTAGCCTATCATGATCTGAGCCTGATCTGCATATCGTAAGGAGAACATCAAGCATGTGAGATGTAAAAAAAAAAAAATCTCATTTTCGTAGATTGAGAATTGGACAAAACTTCAAAGACCGTTTAGTCTTAGAATCACAGATTTAGAGCTGGGAGGGACTCAGAGGTCACCGGGTCTGATCCCTTCATTCTGTGTATCACAAGATCATAGATTTAGAACGACAAGAGACCTTCGAGGCCATCTCGTCCAACCCCTTAATTTTACAGATGAGGAAATTGAAGACAGACTTGCTATAGTCATCCAAGAGGGAAGTAACCAGGCTGGCACTGGACTCCAGCTTTTCCACCTTTGAACACGTGGCTCTTTCCCAAGGCACAACATTGACGATAGTGGGGACGGGGCGGGGAGGAGCAGACAGAGGGAACATTATTTTAAATATGGAAACATAACTCTCAGACTGATTTTTTTTCAATGCTGGTGTCACATCTCTCATAAGGACAGAACCTGTCTGCAATTTATTTTCTTCAGGTTCCTTTTCAGGGATCGTCTTCCTCATCCCGCTCAGTGACAAATGCCAGTGTGACCAGGGAGAACGGGCCAATGAGATCTCAGTCTTGGGTATATATACAGAGAGCTCTCTATCTCCTAGCTCTGACCAAGTCAAAGGCTTCTGTAAAGGGGGGGGTGAGGAGTAGTGTCAGTGGTCTTCTCTCCTCATCCAGGGCCAATATGAAGCCACGAGTACACAAGGAGTATTGTTTTTCCATCTCTGTTCTGCTCCATTTTTCCCTATGCCTAGGAGAATGAGTATTAGAAATGGAAAAGGCTATGACCTTGTGAGTTTTATGAATTCTAAATAGCTACCAGGGGTCCAGGGACTAGAATCCTTACCAGAATTTGCCAGCAGCTTAGCCTGTTAAACCAGTATAGCTGTGAAGAGCAATCTGTGGGATTCAGCCCAGGAGTGAATCAGCTTGGGAACCAACACACCACATGCATGAAAAAGGACGGAGCAATGACACTAGCCACCTCATTTCCTCCTTGTGAGGCTAAACCAGGCACTCCCCTAAAAGGGAGCTGTTATTAGTCACAGGTAAAAGATTTCAGACCAGCAGGGGCTCCAATTCCCTTATTTATGGATGAGGACACTGAGGCACAGAGATGCCTTGAGATATCTTGTCCAGGGTCATATATGAGGGGTCAAAGAGATGCCATGCAATTACTTTATTCAGAAATTTTGCTTGGTTTTCTATTGGCTATGAGAGGGAGGATTATATTTCTCTGTACTAAGAGAACTGAGTCAGGTGAAGCTGGAATTTGCAAACTTGACCTCACGATTCCTCTTTTCTAATTCACTGAAATAAGCCACTTTCCTCTTACCTAGTTGCATATTAAAAAAAAAATTAAAAAAGAAAGCTACCAAATTCTCAAATCTCTGTAAAACACTTGTGTTTTCTATTCAATTCCAGTTCCCTGGTTACCAAGGTCAGTCTCCTTAAACTATAGGCTTATCTGCCCCAACCCCCTCGCTCCTCCTCTCTCTCTCTCTCTCTCTCTCTCTCTCTCTCTCTCATTGATTGTAAAGCAGGAATTAAACATTCCCATTATGTGTTCACCATTGTTGGTTGAGTATGTCCTTTTCGCTGTTACATCAGATGTAAACTGTCCAGGGAGCCAAGTAGCAAGGAGATGAAAGTCTTGGCAAACAGTGTAGCCCTGGCTCAGTGACTTGCCTTGCCCCATTTTGGCCACAGAGATGCCTGTGAAAATTCTAGGAATCTAGGAGGGCTGAATGAATGAATGAATGAATGAATGAATGAATGAATGAATGAATGAATGAATGAATGAAAATAATTTCAGCACTCACCATATGCTTCCATGATGTTAGACGTAACCTAAGGAACCATCCAACATGTTCCAGTTATCCCAATGACACACCATTCATTGAGTTAGCCAATTTGTACATATATTTTTATTGGACCTGTGATTTCCTTAGTGAAGAATTTCTAGTGAGGAAACTCCTTTCTTGCTTTCCAACTTCCAAGTTTCTGCTGCAGACCCCACCATCTCTCTGGCGTCTCAGGTCCATCATCTTGGCATGACCTCCTCTCCTCATTCTCCCTCATCCCACAAGTCCAGTCCATTTCCACACCTTGCCATCTCTGCCTTCACATCTCTCACATCTGTCTCCTTCTCTGCCCTTGCGCTGCTTTCATGTCAATCTAGTCCTTCATCACCTCTTGCCTAGATCATCGCAACATTCAATTATAAACTCCTCCATTAAACTAACCGTAGGTTCCTTGAGGGCAGGGACTTTCTTTTGCCCCTTTTTGCATGCCCAGTATTTAGCAAAGTGCCTAGCACAGAGTAGGTGCTTAGTGTTTATTGATTGATTGATCCACCAGAGGAAACTGACACCTGCTGTATTTATAGTTTTAGATGCTCCCTAGTGCATTCAGAGGTCAGGTCACTCGACCAGGATCACACAGCCCGTATGGGACTCGAACCCAGGTCTTGCTGGCTTTCTATCCACTATGCCATGCTGCCTATAATATTCATATCCAGTGTTTTCCTCCTTACTATAAAATATACAGTTATATAAAATACATATCCATAACATATATGTAAATATGTCTGTACACATAATACAACATGTTACACACAGACACACATTTGTGTACATGTGTACACACTTACACATCTACAAGAAAATCACAGAAGTTGTATGATAACCTGGGGTCAGAATTGAAAAGGAGGAGGAGAGCAGGCTGGATTACATTTGGGAAATCATGCAGTGTTTTGCTGTGAATAATCTTAAGCTCTGTGTTGTCTGAAAGTCCCATCTCTCTGACAAAAATATTATCTCAGTGATGCTTTCTGGTTGTAAATCATGGAATACCAAGCTCTAAAAAGAATCATTTATTCAACAAGCACTGATTAAATACCCACTATGTGCCAGGCACTGGAATATAGAGCTCCAAATACTGATAACTTTATCTAGTGCCTACTATGTGCTGAGCACATTACAAATATTATCTCATGTGAACCTCACAGCAGCCCTGGGAAGTAGGTGCTGTTATTAACCCCATTTTTACAAATTAAAAAATGGAGGCAGATAGATGTTAAATGACTTGCCCAAGTTCACACAACTGGTAAGCATCTAAGGCCAGATTTGAGTCAGGTATCCCCGACTCACAGCCCCAGTGTCCTGCACACTGAGCCACCTAGCCACCCCTGCTCTTGAGGACAGTGCATTCTATTGGACATAATAGGTGACTGAAAGATCCTAGGTAGGTATAAGCAGAATGCAGCATATTACCAAGGATGATTTGTGCATAAGAATTGATCTAGAAACATTTATTGAATACCTACTATGTGCTAGCCACTATTCCACACACTGGTAATAGAAAGACAAAAATAAAGGAGTACTACTTTTGGTTAGCTTATATTCTAACGTGAGAGATTCCTGAGTTGAGCCAAGAGATAAATGTCCACATCATTGCCCATAGCCAGGTGACTCTGAAGAGACTGGTTCCCACACAGGTATAGGCGCTTTTCCTGTAGGTACTTTTCTAGTGTCCTAGAAAGTAGAAGCATTAAGAGAAAGTCGTGATCCTTGGCTAGCTGGAGTAGGTTCTTTTGGGAACATACCATTTCCCAAAGGAGTCAGGGTCAAGGGTAGGGGTGAACTTTTTGGAAATTTATTGTTTCTGAAAATTCAATGTAATGATCAACTAGCCCACCGCCTTTTGTTCACTCCCCCCAGAATGTGAAGAATTCCTGTATTATTCGGTTTGTCACAAGGTCTTGGCAGATGATTCACCACAAATGCTGCCCCTTTGTCTGGAGACGGGTAAACAAGCGTGATCCTGGAAACAGCCTTGAAGTGAATGAAATCATAGGATTCAAGAGGGAAGCAGTCATGCCTCAGAGGCCTAACCCCACAGAGACTTTGGAGAAGGGGTGGATTGTAAAGGTCTTGAAGAAATGTGTCACGTGTAAGCACAATCTCATTCAGGCCAACAGTAGATTCCTGAGAAAGCCCTGGATTGTACATCCGGAGGTGGGAGGGACCTCAAAAACCATCAAGCCCCACCCCCTGCTGTGTAGCTAAAAGAGCTGAGGCCCAGAGAGGTTGCAGAATCACAGAGTTAGAACTGTGACCATGCATTCTAATCTCATTTACAGATGAGCAAAGTGAAACCAGGGACCTGGTTAGATTGTAAGCTCTGTGAGGGCAGGGACTTGTCTTTTGCCTCTTCTTGTAACCCCAGAACATAGCATAATGACTAGGGTATAGCAGGCACTTAACAAATGTTTGTTGATTGATTGACGTGAAATGACTTCCCAAGGTCACATAAGTAATAAGCTTTCAGCTTCGTGGCTCTAAGGTCCCCTGATTCCAAAGCTCGTGTTCTTACTGCTGCATGTACACCATGGGGAACAGTAAATCACGTCTGATTTATTTTTGTCGCCTTTGATTTGGAATCTGTGGTTTATCCTTAGTAGCATGGTACAGAATCAAAGACCCAGCACATCTCTACTATGTGCCTGGCCGTGGCTGGGCCCTGGGGATACAAACAAAAATGAAATAATTTTTACCCTTATGGAGCTCACTCTTCAGCCAACTTCTGAAATAAAGCTTGGTTGTTCTCACTGCCTATTGCCAGGAAGACTTCCTTTCCTATGTTGATTGGCTCTCTCTCTCCCTTTCCCTGGGCCTCAGTTTCCCCATCTCTAAAGTGGGAGCCTGATTCTAGGTGATCTCAGGGCTTCTTCCCAGCTCTACCAGTCTATGATGCTTTTTTTGCATTGAAATACATGACCAGGAGAGGTAAGATACTCCATATACTGATGAAATTATAGGTCTGGTCTAAAATTCTAAGAGAAAAAATAAAATTAGGGGGGAAATGTGGATGGAAAGAATTCCACTTTCTTTCTACAGCTCCCTCAAGCAAGTAGCTAAAATCGATTTATCTACACCGCGACAGTGAGGACCAGCCTGCCATTTTTCCAACCAGCTTCTTTTATTGTATTCTTTTTCTTTTCAGCTTGAATTATTGAATTTTCAGAGTCACACTCTGGAAATATTAAGGTTTTTCTTTATTCTACCACTAACACGTTGTGTGACGTTGGGCCAGCCACTTCCAAACTCTGGGCCTCAGTTTCTTCAGCTGTAAAAGGAAGGAGTTTGACCCTTAAGGCCCCTTTCTAGCTCTAGTATTCTGTAAGTTGAAACACCTTTTTTCTGTCTCATATTTGACATCTGAGATATTTGCAGGTTTAAATTGTGACCGGCTCTCCTGCTGTGTGACATTTTTTGAAAATGAATCTCAAAGACCCTTAATAGAAGTAGGACCAAGCTTCAAAGCAATGATGTGTGCTGATTTCCCATCTATTAATAACTCACATGCCCCAGCCTGTCACCTGTACACCCCAAGCCATATGACAGTATATGCAGAGGAGGTGCAGGGACAACAGGAGAGAAGACCTCTATTGGATGGGCATGTAGCTCAGCAGGGACAGTGTTCTGTTCCGCGAGTGTCTGAGGTGGACTACACAGGTGAGGGTAGGTCTCTTTGGCCTGGCTTGGCAATGCCAGCCTCCATCTGCCATCTTGGGCACCAATTTGGTTGTTGCCAATAGATACTCTATTCAATTTTGCTGAGTTCAATAGGCCTTTATTATATATAAATATATATATATATATATATATATATATACACATATAAAATAGCACCTCCATGAGTTCCCCATCCCCTGGAAGCACACTCAATTGGAATTCTAGTCAAGCACATGGAAGCTGGGGTAGACCTGCTTTGTGGTATGTGGGATGGAGAGACCCTTCCCTCTCCCCATTCCCCCCACCATCTGATAGTGGGTGTTGATAGCCTCTAGTTGCTTTCTGTTGGCAGGATGACTCAGGGGTTCATATTATGTGATGACAAAAAACATTTTAATTCGCTGCTGAACCTGAACTCCATAGACAGGATAATGGTCCCATTCTCACCCATAAAGTCTCTTCCTCCTACCACCCTTGAAATGTAAGACCAACTCTCTGAGCTCTCCAAAGGAGCGTGTGGAGGTGGGAGGTGTTCTTGCTTCTCCCCTGCCACAAACCATGATCTCATGGTCTTCCTTGGCAAGCCTGTGCCTGGCATAAGGAGACCTCCCATTTTGTCTTCTTTCCTTTGGTACAAGTCTTGTGAAATCTCAGAAAGCAGTTGGCATCTTTCCTTCTGCAGGTACCAGAGGAGCGGCAGGTAGCGCTGTTGGGATGGCAACAGTGGCAGAGACAGACTAATCAGAAAAGAACAGATTGCTTGCAGAGGAGAGAGACAGAGACAGAGACAGAGAGAGACAGAGAGACAGAGACAGAGAGAGAAGGAAAGAGAAGAGAGAAAAAGAAGAGAGGAGAGAGAGAGAGGGAAAGAAGAGAGAGGGGAGAGAGATAAGATAGAGACAGAGAGAGACACACACAGAGAGAGACAGAGAGACAGAGACAGAGAGAGAAAGATAGACAGAGAGAGAGACAGAGAGTGAGACAGAGAGACAGAGAGAGACAGAGACAGAGGGAGACAGAGAGAGAGCACACTGGAAAGGAAGAGCCCACTTGGCACTGATTGGGCTATACTTAGTGGAGATGTCATCTTGAAACACAAAGGATATTGATCAATATTTCTGTAGTGTTGCTGAGAATTTGGTGAAATTGAGCAGAAGTTGCCGATACAAGATTCTATGGAGCGAAGCTTATAGACCTCAGAACCATTAGATAAACTGAAAAAAGATAATAATAACAGTAATAATGTAGGTGATATTTATAGAATACATTAGAGTTGACCAAGTGTTTCACATACATTATCTCATTTGAGCCTTATGACAACTTCTTGAGGTAGATACTTGAAGTATTATTCTCTCTACTTTATAGATATGAAAACTGAGGCTCAGATAGACTAAATGACTTTCCCATGGTTCTGTAGTTAGTAAATGTCAGATATGGAATTACAGACCAATTCTCTCCTTTCTCCACAATGCTACACTACCTCTGTCATGATGGGCCAGTCATTTCCACAGTGTTGCACTGGGTTATTCGTTGAGACCCCTTCCAGCTCTGTCATGGTACTGTACAAAATTTACATTTAAATAGTCAACTAAAATAATGTGAGGAAAACAAGGAGCACTTTGGAGGTGCTGAGATGATGCCCTGGATTCTGGACTGATGAGGGAGGGCATGCCAGTGGAAGTGAATACTGAGATGACTTTTAAAGGTAGCTAGAATGACACAGATTTGGGAAGGCATTAGAACCATATTCTCTAGGAAGGAAAAGAGAAGAGAGTATGGGAGGGACTGGATATCTGTTTGCCTGGATTAGAGAAGGAAAGTAAGTAAGGTGAAGAGGAAGGAGTGCCTTCATGAACTTCCCTTGACCTCCTAGAGCCAGGTGAACCCTTCCCCAGTGCCAGGAGCCATTCTGCCAACACTAGGTTCCTGCTGACTCTGCTCCCGTGGGCCAGTTATTCTAGCATTGTGTATTGCCAGGTCCTCAGGCACCTCAGGGTTCTCTGACAAGTCGCTCTCGCAACATTGATGGGCCCAGACATTCCAAGGCTGTATGACTCTTTTCTCTAACACCAAGTGTCCATTTATTCCAAAAATGTGCCCCTAGTTACTCAGATATACTAGCAGGCTCTACCCAGGTATTCCAATGACAGTGACAAGATTTCTTGGTAATATCTGAGTTTCTGTTTACAATTTATATTCATGTTGGCTGTTATTTGAGAAGATTGTTAGGAGGAGGAGGGGTTCTTCAGAAAGTTTTGGAGGCTAGAATCATAGGCTTCAAGTTGGCAGGGACCTTAGAGACCATTTAGTCTAACCTTTCATTTTACAGGTGAGGAAACTGAGGCCCAGAGAGTTTACATGACTTGCCCAAGTCACACAGGTCATGGAGCTAGGATTTGAACCCGAGTCCTCTGTTTCTCTCCAGTGTTCTAGCCATTGCACTATGCTGTCTCCTATATTGGGGTATCCATCCAGCATACTGAGGGCTGTCCTCTTAGCCTCTTGACACAGACACAAATTCAGGTCATATAGACAGGAATAGAACATGCGAGCTCCCATATATCTCTTGTTCTTGCTCTGTGACTGGACTATCTCTTGTTTTGTTTTTACATCTCTGGTGATATCATTTTGTGCCCTATTTGGTGCATGATTCATTATCAGTAATACATTATAGTTTATTCACATCTACCATAAGTTTCCCCATTGACCCTGGGATGACATGCTGGCTTAATTGTTTGAAGACTGTGGTATTCAGTGACTCACAGTCAGCATCAACAGAGCACCAGTATTTAAAAGATTAGCCTAAAAGAAGAAACAAAGCTATCACTCTTTCCGGCTGATATGATGGTATACTTAGAGAATCCTAGAGAATCAAGTAAAAAATTACTTGAAATAATAAACAAATTTAGCAAAGTTGCAGGCTGTAAAATAAACCCACATAAATCATTGACATTTCTATATGTTATTAACAAAACCCAACAGCAAGAGATAGAAAGAGAAATTCCATTTAAAGTTACTGTAGACATTATAAAATATTTAGGAGTCTACCTGCTGAAACAAACCCAGGAACTATATGAACACAATTACAAGACACTTTTCATGCAAATAAAGTCAGATCTAAATAATTGGAAAAATAATATGTGCTTATGAGTAGACTGAGTTAATATAATAAAAATGACAATTCTCCCTAAATTAAATTACTCATTCAGTGCCATACCAATCAAACTACCAAAAAGTTATTTTATGGAGCTAGAAAAAATAATAACAAAATTCATCTGGAAGAACAAAAGGTCCAAAGTATCAAGGGAATTAATGCAAAGAAATGCAAAGAAAAGTGGCCTAGCTGTACCAGGTCTTAAATTATATCATAAAGCAGCAATCATCAAAACTACTTGGTACTGGCTAAGAAATAGAGTGGTAGATCAGTGGAATAGGTTGGGTATGCAAAACACAATAGTCAACGACTGTACTATCTACAATTTGATAAATCCAAAGGCTCCAGCTTCTAGGAAAAGAACTCACCATTTAACAAAAGCTGCTGGGAAAACTGGAAAATAGTATAGCAGAAACTAGTTATGGGCCAACATCCTACACCCTATACCAAGATAAAGTCAAAATGGCTATATGATTTAGATATAAAGGCTGATACTGTAAGCATACTAGGAGAGCAAGGAATAGTTTACCTATCAGATCTATGGAGAAGGGAAGAATTCATGGCCAAACAAGAGATAGAGAACATTATGAAATGCAAAATGGATGACTTTGATTAAGTTAAACTGAAAAGTCTTTTGCAAAAACACAGCCAATGCAACCAAGATTAGAAAGGAAGCAGAAAGCTGGGAAATAATTTTTACTGCCAGTGTCTCTAATAAAGTCCTCATTTTTAAAATATATAGAGAACTGAGTTGAATTTATAAGAATACAAGTCATTCCACAATTGATAAATGGTCAAAGGATATAAACAGGGAGTTTTAAGAGGAAGAAATTAAAGTTATCTATAGTCATATGAAAAAATGTTCTAAATCACTATTGATTAGAGAAATATAAATCAAAACAACTCTGAGGTACCACATCACATTTATCAAATTGACTAATATGGCAAAACAGGAAAATGATGAATGTTAAAGAAGATGTGGGAAAATTGGAACACAAGTGCATTGGTGGTGGAGTTGTGAATTGATTCAACCATCCTGGAGAGCAATTTGGAACTATGCCCAAAGGGCTATAAACTTGTGCGTACCCTTTGATCCAGCAATACCACTTCTAGGTCTGTATCCCAAAGAGATCATCCAAATGTGAAAAGGCCCCACATGTACAAAAATATTTATAGCAGCTCTTTTTGTGGTGGCAAAGAATTGAAAATTGAGGGGATGTCCATCAATTGGGGAATGGCTGAACAAGTCGCAGTATATGAATGTAATAGAATACTATTGTGCTATAAGAAATGATGAGCTGGCAGACTTCAGAAAAACCTGGAAAAACTTATATGAACTGATGCTGAGTGAAATGAGCAGAACCAGGAGACCATTGTACACAGTAACAGCCATGTTGAGTGATGACTGACTTTGATAGACTTAGCCCTTCTCAGCAATGCAAGGATCTAAGACATCTCCAAAGGTCTCATGATAGAAAATGCTATTCACATCCAGAAAAAGAACTATGGAGTGTGAATGCAGATGGAAGCAGACTATTTGCTCTCCTTTTCTTTTGTTTTTTGTTTTTGTTTTGTTTTGTTTCTTCTTTCTCATGGTTCTTCCCATTAGTTTTAAGTCTTCTTTACATCATGACTAATGTGGAAATATGGTTAATATGAATGTAAAAGTAGAACCTATATCTGATTGCATGCTGGGAGGGGGAAGAGAAGGAGGGGGAAAATTTTAAAGTCAAAATCTTCTGGAAGTAAACATTGAAAACTAAAAATTAATTAATTAATTAATTATAAAACTACAAACTGAAAAAAAGGGGAAAAAATTAGCTTAAGTCTGGGATCATTCAAAACTCTATGGAATTTCCAAAGGCAACCAGCCTAATTCCTCCTGCCTATTTAATTCTAGGCTCAATTCATTGTGCATCTGTAGTGTAGGCCCAAAATATATTTCCTAGCTTTATAGGATAACTGTACATCATAATCTAGACGACAAGTATTTTTTAAATTCGCTTAGTTTTTTTGTTTGTTTATTTTCTGTGTGAACAGTTAATCCTAAATTCTTGAGTTATTGTGGAGCTCATTTAGGAGCTATCCAGTGTGCTGAGACTTGATGTGATCACATCATCACCAAACTGTGTCTGGTGGACCTCTCACCATCTATAGGGAACGCTCTTCCTATTTTGAGTCCAAACTGGACATCCTTCACAACAGGGGCAAATGTTCTTTTCCTTGTCTTACACCTTTCTTGATATTAATAAGCAGAGAACCATCAAACAAAAATCTCTCCATTGTTGCATCTTTTGAGGAATATTACTTGATTTTAACAACCTATTGGAAGATCTTTCATTGGAAGAGAAATTTCAAGGTGACATTTATTGAATCATTTTTTACAAACAATTAGCACAATTAGATCTTGTAGTCTCCTCCCACCCCCATTAGAATGTAAGCTTCCTGAGGGCAATGACTGACACTGAATCCCAGTGCTTTAGTGAACTATTTGGCACATGGGAAATACTTAATGAATGCTTTTTTCATTCATTCATTTGTTCATTCAATTAATTCAATTCAAATCATTCATTCTTTAGCTTTAAGTCATCTGTGTGACAATAAAATTAGGGTCTGCTACAGAATATCATTTTCCTAAATCTGCTGTCCCTGTCACACACCTTCACTGAGAGGGAACTTCTGTCCAGACGGAGATGACATTGCAATGATAAAATCAGATCATTTCTATAGAACTGGAAAGGACCCTAGATGCCATTTGGGCTTCAGTCTCCTCATATATACATTACTACCCATCCAGGTGATGAGTGATGTCTAAATGTATCTTGAAAGCACAGAAAAGGGAGAAGATTAGGTCCAGCTCTGGAAGGGCTCATAATCTATTGGGAGAGATAAGACCCATCCATATGGAAAAGTTAGGGGATATTTATTAAACTGTACACAACCAAGTGCAAAATAGTGTGGGATAGTTGGTGAGGTCTACAGGGCCTTAAAAGAGAGGACAGATCAGCCTGGGCTGAGGTAGTCAGGAAGTTCTTCACATGGTACATGTAGTTCATAGTTTTCTGGGTGATTCCAACCTGATACGGGCAAACAGAAATTATTTGGAGGGGATACTTTAAGGGCCCATCCACTAGCAATGATTTTTGGGGAGTCCAAATTTGTTGATCCCATCAGTGTAAGATACCTCTTCTGTCAATGCACATCAGTACCTGCTTTGAAATTAGCTTTAAGAAAGTTGCCTGGGGCGTTAAAAGAGTAAGTGGCTTGCCCAGAATCACAGTCCATATGTAGCAGGGGCTGGTCTTGAAGTCAGGGCTTACTGACTCTGAGAATGATCTCAATTTACCATACCACGCTGACCCTCTAGAACGGAATACTCCCTTAAAACAAACAAACAAAAAGGTAGATTCTGAACCTTCTTTCCCAGGTTCACAATGGGAAATTATATTTTGTTCATTATTGAAAGAATCCTTTGGTGGTTAAGTAGCATAATCATAATAATAACAACAACAACAACAATATTAACAATAGTATCTAACATACACACAGAAGCTACCATGTGCCAGGCACTGTGCTAAATGCCCTATAATTACCTCATTTGATCCTCAGAACAACCCTGGGAGGTAGGTGGAAGTATTAAAGTTATACTGACTCAGTTACCCATTGTTCCCAGAGCTGCTTGTCAATCAGTGGGGGTGGGGAGGGAGCCTCCGTTGAGGGAGGTGTGACCCAATCTGTACCTTTTGTATTACCTGCTCTTTAGGAAGTACTTCTACCTGTTTAACATCACAGGTAGGCAAATGGGGAGGAACTGAGATGCAATGGCCCATCCCTCTTTACTGATGTGGCCCTAGCTGAATTGTCTATCTCATTCTGAAAGTTATGACTGACTCCATCTTGAATCCCTTGCTGATCTCCAGTGATCAGCCCAACAACATGTTGCTACCTCTATATATTTTAATAAACTCCTTTAAATTCTCTTTGTCCTGAGTTCTGTGTCCTTAATCAGGGCAAAAGCCAAACTAAGACTTTTCCTTTTAACAGAAGTATCATTAGTGGATCTACATGAGAATAAATACAGCTTGGAAACCTGTAAATGAGAAACAGTGTGGCTTGCTGTATAGACAATGGGCCACAGAGTCCAGATGATGTGGATTCAAGTCCTGTCTCTTTTAAATACTGGCTGTGTGACCATGGGTGAGTCATTTAATCTCCCAGTAACCCAGGCAACTCCAATATTATAGCTTACAGAGAAGGTGCTGATCTGTCCTGGGAGAAGAAATTTCTCACCAGGGGGTGTCTACTGTGATGAAATCACAGATTAATTTTTTAAAAAGAAAGACTTACAGGAGATATGATCATGTCACTCCTACTCAATAAACTCTGGGATCAAATATAAACTCTTTTGTTTGTCATTCAAAGCTCATTATAACCTGGGCTCCTCCTACCTTTCAAGTCTTCTCACACATAACTGCCTTTGGCAATACAGTGTTCCTCACACATGACACTCCTATTTCCCACCTCTGCACCTTTGCATTGATTATCTCCCAGACCTGGAATGCTCTCTTTTTCCCCCTCCCCCACTTAGAACCCTAACTTCCTTCAAACTGAGCTTAAATTCTACATCTTCAGTTCCACAAATTCCTGTGATTGCCTCTTCAAGTTGACCTTCCATCTACTCTGTGTATATCTTCTATGTACTTCCTTACATAGTGCTGTTTACCATTAGAATGTCAACTCCTTGAGAGCAAGTAGTGTTTTGCTTTTGTCTTTGTGTTTTCAGCACCTGGCACTGTGTTTGGCACAATAGATGCTTGATAAGCATTGGTTGGAATCAACCAATCAACCTGTGAGTATGAGGTTAGTTTGGCCCTGTGACATTATAAACGTGCCCACTTCTTAGATAGTCTAATACACAAGTGGCACCTGTCTCTTTGCCCCTCCTCCTTCACTTCTCTACATTTAAAAGAAAGAAAAAAATCACAAGAAAATAAGCTCAGATGAGGAATTTAGTAACAAAATAGCCGCCTTCTACTTTGACGCTCAAAACAAACAAACGAACAAACACCCTTTCTTAGTCCTCTTCTGGGCTATTCTAAACACTGCCCTTCCATCTCTGACCAAATTACAAATTTGTGGCTCTGAGGTTCTATCAGATCAATGTTATTTAAGAGAGGATTCAGTGTCCTTACCCAAAGGCAGGGGATCTCCATATGGGGTTCATGGATAGATTTCAGGGGGTCTGTGAATATTGATGAGAAAAAAGGTATCTCTACTTTTACTTTTATCTCTTTTGTAATTCTATGTATTTTATTGTATGCATTGAAAGACATGATTATGAGAAGGAAGAGGTTCATAGGCTTCACCAGATGCCAAAAGGGTCCATGGCATAAAAAGAAGCTTTCCCTTAAGGATTTCCAATACTGTGATTTGAAACAAAAGGCATTGCATTGTTGGGAAAGGGAAATCCTAAGGTGAAATGAGTAGGCATGGTTCTGGGAGAGAAATTTGGGGGGAAAGTCCCCATTTGGTTCTTTTGCCCAGGGGCCATGGTACTCTTTTCCTGTAGGAAGATTCTCCTTATCTATTCACTTCCTAGTGCCCTCATACCAGCAATGATTTTGTATTTAAATTTTTTCTGTCCAAGAGTTGTTTCCCCTTGATATCAGGGCAGAGAACCTTATACTTCTTACCTATGTTTGTCCAGAGCTTATTCCTGTGCCTAGCACAAAGCATGTTCTTTCTAAATGTTTATTGATTGGAAAGACTTAAGAATTCTGGTCCACAAAAACAGACCAACAGTGATTCCAATGGAAAGTTGATGGAGCATGCTACCCACCACCTGACAGAGTCTAGGGGATGGACTCAGGGAACAGATTGAGAAGTATGTATAGTTTTTGGCCATGGCCAGTATGGGAATTTGTTTTGCTTGACAATGCATGTGTATTATTTTTTTTTCTTCTTCCATGAGGGTACTTACGGAAGAGAGAGAAAATAGATTTGTGTTCACTGAAAAAAAAATCTTAAAAAACATAAAAATAAAGTTCAATGAATCTTTAAAAGATGCTTTTGATTGAATAATAGATGTGAAAGCACTTAGAAAGTTACAACCAAACATAAGATATTATTATAAACTCTTGTTCTCTTTCTTATTGCAATATTCATTTGATTTTCTCAGGACTCAATGAATCTTATCAAAGCCAAGAATTCATCTAGGAAGAGAAATGGAAAGTTAGTGTTATTATATACATCATCATCATCATCATCATCATCATTATTAATGTCATTATCATTATTGTCATTATCATTCCTGATAATCCCTTCTAGAAAGAGTTTTCTCTGCATGGCCACTTGCAAACCCAGTGCAAATTCCAGGCCATACCCAGTCATTACTTTTCACCTCCTTCCCTTTCTAAAACTTAATTTCCACCCTTATCAGCAAATTGCTACTTGGAGTTAAAGATAATAAGTGTCTTGAGGTAAATTAGGAATGAAGCCATTTTTTTCCTTTTTTATTGGGAGTAAGAGTCTGCTATCAAGCAGACTTAATTAAATCTGCCGGAATAAGCAGTGGTAATCGAGTTCCACCTGCATTTCCCCCACCCCACCTCGATACTCTCCCCTCTCACAATCATGCTCCATCCAAGTCTCTGCCTTGTGGGCTGACATTAAAATAGACACGTGGTTTGCCGTAGGTCCCCAGCTGCCTCTGGTTTCAGAAAGTACACCCAGTCTCGGATGTGAACCTTTTCTCACGGGCACCCTGGTGGCTAGCTCCAGACATTCATGCCTGTCCTTGAATTGGAGCTGGATGGTGAGCGCTGTCAGACTTACTTGCCATCTCATTTATTAATCATAATTATTTTAATTAAGAAGATAAGAAACACAGCGCATCGAAAGGCCCATTATAATTAGCTGCAGAAAACAATTCCGTGAGCTGGTGACCTGAGCTGAAGTTAATTTGCACTTCTGTATTCAGAACTATGGCCAAATTAGAATATTCAAGAAAGATTGGACAGTGCAGGGAGGGAGGACTGAAGGGATCAGGGCAGAGCAGAGTGGAGAAGGTGAGTTTATCAGGCGGAACATGGCGAGAAAAGGAATGTGGGCAGTTGTCCTCGATGTATTTTCCGAGACGCTCCCCAGTACCCCTGCTCAGAGATAAACGCTATGTGGTTGAACCAAAAAATCCCATAATAGCCAAATTATTGGTTGCCTCCATGGATTTTTTTTTCACCCTAATACAGCGAGATAGATGTGTATTCAGGCTGGGGAGAGGAAGCGGGTTTCCTTCTCTGACCAAGAAGCCCTCACCAGCCTATGTCAGAAGCTGGCAGTCCCCTGAGCGAGGGGCCATGGCGCTTTATCTTGGCAGTAACCAGTCCTGGCAGAGGTTGTTAAAGCAGCAATTGCCTGGGCTTTGAAAAACTCCGGTCAGCCTAGAGTCGTCTTCACTCACCCTCACCCTCGATGCCTCCGCTCGGGGCCGAGCCCTCTGGAGTCTAGCCCTCCATCTCTTTTGTCTGTCTCTTTTCCTTTATGTGCACAGCTACCTGGCTAGGTCAAGCCCTCCTGGAACCAAAACTGAGGGGGGGGGGCAGTTGGGACTTTCCCCCATGGGAAAAACCGGGCAGGGAATCTACTTCTCAGGGGAGGAAAGCACTGCTTCATCCCCACTGTGGATCTACATCTTATGCCTCTAGAGGGGGTCAGAGCAGGAGGCAGACCCTGGAAAGGTCCCTGGAGTAGAGTTGCCAGAAGTAGAGGAGAAAAGAGAGGTCAAGGGCCACCCCTCCCTCTCCCTGTGTCATTGCATCAGCTAAGCCATTGTGGGGCCCAGGAGAAAGACTAGAGATTGACGAGGATAAGGAGAAAGGTCACTGACAGCAGAAGTTGTGGGAGGGCAGGGAAGAGATGTCTCCTTCCCCCTGTACTGCACCTCTAAAACATGTGCTCACCGGAAGGAAGCTGGGAATGCCGGTCAACTTGTCTCCCCAATGACTGCACCAGGACTGGACCGTTTCTCGTAACCCTCTTCTCACCCCTGCCCTACCTTTGACCATCCCTTCCCTGGTATTTCTTCTCACGCTTCTCATCTCTCTCTATCCCCCTCCATCCTCTCTTTCCATTTACTAATGTCAATACAACATGAAGACTGAGTACTCCTGGGCGACAGGGACCATCTTTTGTCCTTCTTTGTCCCCCCATTGCTAATGGGAGTGCTTGTGAGTACATGACTGAAACAGAACTCATTATCTTTCTCCCCCAAACCTTCCCCTCTTCCTAACTTCCCTGTTGTGGAGGACGCCGCCATCCTCGCAGTCATCCAGGCTCTCACCCTAGGTCCCCACCCCGCCCCATTCGGTCAGTTGCCATGTCCTACCATTTCTACCTTTGTAATATCTCTCATATATACCCCCTTCCCTCTTCCGCTACTTCCCCCAGCCTCATCACCTCATGCCTGGACTATTGCAATAATAGCCTATTGGCTGATTCTCCTTCGTGAAGTATCTCCCCATTTCAATCCATTCTCCACTCAGCCGTCAAAGCGATCTCCCTAAAATGCAGGTCTGAATATATCGAGCCCCTATTCAGTAAGCTCCAGTGACTCCCGATGGCATCCAGGAGCAAATTTAAAAGCCTCTGTTTATCCTTTATAACGTGGCCCCTTGCTGCCTTTCCAGACCTCTTATGCCTTCCTCGCCTCCACGGACTCTGTGACGCAGCGACGCTGGCCTCTCGACTGTTCTTCACACACGACCCTCCATCCTTTAGCTCCGTGCCTTTTCACCCACCGCCCCCATTCTCTGTGCCTGGAATTCTCTCCCTCCTCATCCTGACTGACCAGATTCCCTGGCTTCCTTCATGTCTCCACCAAAGTCCCTTGTTCTGAAAGAAGCCTTCCCCGGTCCCCCTTTATCTTAGGGCCTTCCCCTGAGACAGGCTTCCTTTTACACTGCAAATATCTTTTTTGCTCATAGCTCTTTATATGTTGTCCCTCCCACCCTGCCCCATGAAACTGTGAGCTCCTTGAGAACAGGGGCTGGCTTTTGGTTGTCGCCTTCCCTCATACACTTTCTTTGCATCCCCAGTGCTAGTGACTGACTGGCCCATAGTAGGAGCTTGTTTACTATCAGTTGACTGAAATGTATTAATCTCATTTTATCCTAACAACAACCCGGGGAAGTAGGTGTTGTTGCCATCTCCATTTTACAGATGAGAAAATTGAGATTAAGCAAGATTAAATAACATTCACAGGAAGAGAGAGGCAAGTTTTAAACCCCAGCCTTCCTAAGTTCAGCCTCTATCTGCCATACCACCTAGCTGCCTCTCCCCTTAGTCCAAGAGCTCTTCATTTCATCTCCCTCCCCATCTTCCACTCCCTCTCCCCATTCAAATGTATTTTCCTCAGGATTTAGAATTCCTAATTATTTCCTTGGGTTCAAACCAGATTAAAATATAATTGGGATATATTTGACAAGTTTAATAAATTATAATAAAACATAAGTAATATTACATTTTTAAAACTAAGTCAATATGCAGTCAAGGAAGTCCTTATGTATGAATTAGGGGTCCCTGTTCATGTTTGAGTTTGATATCACTGATCTACACAACCCCTAAATTCACGTTCTTAAAACACATCTGACCATGTCACTCCCCTCCTCAAAAACTTTCGGGGGCTCCTGATAGCCCCTAGATTAAAATATAAATTTCTTAGCCTGGCATTTAAAGTCCTCCACAATCTCCGCCCCAGCCCCTGCCCATAAAATGAAAATAAAATCACAGAATTATTTTCTATTACACACCTTTATATAATCTGGGTTCCAACTAAACTGACTTACTAGCTGTTCCTTGAATTTGACAGGACATCACTTGCATCTCTTGCCTCCATTCATTTTCCTGACCTGAGTTGGTTTGGCCCTGCTTAGCTAGCCCAGTATCCTCTTTCCCATCTTGGAGGCTCACCATATTAATGCCAGATTTAATGTGGACACTTGATTGGCTTAGCCCACTGTACCTCAGAACTCCCAAACTCAAATGGTCCACCAGCCTTAGCTTCCCCAATAGCAGGGACCATGATTCTTTTTTCTTTAAAAAAAAGTTTTAGGGGCAGCTCGGTGGTGCAGTGGATAAAGCTCTGGTCTTGGAGTCAGGAGGACCTGAGTTCAAATCTGGCCTCAGACACTTGACACTTACTAGCTGTGTGACCCTGGGCAAGTCACTTAACCTCAATTGCCTAACCAAAAAAAAAAAAAAAAACAAAAACAAAAGTTTTAATGCTATTTTCTTTATTAGAGGGAATATGGTATACTGGATAGAGAGCAAGGGTATGCTAATAAATGTTTGACAACTAGATTTTTGGGGGGAAGGGGAGAATGTTCATGGGACACATTTTAAGTTTAATCATCACGATCAACATCTTCTCCATCACACACAATCAGCAGAACAATTAATGAAGCTCTGATTAATCAGCATTTGCTGATTTCCAAGGTGTAAATGCTCAGGTGGAATAGTTCCCAATGGCTCTTGACCCAGTAGGAACTGGTTCCAGCACAGCCCTGTCAGAGCTAGTTCAAGTCTCAGCTTACAACTATGGGCTGTGTGGCTCTGGGCAAGTTGCTTAACCTTGACATGTCTTAGCTAACTCTCTAAGACTGTAAATCCCAGAGAAGGTGCTGACTTGCATTGGGAGAAAGAGTTTCTTCATCTTGGAGATTCTTACATCAATGAAATCACAGGTTCAGTTCCCAGTCTGCTGCCTTCTCTGGCTTCCTTTAAGTCTTAACTTAAATCCCATCTTTTCCAAGAAGTCTTTTTTCAACCCCTCTTAATTCCAGAGCCTTCCCTCTGTTAATTATTTCCTATTTATTTCGTATGGAACTTGTTTGTATATATTTGTTTCTATGCTGTCGCCACCATTAGATTGTAAACTCCAGGAGGGCAGAGACTATCCTTTGCCTCTTTTGTATCCCCAGTACTTAGCATGGTGCCTGAGCTTAATAAATGTTTATTGATTATCCTCTTTTTCTTTACATCATATACATTTCCTACTCCTTCCCACCAGGCTTTGTCCTCAATGACAAAGATAAATAATTAAGCAAAAATATTGAATTCTGGGACTTATCTGACACTATAAGCAATTTTCTGCATTAATGGTTCCCTACATCTCTGCCATGAGGGTCCAGGTGATCTAGTGCAACACTCACATGTAACAGATGAGGAAACTGAGTCCCAGAATATGTTCAGTGATTTACCCAAGGCCACCTAGGTAGTAAGTGACTGAGGCAGGATTTTAATTCAGGTCCTCAGATTGTAAATCCAGCAATATTCCTTCTCCCACTTCTCAACACAGTTTTTCAATTGTTCAGCGTGTGCTTTCTTTTAATAATCTTTTCACTTACGTTGTTGGAGTTATGTTTACTGACTGGTCTCTTAATTTTGTTTACTTCATTTCAAATCTATTCTTAAAAACCTTCCCACATTTCTCTGACTTCCTCTCATCATTTATTACAATATTGTAATGTCACATCCATCCAGTTTTTTATTTTCAACCATTCCTCAATGGATGGACACCCATTTGCTCCTGATTCTTTGCTACCACAGAAAACATTGCTTTGAATATCTTGGCATATACTGATTTTTGTTTCTGGCTTTGAATTCCTTGGGTATATGCTTGGTGGTGGGATCACTGGTTTTCAGTTTAGAAATTTTTCATAGCTGCAAAATGAAATCCAGAATGGTTGGACCACTTCAGAGCTCTGCCCACAGTGCACCCACAGGTCTGTCTCTCCATAGCCCCTCCAGCACTGATCATTCCTATCTTTTATCATCCTTGCCAGCATGCAAGATGTGCCAAAAAATACCAGAGTTGTTTGACTTTGGATTTCTCTTAATATCCACCATGCATTTTCACAAGCCATTTTCCAAGCCTGGAATGCATTTCCTTCTCCTTTCTGCCTCTTAGAATACCTAGCTTTTTATAAGACTCAGCTCAGGAGTTAGCTGCCTTCTACTTGAAGCCTTTCCCCAGCCCCACCCCTACTTAATTATCTCTCCCTCATCAAATTACTTTGTATTTGTTTAACCTTACACACATCACCCGCTATTCAAGGACAGAGACTGGTTTGTTTTTGTGTATTGCTGGTTCCTGCCACAAAGCTTTAAGAATTATCTTTTTTCTTTTCCTTTCTCTTTCGCTCTCTTTTTTTGTATGTAAGTCAGACCCTGTTCTTTCATCAATATGCAAAACACCTGGCATAGAAATCTCCTTCATCAATGCTCGTCAGTAACTTGGAGCCTTAGAGAACTGTCTTGGGGCACTGAGACCCTAAAGTACTTATTCATGGTCACCCAGACCATGTCTGGTAAAGGCAGAGCTTCAGGCCAGGTGTTTCCTCATTGGAAACCTAGCACTCTATCCACATTCCTTTTCCACTTGTACTAAGTAGGCATTCAACAAATGCTTATTGAAGTAAATAAAATAAAATATCCCCCCAGAATGGCACACTTTTTTCTGTTTCATGAACCCCTGCTCAGAATTTTTTTCCCATCCAAGTTTATGGGCTCCCTGAAATTTATTGTTTTATTTTTTCCTTTCTTTGTATTCCTAGAACCTAGCACAGTATCTGACATTCAGTAGGCACTTAATGAACACTTATTTTTGACTCTCCACAGACCCCTTGGAGCTCCCCGGACCCCAGGTAAAGAATCCCTACTCCAGAAAATATGAGTTATTTGAGAGCAATGACCATTTTGCTTTGGCGTCACTTTGCTTATGCATTTATTAAGCACCCACTTAATATCCTGTGAGATATAAATACATCCAACAAAACAATCTCTACTCTCCCGGGACTTAAATCGGATCAGGGGAGACAACATGTACAGATATAATTATGTACAGAATAAATGCGAGTGAATACAAGATAGCCAAAGACAAGGGAGTTAGGAGAGGAGGGCCCTAATAGTTGGGAATCAGGAAAAGCTTTCTGTAATGGTGATGACTGAGCTAAGAGACAAGAAGGGAACGATTCTATGAGAAGGTGGGTGGCGCAGGATCTAAGTGGTCTCCTTTCCCATAAGTACTTAATACATGTTTGCTGAAAACATAAGCTCCTTGAGGCCAAGAGAACACTTTCATTTTTTTATGTCTTGTAATCCCAATGCCTACATGGCACAATGGATGGAGTTCCTACAGCATGTGACTCTGGGCAAGTCACTTAACCTTATTTGCCTCAGTTTCCTCATCTGAAAAATGAGCTGGAGAAGGAATTGCAAACCACTCCAGTATCTTTGCCAAGAAAACTCCAAAGAAGGTCATGAAGATTGAACAACAGCAAATCCCAATGTCTCCCACAGTGCCTTGAACACAACTGGTGCTTAATAAGTGCTCGCTGATTGAATTAAGTTGCATGGTTAAAGGTGGTAGATGGGGTTGGTTAGATTAGCTCTAGCAGAAGAGGTGATGGAATTCTCTTTTTAAAACACCCATTATCAAGACACCGGTGGCAGAGTGAACTCCCTGAGGGGAACCTCACAAGGGTAGAGAGCTTGGCTCTTTGCTGAGGAGTTTGATCAGGCAACAGCCAATCTGATAGAACATTCAAGCCGAAAGAGCATTATGAGTCTGTAAGGTCTCATTCAATCAGTCTACGAGCACTTATGAAGCACCTATCGTACGCCAGGCACTGGGGATACGTTAGGAAAAAGCAGCTTTTTCTCTCACAGCATCTCTTTGCAGAGAGGAAAAAAAAAAAACCCACAATGCTTCAAAAATGACGTGTATTCCCTGGAGAGGTTTATATTTCTCTCAGTGACCGTCATTTCTTCCTTTCTCTGTTTCCATGACCAGAGATGCACCCAATGGATTGAAAGCCTGGGTTCATAACCCAGAAATGAAAGAAAAGATCAAGGTTCTTTTTCAATCATCTAATAAGAGGTTTCAACAGTTTTTTCTAGTAAGTTTAAAATGAGATTTTGTTTTGTTTTGTTTTACATGGGCCTGATCCACCTCAGGGCCATCAATGACCCTCCAGAGAGGTAGAGAATGAATTATAGTTATTGAGTATGATATTTCAGGGCTCGAGTGAATGACATAGGCATCATCAGCTGGTTTCACTGAGCTGTAGTGATTTGGACTTGGGATCTTTACTGTCAAGCGGAAACTAGATGGCTCAATGGTTAGAGCACCGGACCTGGAGTTAGCAAGACTCATCTTCCTGAGTTCAAATCTGGCCTCAGATACTTACTAGCTCTGTGACCGTAGGCAAGTCACTTAACTCTGTTTGCCTCAGTTTCCTCATCTATAACATGAGCTGGAGAAGGAAATGGCAAACCACTCCAGTACCTTTGCCAAGAAAGCCCCAAATGGGATCACAAAGAGTTAGACATGTCTAACTGAACAACAACAATAAAATCCTTACCGTTGAATCTTCTCCATCAGGTACCTTGCTGGTAGGAGAGACTTCTGGCTGATGAATGGCCCTGAGTTTGGTGAAACAGTTGGATCAATACAGTGTGCTTCTACCTAAGGCCATTTTTGAGTTCTTCTTGACTGTTCTGATCAGGGGCTCTTTTCAATTTCTGCTCCTGAATGTCTGACCGTGTCAGCCCCCACTCCCTTACTCAGTAAATTACACTCTGCATTACCTCTAGAATAAGCTATAAATCTGTGGTTCCTTCGAGACCCTGCTGCAATCCCAGCTTCTGCAGAAGACATTTCCAGCAACCCCGCCCTCACTAGTGCCTCTCCTCTGAGACGAACTTCCACTTCAACCACATACAAGGTGTGCCCGAAGTCGGAGGGTAGTTCGAAATGGTTAAAGCTTAAACTTATTAAAGTTTGTAACTGCCCTAAGACTCTGGAAACGTCCTGAATGTCTTATCAGTACATAATTACCTGCATGTTGTCTTTTCTCATTAGAAAAAGTGAGCTCCTTGACATCAAGGACCTCGGTTTTTGCCTTTCTTTGTACCCCGAGGGTTTAGCCCAGTGCCTGACACACAGTAAGCACTTCATGAATGTGTGTTGACTGAGTGGCTTTTAAAACCACTCACAGTCTGGCCCCAAACCTGCCTTTTCAGTCTCACTATACATTACTCTCCTTCCTTGACTCCAGACAAACTGGTCTTCTCTTAGTTCCTCTCACTAATGCTTCCCCTTGTCTTGAAATGTACTCTTTTCTTTCCTCCTTTTCATAGAACAAATCATTTTCTTCAAAACGTTCTTTATCTCTATCTTCCTCCCCCAAATCCCTTTCTAGTGCTCTCTCTCCTGAATTGCCTCATATGGAAATACTTTGAACTTTATTTTGTCTTTACACATATACATGTACATGTTATCTCCTCCAATAGAATGTAAGCTCCTTGAGAGCAGGCCCAGCTTCATTTTTATTTTGATATCCTCAGCAGCTAGCACAGCACCTGGCACATGGTATATGCTTAATAAATGCTTGTTGACTGATTCAGAGATAATCAGACCACATGTGTCTAGATCTGACCACTACACATTAGAAGGGACATTGATAAAACTGTCCAGAGGCGGGGAACAAGATGTTGGGGTATCAGACACTGTGCTACATGAGGAATGAGAAGTTAAAGGGTGGAGGGGCATTATCTTCTCCTCAAACATGGGAAGGGCTGCATTGTGGCATAGGCTATATTCTGCATGGCCCAGAGGGCTAATCTAGGACAAATAGTCAAAGTACAGGAAGGCAGATATTTGAGCTTGTAGCATGAGGATAGTGGAAAGAAAACCTGAGTTCAAATCTTCCACTGCCGACTACTTTGGGCAACTTACTCAGTTCAGTTTCTATGGGTCTATTTCCTCCTCAATCAATTGCTAGAATTGGACTAAATGGTCTCTGGGATCATACAGCTATTAAGTGTCAGAGGTTAGATTTGAACTAGCTCTAAACTCAGCACTCTAGCCACTATAGCATCTGGCTGCCCCTGAAAAAAGAGGTGGTTGGACTCAATGACCTCTAAGGTCTTTTCTAGCTCTTAATCCAGGATTCAAAGAGCTCTGTTTGTATACTGAAAAGTAATGAATTCCATGTCTTTCAGATATCTTGAATTGGATGTCCAGTAGACACCTTAAACTCAATATATTCCAAATAGAACTCATTATCTTTCCCCCTAGCCCTGCCCCCTTACCATACAGGGCATCCCCATCCTCCCAGTCCTTTAGGCTCACAAGCTAGGAGTCATCCTGGATTCCTCACCATCTCTCACCCCCAAGGCCTGTCAATTTCATCACTGCAGCATCTCTTATAGATTTCATCTCTGCAGCATCTCTTGCAGATTTCATCATTGCAGCATCTCTTGTAGATTTCACCATTGCAGCATCTCCTGCAGATTTCACCACTGCAGGATCTCTTGCAGATTTCATCTCTGCAGCATCTGTTGTAGATTTCACCTCTGCAGCATCTCTTATAGATTTCATCTCTGCAGCATCTGTTGTAGATTTCACCATTGCAGCATCTCTTGCAGATTTCACCTCTGCAGCATCTATTGCAGATTTCACCATTGCATCATTTCTCTAATACTCCCCCTACTGTCTCTGACACTGCCACCACTCTAGTGTAGTACTTCATGTCACACCTTGATCATCGCAACAGCCTACTGGTGGGTCTGCTTGCCTCAAGTCTCAAACAGTTCCATGATTCCTTCACCCCAGTTCACCACACAGGCTAAAACAAAGTTGTTAATCCCCATTTGCCAAAAGCCTGTTTCCATTTGCAGGCTTCTTAATGTTTTCTCCTCCTAGATGAAAGGATAGCAAAGATGGGTGTGTTATTGTCATGGTCTTTATTGCTAAATGAGAAGTAATTTTCCACTATCAGATGGAAGAAGCTATACCCCCGCCCATTCATGTACCAAGAGTAGTGGCTATAACCCTAGAAAATTAATCTAATATCTTCTTTGATTCCAACCTCCAACATTTTCTTACATATAATAATATATATCCCTCTGCTGAAATCCCTTAAGCTTAAGGGCAAAATTTGGGCTGAAACTTGTAAATACCAGAACAACTCCAAAGAAATTGCTCAAATAGGATCATGTTTACACTTATTTTGCCAACTAAGATGGTGATATGTGTGGATTTTAGAATTACGTGTGAATTGCACCCTTGGAGATTTCCTAGCAGGGGGCACCCTGAGAGAGTATTTTTAGAAAAAGGCTATGTTCAGGAAGATGCCAGGACATGATGTGGTGAAACTAATAATAATAACAATAGCTGCATTTATATAATTCTTTATTATCTACAAAGTATTTTTAATATACTCTCATTTAGTCCTCACAACATCCTTGTGAGGTAACTACTATTATTATCCTCATTTGACAGATGAAGAATCTAAGGTAAACAGAGGTCCTGTATCTAGTGTCTGAGGGAGGATTTGAACAGGGGTGTTCCTAATTCCAAATCTAGGGCTGTATCCATTGTGCCAAATAAGGGTTAGGAAGCTGGGGTGCTAAAGGTTGGCTCTGTCACCAGTTAAGAGCATCAGAGTTCAAAGAAATAGTGGCGAGTATCTGATTTTAACTCCTCATTCTACAGATGAGAAAGTTAGTCCACTGGAGTTGAAGCAACTTTTTCAAAAAGACCACTTAGTCTCCTACAATGACTACAGTTAGTAACATGTTCTACCCTTATCCCTTCCCTTCCATGATCCTGGGCTTTAAGGGAGAGGGAACATAGTACACAATACCAAAGCTCCTAGACTCCTTTTTTTTTTTTTTCAGCCAAAGACAAGGTTTATTAGAACATTATCATATTGGGCAGACTCTTAAGGAGTCTGAACATGGGTAAGCAGTGTCTAGATTATAAGAATCTAAGCATCTGTTTTTTTCTTTTATTCTTTATTCTTTTAAAGTGTTTTCTTTTTTTTAAATTGATGTCACTTTCCAGTATTACTCTCTAATAGATCCGCCCCCCTTTACACAACAAAGAAGTACAATTAAGCAAAACAAACCAACACATTGACTCTGTCTGATAGAATATGGCTCATTCTGTGGTCTATCATTCTCTACTGAGGCAGGAAAATATTTCATCATCAGTCCTTTGGAATCAGGATTGATAATTGTATTGATCTGAGTTCTGGTATCTTTAAAGTTTTTGGTGAAACCCCCTTTCTTTTTTTATTTTTTTTGGTAATTTTTATTTATTTTTTTGTTTTCAACATTTACTTCCACAAGATTTTGAGTTCCAAATTTTCACCCCATCTCGCCCCTCCTCCCACCCCAAGATGGCATGCATTCTAGATACCCCTTCCCCTAGTCTGCCTTCCCTTCTATCTCTCCCCCCACTTCTTATCCCCTTTCCCTAGACTCCTTTTTTTCTGGGACCATGGTGACATCTCCCTCCACAGTTCACCCCATCTTCCCATCAAGAAATAGAGTAATTTCTCTGACTGGAATCATAGAACCATAGAGTATGAATGCTGGAAGGGCCCTTAGAGATCACCTAATCACTGCCCCCCAACTTACAGAAGAGTCAGGGATTCACTAGTAAGCTGTAATGCTGCAGAATAAAGCCCCCTATCTTATTTGAACTGGGCATATGCTTTTAATTGTAAGAGATGCAGGAGGATTGACAGGATTCTAGATCCAGAGCTGGACAGGGCCTCTGAGGCCATCTAGTGCAACCCATTTTACAGATGAGGTAACTAAGGCTTAGAGAGACAGCATGACTCTCCTAAGGTCCCATAGGCCATAAGACTCAGAAATGGGACATGAAGCCAGATCCTCTGACATCCGTAACCAATACTCTTTCCACTGTACTGAAGATAGAGATTATCACCTTCTTTGCTATCCCACCCCCACACACAATAACAAGAATGCTATAATCAGCTTGGTAGTTTGTCTTTCAGAGTTTCTGTGGCCACCGGCCCCCCAAATAAGTCCCAGCAAACCTCTGTATGGCATTGATGAATGTCAACTCTCTAAGAGTATGTGTTGGAAAAGCAAGTACCAGTCTGCATTGATGGAGTGAGTTTCCTTGGATGAAATCACATTTCTGGTTTGTTTTTTTTGGGGGGGGGGTTGGTGGGGGTTGGTTTGGTTTGAAGTTCCTGCTCCTCTGTAATGCTGTGGATATAGAGAATAGAGCCATTTCTAGACATGATGACAGGTAGTTCTTTCCTGAAGGACTCATCTAGCAGTATGTGGCTTAGAATCAGACCACACTGTGGGCATTAATATGGCCAAAGGCACTGCGCCAATCTCAGTGGAACCGCTAAGCGCCTCCTTATGCTTTTTTGCGGAATGGTTCGAGCTGACGTGCTTCAAGAATGTAAATAGTCAATAGACATTGGTGTGGTGGTGGAGAGATAAATGAAAGAAGAGAAGAGAAAAATGAAAGAAAATTTCATATGCCGCTACACGGTACTGGATATCCAGGTTCTATACCAGGAAAAATCCTTGTCCTTAGATGAAGGAGAGAAGAATCTCAAAGGGGAAATCAATAAAGCAACCAGTAAGTGTTCCCATAGTTCTGTTCTGGGTATTGGAAATCCAAAGACTAAAGTGCAACAATTTCCACACCCAAGGAACTTATCATCTATTGACAGAGACAATGTGTAAGTCTATACAAGGTAAATTGTTGGAGCTCGCTAGCAGCTGGGAGAGGGCGGGATATGGAAAGGCTTCATGCAGGAGTTGGCATCTGGACTGAGCTTTGGAGTCAAAGAGCCTTTATTAAGTGATTACTCTAAATGAGATTCTGGTATCTGTCCTGGTGCCACAAAAAGACCCCACAATCTCTGCCCCCAAGAAGGATGCTAGGGATTCTAAGAAGCAGAAGGGAGAATGGGTACATTTGGGGCAGAGTGGACAGCTTGTGGAAAGGTGTAGGGGGAAGTAGAATGTCTTTCGTGAAGAACAAGAAGGCTGGTTTGTCTAGAGCTCAGAATACAGGAAGGGGAAGAAAGTATGATAAGCCTTGAATGGTAGGTTGAAGCTGGGTCATAAAGGGCTTTAAACGCAAAACCAGAAGGTCACAAGGGGACACTGGAGTTTACGGGGCAGGGGAGTGACAGGCACAGACCAGTACTTTCTGAACATTAATTTGGCTCCAGGAAGGATTGAAAAGGGGAAAGACTTGAGGCAGGGACTCCAATTTGGAGGCTATTCCAATAGAGCATGTGGTGAGGACCTAGACTAGGGTGGTAGCCATGTGAGTAGGGAGAAGGGGACAGATAGCAGTGAGTTTGAGAGGGTAGAATTGGCAAGAATTGGTAACTCATTGGAAATAGGGGGTGAGAGAGACTGGGAAGTCAAAGATGACTCCAAGGTTGTGGGGGACTGAGAGGAGATATGGGCTTAGCAGGAATGATCCTGAGGTCTCTTTTGGACACAGACCACTGCCAATGAGGAGGATAAGAAATCTGTCAGCCAACATATGATCACCCTCCTGAGAGAGGCAATGTGGTGCAGTGGGTAGTCAGTCAACAAGCATTTATTAAGTGCCCACATATGCCAGACTATGCAAAGTTCTGGGAATTGAAAGAAAGGAGGATGGGAGGAAAAGGGGGGGAAGTCCCTGCTCTCAGGGAGCTCACAGTCTAATGGAGGAGGAGACATACAAATGGTGAAATACCAATAAAAGATACATACATGATAAACTGGGGCAATCCCAAAGAGGGGGCATTAAGATTAAGGAGGGCTGGGGAAGGCTGCTTGCACCGGAGCTTTAGCTGAGACTTGAAGGAAGCCGAGATGAGGAGGAGTATTGGACTTGGAGGACTTTGGTTCGAATCTTACCTTAGATACTAGCAGCATGACCCTAAGCGAGTCACTGAACTTCTCTGAGACTCAGTTTCCTCATCTATAAAATGAGGGAATTGGATCGGATGACCCAAAAGGTCCTCTCCAGCTCCAAATCCATGCCCCTGTGATCTATGACCCTATGATGCAAAGAGACTCAAGTAAGAGAGGAACATGTGAACTTCATATCTGATGTGGGAACCCAAAGCACATGAGGGGAAAGGTGAGTTCTGAGTCCTAGATTCTCCCATGGCTGGTTAAGTCCTCTTTAGCGACTAGAGAGACTCCACTTACCCCTTCCTCCCCTCGGCTAGACTTGAGCTGATGACCAGTCTACACCAGCTGAGGCCCCACCTGCTGCACCAACTCAAGTCCCTGCTAACTGCAGCTATAGCTGCCCCTACCTGCTGCTTGTCTAAAGTAGGTAGGTCCCCTGGCCTGGCTCCTGTCAGCAGGGGAGGTGTCGCCGAGCCCAGGTGGCCAGACAATACTGCATCGCGTAGTTCTTGGCTTCTATTCCTATGCCTGGATCTTTGCTTGGGTGTCGATGTGTGTGGAGAACAAAGGAAAGAAAAACTTTGTATCCTGATGTTTGGGGAGGTGTGTCATAGGGGATATGTTCTAGGATTCTGCCTCAACAGACTATCAGATTTACCTTGCAACAGGGATCCTTAAACTGGGGGATCTATGAATTAAAAAAAAAACATTTTGATGATTATATTTCAGTATAATTTGTTTCCTTTGTAATTCTATGAGTTTTATTTTATGCATTCAGAAACATAATTCTGAGAAGTCCACAGGCTTTCCCAGACTGCCAAAGGGGCTGCTGACATAAAAAACCGTTAAGAACCCCTGCTGAGAATAAAGGAAATGGATTGTATCAGGGATGCTGAGAGAGGACAATGATTTCTTCTTGGATTAAACCTGTTAGCACATCCTGGATTTCCACGCTAAGCTAAAGTCATATTCCTAATGTAATAACTTCTACGTTTGGGAAATCTGAGATTATTGGGTCCATTCAAAGTCCATTCCTTCCTCAAACTCCCTCTTTCTCAACCTTCCTTCCAATTCTGATCCTGATTACAGTAATAACAATGTGGCATAGTTGAGAAAGGTCTGGATTTTGAGTCAGGACAGATCTGAGTTCAAATGTTGCCTCAGGGGGCAGCAAGGTGGCACAGTAGATAGAGCTCCAGCCTTGGAGTCAGGAGGACCTGAGTTCAAATCCAACCTCAGACACTTGAAACTTACTAGCTGTGTGACTGTGGCCAGTCATTAACTTGTCTCAGCCTCAGTTTCCTTATCTGTTAAATAGGGATAATATTGTGGAGATCAAGCAAAATGACATATTTAAAGTGCCTTGCTAACCTCAAAGCATTAAATAAATGTGAGCTAATATAATTATTTTTATTAATCATAATTATTATCATCACATTAGCACTACCATTCCTGAAAAGGACATATGTCAGTTGCCCTTTGACTCCGTTTACCAACCATATCACTTCCCAGACCAAGATGCTCCCTCCTGGCCATTACATATCTGTTGTCTTAACCCACTAGAGTGCAAACCCCTTGAGGGCAGGATCAGACTTACTTTTTTGTATTTGTATTCCCAATGCTTACATCAATAACTGACATATGCCTAGCACTTACTAAGCACGTTTATCAATTCATTCGTCCATTCAAGCTGTGTATGGACCCTGCCACAACAGTGTTTTTTTAATTTCAAATTACAGCAGTGATACAACTGATTTAAGATTTTAAAAAACAGGACAAGGAGGAAGGAGTATTATATATTAATATCAGTCTTGGTTTTACTCTTGAAGAAATTGAGTCCCAGGGAAGTGAAATGATTTATCTGTGGCCCCAAATCAGTGATAGAACCAGTCTAGACTTGAACTCTTTGTCACCCATTTGTGGTTTTCTTGGCGGAGATACTGGAGTGGTTTACCATTTCCTTCTCCAACTCATTTGATAGATGAGAAAATTGAGGCAAACAGGGTGAAGTGACTTGCCCAGGGTCACACAGCTAGTAAGTGTCTGAGGCTGAATTTGAACTGAGGATGATGAGTCTTCTTGACTCCAGGCCTGGCGCCACTTAGCTGCTGTGTGACCAAGATGGTGACGAAACTCTGGCCATACTCAGTTAGGATGCTGCTTTGACAACAGTGGCTCATCAGCAGGCCTGAACTTGGAGCCTTCTCACCTGGCTAGAATGTGCACAGGGGTGGTCCGCTCATGTCGCCTGGCCTTCAAGAACAGAAGGTCTCTTCTCCAGCAAACATGAAGCGCCTCAGAAGGATTTGATCGGGGAAATCCTCTGAGAAATTTCCACCCACAATGAGAAAATTGCCTTTAAGTGGACCTAAGTCCTTTCAGACAGAGCTTCCCCCAGCTGGAGTTTAGAGAGGCCTGGCTCTCAGGGGAGAGGACTCCTCTAGAAGCACTTGGAGCCCTGCGAGGGCTTTTGATACTGAGCCTTCCTGTGATTTCTTCCAAGATCAAAGCAGCAAAGATACAGCAGCACTTCCTTTTGAAGTTCGGCCTGAGCATCAAATAGGTGTTGACTTCACCTTCCTGAGCTCCTCTCCACTGACGTTAATGTGCAATAGAGAAGGATGCTGCCCTGCTGTAGTTCAGATTAGTTTTGTTCAGGCCACTTACACTACCGCTACCGTTCTCTCTGGAGCAGTGTGTCGCCCTGATGAATCCTGAGTGGACGTTCTCTCTATCGTCTTTCTGACAACAGGGACGGGCAGAAGAGGGGATGCAGGGGGCCAAGGTGGCTGGGAGGTTATCAGAGGACCATCTCCAAGGCCTTCAAATCCAACCCCCTCCTTTTACAGGTGAGGAAACTGAGGCTGATGGGGGTGAAGTGACTTAAGATCCTTCTAGATCCAGAGCTGAAGGGTCCTCAGGCACAGGCTACTTTGACTTCTTCATTTTCAGGGAAGGAATCAGTGGCCCACAGAGGTTAAGGCCATATAGTAGTAAGGGTCAGAGGTGGAATTTGAACTCAAGTCCTTGGACTGCAGAACCAGCATACAGATTCCTTGGTTACTACAGTGACACAGTGAAGAAAATCGTCTGTTCACGTTGGGCAAGTCACATCACATCCCCTGCGCCTCAGTTTCCCTTCTAAGGTCTCTGCCAACTTTAGACTACGATCCTACGATGTTTCTAGTACGGCCTTTCTGAAAAGACAATCTGAGTCTTAGAAAGTGCTTCCACTGTCTCGCTATTACCCTTGGGATCCAATACAAATTCCTTTGGCATTTAAAGCCCTTCACAAACTGGCTTCAATTTACTTTTCAAACCTCTTTTTTTTTATTACTTCCCTTTATATGGTGTCCTGTCCGGCCGGATGGGCCTCCCTGGTGTTGCTCATGCAGGGCACTCCATCTCCAGTCTGCAGGTGCTTCTGTATCTTGTGCCCCAGGCCTTCAGTAAGCCCAAACGCTCCCTTCTGTAGGGTTCCTCTCCTGACCCCTACCCTCACCTTATATTTATTTGGTATATACTTACATGTAATTTTGCATATGCTTATATATAAGCTAACTCATAGTGCTTTAGAACTGGCAAAGTAATATATCAGTATATACGAATATGCATATATTGCAATCTAAATGTGCATATGTATATATGAATATGCAGATATGTGTGTATGAATAATGTATGTCTTACATATGTTTCTATACAAGCTAACTCATGTAGTGCTTTCTGTTTTTCAAAGTGACATCTGTATACATGGATATACATATATTTCAAATATAAAAATGCAGGTGTATATATGAATATGCAGGTATATGTATAAGGATATGCCTATGTGTATATATGAATAATATTATATGTCTTGCATATGCTTATATAGAAGCTAACCCACGCAGTGATTTATAGTTTGCATAGTGACATATCTGCATATATGGATATGCATATATATATCTACGAATATGCATGTGTGCCTATATGAATATGTATGTGTGTATATGAATAAGCATGTTTGTATATATACACATACATATGTATGTATTATCTCTTTTGATCCTAAATAAAACTGTGGGATAGGTCCCACGATTTCCTCCTTTTTGCAGATGAGGAAACTGAGGCGGATAGCAGTCAAATGACTTGCCTGGAG
>NW_020954546.1:9888202-9923791 GCF_900497805.2 Vombatus ursinus | reverse complement strand
AGGAACTCATAGGACTGGTCACAGGAACATAAATCTAGAGCCAGAAGAAGCTTGGAGGGGGGGGCGGTCATCTTGTCCAACCTGTCCCTTTTGTAGATAAGGAAACTGAGATCCAAAGAAATTGTGACTGGCCTAAAGTCACACAGCTAGGAAACATCAGAAGTGGGGTTATCCGGAGACTTCAGCTCCTTGTTAAATGCTGTCAGGTCAACAGGACGATCCGGGGTCCCTCGTTAATAAGCAACATGGGTTGGTGACATTGAATGAGGACATCCACAACAGGACAGAGTGGCAGCTCGCAGGGGGACCACGGCCCAGCACAGATTTTACCCAGACTGCCTTTCCCCACCCTATCCCATCCTTACCTCCATAGTCTTCTGCACCACTGGTCGCTGAAGAGTATACACACAAGCGTGGACATACACACAGTCTCCCTGTGGCAAATAATTCCAATCCGACTAATATTTTCATTTTACCTTTAATGTTATACAAATGTTACAGTGCTTAATATCCTTTAGTAAAATGATAAAATATTCATAACTGTGGGGAAAGAGGGAGAGCGCCAAGCTCAAGAAATGCCCACATTTGTGGTTTCAAAGATCGGTGGTGAAATCTAATTCATCCAAAATACCCCAGATACTTATTGGCTGTGTGACCCTGGGCAAGGCAGTTTACCCTGTTTGCCTCAATTTCCTCATCTGTCAAAGAGCTGGAGAAGGAAATGGCAAACCGCTCCGGTATCTCTGCCAAGAAAACCCCCAATGGGGCCAGGGAGAGTCAAACATGACAGAAGTGACTGAGCAAAGCCCAGACTCTACCCAGCCACATCGTCCTCCTGAGGCTGCTTACTAAGTAAATGATTGTCTCTTGAAGTCGAAGTCTTACAGAAACTATTAGCAGTTGGCGTAGTGGACAAAGCATTGGCATTGACCTGGATATGAACTCTGGCTCTGCCAACTTCTTGCCTATGTGAACTTGGGCAAACACATTTCCCTCTAGGGGCCTATTTCGCCACCTATAAAATGGAGGAGTGGGGCTAGGGGATTTCCAAAGTTTGGACTTTCTGTTCTGTTCTCTCTTATGATTCATAACAACAGCATAATGTATTTTGGTCCCTGTGAGGAGGATTTGTTTTTTCTAGGGTGGGGATGGGGAGGAAGAACTGTACCTGAGATTTCACCGGTAGAGGAAATTGCCAAGTAAGGGTACCTCCCTCTCCCAATACAGGACGGCCCTTTCTCTGCAACTTGTCATCTTTGAGAGCTACCTGGGCATTAAGAGATTAAGTGGCTTGGCCAAGGTCATATAAAAATTACATATCAGTCTGAAATTGAATCTCAAGTCTTTCTGAATCTGAGGCCATCTCTCTATTCATGAACCCAAACTACTAGACTTGGAATCAGGAAGACCTGGGTTCCAATCACTTACTATCTATATGGCTTTCGGCAAGTCACTTAACCTTTATAAGCCTCAGTTTCTTCATCTGTAAAATGAGGAGGTTGGACTCAAAGCCTCCAAAGTCCATTCTACCTCTAAATATATATATGATCCCTAAGAAAGCAAGGCTTCAATGGAAGAATCACATTATCATAAATTAGAGCAATAATAATGATGATGCTAACCGCCTCAGTAATCTCTTCTTTGAGAGTAGATATGCTCCGTAGAGCCACATCTGGCAAATATGATGGATGACCACTTTGGGAAAGGCCTGCATCGGTCGGAAAAAGAGGTCAGATTACAGAAGGAATCTTCCTGGAGGCCAATCCAGTGCAGGAAGGTGGGATCTGAACCCAGTGTTCTTCCCACTGGCCCATACTGCCTCCCACAAGCCAGGGTTCCTGGTGCGGCTTAGGAAAATAAGTCACACCTTCACATATTGAACAATGTGAGTCTGAAAAGCTTGGAAGGTGAGAATATTGACTATAATTAGTCCAGGTGCTTAAAAAAAGGGTAGTGATTTAAGGAGGTTGAGAAAGGTATTAAGAGACCAGATAGTACCTAAATACATGAAGAAAAGCACTGACCTATTTAGAAAACAAATAGACATGAAAATACTGCTCTGCCTTCCCCCAACCCCACTCCACCCACCCAATCCCTCCCTCCAAAATCTATTTTAAATATCAACTTTCCCTTAGGTTTACCACATAAACCAGCAAAAGGGAGAAGGTGATAAGTGGGACATAAATAGACTTTTATTAAAAACAAACAAACAAAAAAAAAAGAAATAGATCCAAGCAACAAAGGAAGCTATTGAACAAGTTTGAGGAGTCACTAAGTTTTTCAGTTACTGTTTATCTAAGTCCCTGAAGGTCCTCCAAGATGTGCATCACAGAAGAGAAGGGCGCAGGGGAAAGAACCCGAGATTCAACATCTGGGAACCAGGATTCAAATCCTGGCGTTGCTTTTTCTACCTATAGAAAGTTGGACAAGTGACTTTTCCCTCCTGGGCCTCAGTTTCTTCTATTTGTCAAGTGAGGTGTTTGATTTGGATGACTGTAATGCCCCTTCTGGCTCTAGGGCTGGGAGTCTATGAGCCTCTGATGTTGCATCTTTATATTCCAGCCATCCTGGCCTGCTTTCTGTTCCCCCATTGCAGCATCCCAACTCCTGCATTTGTGCCTTAGTGTGGCCTGCCCACCCCCACCACCCCAGCCCCCATGCGCAACGACCACTCCCCATCCCTGCCCCCATGCTCAGAATGCACTCAGCTTCCCATGAGACTTAGCGCCTGGGCAGCCTCCGATGATGACAGTGATGATGAGAAGAAAAAGTGATGTCACTTTTAGATATCAAGGGATCTTCCTTTCAGAAAACCTTCCCGATTGCCCCTCTACTCCTAAATGGTAGTAGACTTGTCCCCAAATGTATGTATGTATGTATGTACATATATAATATAAAATCTATGTATGTATATTTATGTACATATATGTGTGTATGTATATGTATGTATACACGCATTATAAATACATATATATGTATATATATTTTAAGAGAATGCCTGTGGCTGTTTCTCCCCCAAGCTTCCCTGCCTTCCCTACTATGTCGCTTGTTTCCTTGATAATGATTTTTTACATCCCCTGTAACTGTCCTAGAGCTGTAGGAGGTGTGAGACGCAGAGTGGAGGATCTCTCAGATGGGGAGATAAAGGCAGAATGGGTACGGATGTCTCAGTGCCTCTGCATCCTAGAACCTTGGGCTCTTGTTTCTACCCGAATCATGGTGGCTTCTTTCTCCTACTCTGCTTCTGGGGCTAGGAGAGGTAGTGAATGCCCTGGCCCAGCCTGTTGGCCAAGCCCTTAAGCCCCATACAAGGGAAGCCCTGTATAGCTCTCAGACTTCCCGTCCTAAAGAACCCTAGAGAAGAATTGAGGGTTAGGGATAGGTGATAACTATCTCCCACAGAAGAAGAATGAGTCTTAGGCCATGGATCTCCAAAAGACAGAATTCAGACCGGTGAAGGAAACTTACCAAGGAGACAAATGTGGGCTCATCAGAAGGAATTGAATCTTAACAATTCACACTACTGCCAATGGAACAGGCCATCTCCTTAGTTTCCCATCAATAGAATAGAGGGGAGGGGGCAATCAGTTAAGAACACTATTTTGTTAAGCCAGTTTAGTTGTGTCCAATTCTCCATGACCCCATTTGGGGTTTTCTTTCCAATGATGCTGGAGTGGTTTGCCATTTCCTTCTGTAGTTCATTTTTACAAATGAGGAAACTGAGGCAAACAGGGTTAAGTGCCTTGCTTAGGGTCACCTGCATATTAAGTGTTCGGATTTGAACTCAGGAAGATTAGTATTTCTGACTCCCAGGCTCTGTCGCTCTGTGCACTACGGCTCCACCTAGCTGCCCAAAGTCCTAGGTTACCCTCTTACTACCTGTGTGACTTTGGACAAGTCACCTAACTTCTCTGAATATCATGTTCTCCATGGGTAAAACAGGAAAAAGACTACTTGCTCTGCTCACCTAGGATATTTGTTGTGGAGATCAGAGAAGCTGAGATCTCTGAAGCAAGTATGGAGTTCTTTAGAAATGTAAGCTCCCAGACAGCTAGAGGACCTGAGTTCAAATCCGGCCTCAGACCAAACGCTTGACACTTACTAGCTGTGTGACCCTGGGCAAGTCACTTAACCCCAATTGCCTACAAAAAAAAAGAGAGAGAGAGCTAGAAATATAAGCTCTTGGTGTAAGGGTCCAAGCCCAGGGCTTGGGATTCCAAACACCTGAATCTTGAGAACTTCCTGGCTGTGGGCCCCTGGGGGACTCTGGCTGATTTCTCTGTGCTTCAGTGTTTCATCCATGAAATGGACATAATACCTTCTCATGGCATTTATAGGAGGAAAGTACCTTGTAAACTTTAAAGCAAGTGTAAGGGCCCGTTATTTCTATTACTGTTGTTATTTTATGCGTTGGGAATTTGGACTAAATGATCCCGAAGTTACCTTCTATGATTCTCCAAGATGAGCCAGAGAAAAATCTACTCCCCACCCCCACCCTCACTCGAGCCATGGGTTCAGCTGTAGAAAATGAGAAGAAAAAAAATAAAACCCACGGAAGAATCTCATGGTACCTCTTGTATTAGTGCAGCTGAGGCTGTGGAGATAAAATCATTTCTAATTAATGGCTGAAATAAGTTAAATTAAAGGACCCAGAGGGAGGCTTCTGGGAATTCCTCTAAAGAGGCCTAATGGAAGGGCAGAAGTAAGAGTCACAAGGGATGAAGCTGTCCTTGGCTTATTAGCTGGAAACAGGCTTCCCTCCCCTGGACTCCAAGCCACGTTGTGTCTCCCTCATGGCACTGGGAAACTAGTTTCTTAAAAAATCATCATTATTTCTGTACATTGATTCCCCGCCCCCAAGATTATAGATATAGAGCTGTAAGAGACCTCAGAAGCCTTCTAGTTCAACCTTTTCATTTCACTGATGAGGAAACTGAGGCATGGGGAGGTAAAGGGACATACCCAAAGTCATATAGTTCATAGGCATCAAAGGATGAATGTAGAATAATAAGATAAGAAGAAGAAGAAGAAAGAGAAGGAGAAGGAGGAGAGGAAAAATAAAGGAATAATTTTTTTTTAAACTCAGCCACTAGCAGATCCCCTGGAGGAGAAGGGGTTCGTGGATAATTGTGTAATCCCTTGTTCACAAATATCCATGGACTCCCTACTACCAATCAAATATAGGTGAAGCTTCTCATCCTGACATTCAAAGGCTTTCACAATATTCCCGGTCTAGCAAGGTATTATAAGGTCACCCACAACTTAGCCCAAATTGCATATTTAAGCAGTAATGTGCCGGGACTAGCCATCTTTTCTTCTTTTGTTCTTTCTTTTGTGACATAACTTCAGTGAAACCACTCAGTCTCCCTCCATTACCTGATCACAGCACCGAGACATCATGGTACAGTTAAAAGAATGTTGGACTTGGGTTCCAATCCCTCCTCTGACACTTCCCGTGTAACTTCGGCACGGGATCTCTCCTAGGTAGGACCCATAGGAAATAGGGCTATATGTTGGTACCAACAACTAAGCCACGTTTCAATTGTTTTCCAAAGGCACTGGGACTTCCTTGGTAACCCAATGAACATGGGTTCTTGGATCAAATGTATTAGAGATGATTTTTTTAAAACTACCATCAGCATCATTTAAGAATATTAGGGCATTTCATTATGTTAAAATCAGCAGAATTTGGATGAATTGGCAAAGATGTGTCTAAGTCAGCAGAAGCAAATGGAAATGATCTGTGTGGTCTTAGGAGGCTTTGTTGCTATCAGCGGTAGCCGGGCATGCCAACTGTCCTCATACATCCCCTTGCCTCTGGATGGTTCCATTCATGACCCCTCCATAAAGACCATATATTCACTAGGGTTTTGTGTAGCCCAGACCTGGTCTGCTTTCTTTGTGCCTTTCTTTTATTTTTCAAAGGCCTGCTTTGAAAGGCAGCAACCATGGAAAGATCACTGGCTTGAGAATCAGAGGGCTTGGGTTCAAATCCTGCCTCTGATGTCCTCTACCCATGTGACCTCAGACAAATCACTCTCTGGACCTCAATTTACTCCCCTGTAAAAAGAGAAGATTGGATTAGGTAGCATCTGAGGTCCCTCTCACTTCTAGGTCTGTTATCTGAAATCCCTTCATCTCCCTGGGCCTCAGTTCCTCATCTGTAAAACGGGAGTGATGAAATGATCTCTATTGGGCCCCTCTAAATGCCTGATCCTAAGGCAGATGGCCAGGCCAGAGAATTAAGAGTGACTAAAGATAATTCTGAAGTGCCAACATGGCATGAGTGAGCACCTGTAGAGAGATTCTATGTACCACTGGTACCAATGCAGGTTTCAGCTGACCGAAGAGATCGAAAGTGATTGAGACAGAGGGACACCGGAATTGATGGACGCAGGGATTTTCATAAAAAATATTGGAGTGGAAAAGATCCGGAAAGGTACTGGGGGGAACATAGATACAGGATGCCAAAGAGGAAACAAAGAGAACCAGGGGTCCACTGGTTCAAAGTTATGCTAAAAGGAAGAGAGGGAGAAGGATCTCTTTAATTACTGCGATAGATGACTTGAGGGGCCAATGGCAAATACAACATGATCTCTTCTGGAACGTTTCCTGGACGATCTTGTTAGGGGCTCATAAAAAATGGGAGAACATGCTACTAGGTTCCCCATTTCCCCCAGGCTGGCCAGGGCACTTTAGATTTTCTGATTTATTTATTTTTTTCTTTTTGACAAAGACAAGCATCTCTTGTAACCCAGGAAGTGCCTATGAGGAGCCCAGCCTTCTTGCATAATCACACACAGCACTGCCTGGGATCTCTTGACCCCTTGGGCTGAGATGCAGATAGGTCAGCTTGGATTGTCTCCAAGCTCAAGAGACTTTCAACTGAAATGTGAGGCACACTCTATTTTTAACCTCTGGGTGCCAGAAAAGGCTGGCTCCGATTGGGGGCTTTTGTTGATGCCTGCTCGGAGTATCAGAGGTCATGTCTGCCCGAGGCAACTTTCTTTGGCTCGTTTTAGTTGCATCAATGTGTGCTCGCTACTCGCCTCCATCCTATACTGGGCATAAGGAGGCGACTGGGGGATGCCTCGGATCATCCCTGCCGGAGAACTTTCAAGTATCTCCTACTGGATTGCGTTAGACACTAAAAGCAGCTGCTTTTTACAAACTTTATTTTCATTAATATCCTTTGTTACTCCATCCCTATCGTTTCCAAACATATCCTTACCTGAGACTCTACTCCAGTAAACCATCCCTTGTAATAAAAACATTTAAAAAGGAAAGAATCTGGGATGGGGAGCAGGGAGAGGAAGGAGTAGGAATCGGTTCAGCCAAACCGAGGAACACTTCGGTCATGTCAGATCCTGTATGTATTGCTACACCCTCCAGTTCCTCACCCCTGCAGAGAAAAGAGAGCTTTGCATTGTTTTTTGACTCTTCTCCAGGGCCAAGCTTAGTCAGGACAATTCTGTGTTCAGAATTTGTTTTCTTTGGCCTTTCCATATTTATTGTTATAACCACTGTATATATTGCCTTTCTGGCTGTCCATCAGCTCCTAGAAGTCTCCTCATGCTCCTCTGTGTGGTGGAAATGAAGGTGTAGGGAGACCGGCCAACAAGAGCCCAGTCTTTCCAGGTACTCTGCCGGATGCAATTCCCAGAATGGAGGGAATTTCAAAAGTTCTGCAGGCCAAGCTACCCCTGAAGGAGGAGTTCCTTCTGATAACAATCACTTACTTGTATGTAGTGATTATATTCTACGTTTTTATGATGTAGAATTCTTTCTTCGTAAGCCCTGGGGGGACAGCTGATCTAACTGTTAACATAGCAGTGCACCAAGAGCACTCTGATTGTGCTTAGAGAACCTGGGTTCTAATCTTGCCTCCGCCACTTCCTACCTATGTGCCCTGATAAGGCACTTCATCTCTCTGGACCTCAGTTTTCTCATTGGTAAAATGAGATGGTTGGACTAGGTAACCTTTCTGACATGAAATCTCTGGTCCCATTATTCCCATTTTATAGATGAGGAAACTGAAATGTGTGGCACACACTATGAGATAAAGTGACTTGTCTATGGTTCCAGTGTCAGATGCAGATTTGAACCCAGGACTCCTGACTCCAAGCCCAACACTCTCACCACTCTGCCATTTTGCTTCTCTGCAACATTCCCGACAGGTGGTCATCTGCCTGGGCCTGAAGAGGTCCAGTGACTGGGAATGCGGAACTCACAAGCCTGTATACCTACGGCCAATTCTAATTGTTAGCAGTTTTGGTAAGAAGGTTCTTCTTAGATTAAGTCCAAATATTTACCTATTGATTGTTCTACTCTTTGGTGTCAAGCAGGATGAGTTTAATACTTGTTCCAAATAGTGACTCTTCAAATATTTGAAGACACATTTTTATGTCCTCTTTTCAGGAGTTTTCCCTTTTATACCCACCCCTGTCAACTTGGAATGAGGCTGCAGGGCTAGTCTGGAACAAATATGGAGCGAGAATTCAGCACCATTAGGAAGCCGAAACCCCAATTATTTACTGACCTAGAACCCAGAAAATATTTGTTGACACCTCCACATTCTGCTACCCATTGTTTGCTTCTGGCACCTTCTCCTCATACTGCTCAGTCATCCCAGGAGTCTGGAGTGTGGGAACCACAATTAGCTACTTCTCTCTTGCTATGATGGGGAGCCAACTGCCAATCCCCAAACACAGCATTTTGTATTTGGTCCTGGAGGCAATAGGGAGACACTGGAGTGTATTGAGTGGAGGGTGTGTGTGTGTGTGTGTGTGTGTGTGTGTGTGTGTATCAAACAATTAGGAAAATCACTTTAGAGGCTGAATGGAGGATGGAAAGGAATGGGGAGAGCCTTGAGGCAGGTAGATCCCCCAGCAGCTGTTGGAAGAGTCCCAATAGCCCAGATGTGAGGTGATGAAGGCCTTCACCAAGTGGGGGCAGTGTCAGAGGAGAGAAAGGGGCATATTTGAGAGATGTTCTCAGAGGTAGCATCACCAGGCCTTGACAACAGCTTGGATATGGCGGAGGAGAGGGAATGAGGAATCCAGGATGACTCCTAGGTCTGAGGCACTGAGAGGATGGTGTTGCTCTCCCCAGTAATAGGGAAGGTAGCAGGGGAAGGCTTGAGGCAAGGATAATGAAGTCAGTTTGGGACATATTGAGTGTATCTGAGCCTCCCTAGCTTTGTCTCAGTAGCGATTGGTTTGGTAGCCAATGTGACTCCCTTTTAAAAAGACTATTTAGTTTACCTCATTTTACAAATGAGGAAACTGAGGCCCATGGCAGTAAAGTGACTTGCCCAAGGTCGCATGCATAGCCAGTTAATATCTGGGATTCCAGCCTAAGTCTTCTGATTCCAAATCCCTTTTCACTCTATGTTGCTGGTCAGTCACAGTCAGTAAACATTTATTAATCTCTTACTATGTGCCAGCAACTGTGCTAATCACTGGGAATTTAAAAAAAAGGCAAAAGATAATCCTTGGTCTTAAAGAGCTCAGTGTCAAATAGAGAAGACACATGCAAACAACCTGGTACCGACAAGCTGAGGACGGGATCAATCAGAAAGAATCCACAGCTTAATGAAGGCACTAGAATTAAGAGGGATTTGGGAAAGGTGAAGGAATCCATGGGAGACAAGAGGCAGAGAGGAGAATGGAGGGCTTTCCAGGCACGGGTGACAGCTAGGGAAAATGCCTGGAGACAAGAAATAGAGGGTTTTGGGTGAGGAACAGCTAAGGAGGCCAAGACACTGGAAAGAGTGGAGAGGGACAAACTCACCCAGCAAGTTATTGACAGAGGCAAGACTAGAACCCAGGTCTCCTGACTCCCACTCTAGAGCTTTTTTTTTTCTCTCGCCAGGCTTCCATAAAGAGCAGAGTGCTCAATTAGGGCTGATTAATCACCAAGCAGCCCCATGACATCCAGTTCCTCACGTAGACAGAGCATTAACTCAGAGAAGCATGCTTCATTTTTATATCGTTTCATGCTCACTCATTTTTGTTTCTCAGAGAGAGCTTATTTTGTAATTCTAGTTGGTGAATTTCAAAAGCTGGTCTCAAAATAGTCCCTTGGCTTAATGGAGACACAGGCATCACATATATAAATTCAAATAAGTCAAAATTGCAGCAAGATAAATCTCATCTTTTACGTCTTGCCATGTGCTGGCAAATATATCATTGCACAATACCAGTTCATTCTTCACATGCTGCATCTTAGGATAAGGTATTCCATTAATCACACTAGTATTTTCAAGTACTCATTTTCCAAGATGGGCTATTGTGTGTTGATTTGTTTATTATGTAAAATTAATCTTCATGAGCAAGCTTAAATCGGGAATCACATCACAGCAGTGCCTGTAGCCAAATTAGAAGACAAGAACTTTCATTACAAATCCAAAACCTTTTTCATCTTTTCTGATAATGGAGATATATATGTATGTATATATAGTCATAATATCAATATGTATAATAAACATAAATAATAATATAAAACATATAAAATATATATGAAAATATATAGAGTGTTCCAAAAGTCTCAGCACATTTTTAAGCTTTTAAAATTGTGTGTGTGCATCTGGGAAGAGCTTAGCTATAGCTCTCTACAGGAAGAAGTATCAAAGTCCACAAAGGAAAGAACAAGGAAAATGATACGGCACAAGAACGTCGAATGTCCAGATTTTTTATTAAAGGAAGAACATGGAATTAGCTAACTTTAGGCCATGAATTTGACTTCAGTTCATGGCAGAATTCTCAGTCATATCATTAAAGGGATGGTTAGTGAACATTTAGAAGAGGAAACAGTAATCATAAAGAGCTTGTATATCCATATCAAGAACTGGTTATGCCAGGCTGACTTTATTTCCACTTTTCTTTTGGAATAGTTAGCAAACTGGTAGATCAGGGGAATGCTATACATGTAATTTTTAACTAGCTTCTAGCAACAAATTTGACAAAGAATCTTCTGCTTTTTTTGGTTTTGTTTTATTTTGGTCAAGACACAGAGATGTGGGCTAGGTGATAGATGACAGAGTTGGGTGGATCAGGAGCTAGTTCAATGGAGAAACACAAAAAGTAGACATTATTGGTTTGATGCCACCTTGGGGATCTCCAGTAGAGTGTTCCAAGGATCTGTGTTAGGCCCTGGGCTGTTTGGCAATCTTATCGTTGACATAGATAAAGGAATAACTGACTTGTTTATCATGTTTTCAAACAACACAAAGCAAGGAGAGATAGCAAACTCATTGAATGATAGGCAGAATCCAAAGAGATTTCAACAGACTAGGAGACTGGGCAAAATACAATAAGATGAAATTTGTCAGGAATAAAAGTGACGTCTAACGGGTTCAAAAAAGCAGCTTCACAAATATGATATTAAGGAGATAAGGAGAGATATGGTAGACATGTTTGTCTAAAAATGACCTAGTGGTTTTAACAGATAGAAAGCTCTGAGCATGAAGTATTCACAAAAAAAGATTAATTCATCTTAGAGTAACCCAAATGGCAAAGAGCCTTGGGGTTTTACTGTATAAGGTTCAGCAGAAGGAACTAAGGATTTCATGAAGAGAAGAGAATATGATTATTGTCTTGGAATATCTAAAGGGTTATATTCATTTAGAAAAGTCACAGTCCTTTCCACTATACTTGTCTGAAAACTTATAACGGAGTACATCTTCACAGTTGTTCAACATTTAAGAAGAAGATATAAGAACCCGTGTTGTTTATTGTTCATTGATTACTGAAAACCCACATTTGATTCTGTAGAGAAAAATGTAGCATTAAATGCTCTTCAACAAGATTTTAGCTGTGCATATATTAAGATCATATATTATGCTTTCATTACTACTGGAAAGTATGTCAATTAATTCCCAGTGACGCCATCTCCATCCCCAAGACTTCCCAGACTCAAATACCCCAGCCTTGACCACTGATGCCCTGCCTGTATTTTTCCCAGTTAGAATGTAAACCCCTGGAGGGAGGGACTGTCTTGCTTATGCATATTTATCCTCAATGCTTAGCACAATGCTTGGTGCTTATTAAGTGTTTAATAATTTTTCCTGATTCAATATTCCTCGCTGCTGGTAAACACAGAGATATCTTCATTCAAAATTCTTATGATTAATGTTGTCAAGCACCCAAATCATGGGGATGCCTGTTTGCCAAAGCTGTTCTCTCACAATATCGATCTACAAAAATTTGTTAATTCTTATGTGGGCCAGGCACTATGCTAGGTGCTGATGATACAAATACAAAATAGAAGCAGTCCATGCTTCAATTCTAATGGGAGAACATTTGGTACAAAGTCCAAATCAAGGGGAATTCTCTACAGATGATAGGAATTCTCAAGATATTTCTGTTTATTGTGCTTATTATGCTGAGTACTACAGGATCTCTTCCATCAGATCCATGGACACTTTAACAGGATTAAACTAAAATTTTACACAGGAAAATCCAAGTGGATAAAGATTGCAAATTTCCCAAATTATGACAGATTAAATGAGCAGTTCATTAAGTTAGTCCATCTTGAACAAGTGATGAATATGGACAGTGATCTGAACTCAAAATAAATTGAGACGACAATGGTCTTGCTCAAATGGCCAATATAATGGAGAAACAGGCATTTCTTCAGGACTTCTCTAATCTCTCCAAAATAGGAATATGTGTAAGAGATAAAGGAATTTCAGCTATCTTCACAGTTTTGGTCACCAGGAACTCTAATGAAGTAAAAACCTACTGAACCAATAGGAGAAAATGATAAAACCCCTTAAACCCCTAAAACTCACTCAGCACTCCTCCCACCCAGCACTCTCTGGCATGGCTACAAAAACCAACCCATAGTTTGCAACAAAATGAAACTCTTACCCCACTACACACACACACACACACACACACACACACACACCTCTCAATTCTGTAGAAAACATAAGACAGAAGCTTGCTACGTTTGGGACTATACTGCTCTCTTTCAAGAGTCCTCAGCTAGAGAACTGAAGAACATAGGGAGTGAGGCAGAATATCAAAATATACATAACTCTATCGGGTCTGCTCGAAGCAAAGGGCCCAGCATACAACTCAAGCTAGTTCTGTAGCCCCACCTCACTAGTGACTGAGACTGAGGTCAGTGAAACACGAGCCAACCCATGGGGGCTGGCTGAGACAGTTTTGAGATCCAGCCTCCAGGAAAACAGCAAAGGGAAAGAGTCAGAAAGTAAACAATGGTGTAATATAAGGAGAAAAACTGAAAATACCAAAGATATCAAGAGGAAGAAAACCCAGTTAAAGACTTTGAGCGTAAGCAGATAAACCAATAGGAAAGATATTATTAATGGAAGGGAACATGTCCTTCAGATCAACAAGGTGAGTCTAAACATCTACAAATAAATGTTGCAAGAAAAAGTGAATCAGCACTTGATGGGGCAGAGGACCTTGTGTATTCACAAAAGGGCATAAAACCACAGCACAATGTAGCTGAATAAAAGTTTAAAAGAGAAATAAGTATTCTGAAAGCAGAATTTATGGTCTGTACAGCAGAAATAATTGATAGCATAGAAAAACCTGAATCCATGGTAGCAAATTACACTAAAGAAACAAAAAAGAGAAGGACAAATTGGGAATACAAAGACTCAGAAGTAGAGCATAATATGGTAGAACAGGGAAAGAAGCTAAAATATAAAAGAAAGGACATTCAAATAACACAAGATTATTCTGTACCCTGCAGAAATCATGGGAGAGAAGGGAATAATGTGTTCCAAAGAACAAAGGAGTTCAAGATGCAATCCAAAGTGATCTACTCTGCAAACCTGAATCTAACCATTATAGGAAAAAAAAGATGAATATTCACTGAAAAGGAGATTTTCAAAGCATCTTAGGAAGAAAACCAGACCTAAATAAATTATTTGCTTTTCAAACACCACAAACAATGAAAGTACAAGAAAGTTGGTCGGTCATAACTATTAAGCACCAATTATGGCCCAGGCTGAACACTTGGGATACAAAGAGAGGGAAAATGAAAGTAAACAAAAGAAAAAATCGTTCCTGTTCTCAAGGAGTTCACCATCTAAGAGGGGAAGAGAGACATGTAAATAACTATATACAAATAGAATATTTACAGAATACTTTGGACATAATCTCAGAGGAAAGGCATGAAGATTAATTAATGAGGACCGGGAAAGGCTTCTTGCAGAAGCTGACTTTAGCTGAGACTTGAAGGAAGCCAGGAAAGCTTGGAGGAAGAGATGAGGAGTGAGAGTGTACTAGGCATGGGGGACAGACAGCAAAAAATGACCCAAGTTGGGAGATGGAGTGTAATGTGCAAGGAACGGCAAGGAAGTCAGTGTCATTGGATTGCAGAACTTGTGGAGATGAGTAAAGTATAAGAAAACTGTAAAGGAAGGAAGGGTCCAGGTTATGGAGTGCTTTAAATGCCAAACAGAAATTTTAACATTTGATCCTGGATCCTAGAGAGTCATAGGGATTTGTGGAATTGGGGGTGACATGGTCAGACCTGCTTACGGCAGATTAGTTTGTCAACTGAGTGGCAGATAGACTAGAGTACAGAGAGACTTGAGTCCAGGAGAAGAACCATAAAGCTATAGAAATCGTTCAGGTGTGAGTTGTTGAGGTCCTGTACCAGGAGGGTAGCAGTGTCAGAGGAGACAACGGGAGTATATTCATAAAATGTTTTGAGGATAGAAATGACAGGACGTGGCAACAGACTGAATACGGGGAGTGAGAGAGAGGGAAGAGTTGAGGATGATATACACACTGTGAGTCTGGGTGACTGGGAGGATAATGGTACCCTTGACAGTAACAGGGAAACAAAGGTAAACAAATATAGTAACCAAAAACAACAAAACAGCCAGAGAGATAGAGAGAGAGAGATCATTAAGAGATTTTCTCCCCTAAATTCTAGAAAGTCGAAATGTGAAAAGGATGAAAGAAGAACTCAAATGGAAGCGATAGTAGAGAAATGGTCCTGAAACATTATGGGCTAAATGGCCCAACACCTTGCCAACAAGTGAATCATTGTTTTTGTGGGACTAAATCACAGAATAGGAGGGCGAATAAAAGAGGAGAGGGGAGAAAATAGAAGGGAATATGTGCTGTACTTTAATCAAGTTAAAGGTTAGCAATGTCTGGGGCATCTAGGTGGCACAGTGGATAGAGCACTGGCCCTGGACTCAGAAGGACCTGAGTTCAAATCCGACCTCAGACACTTGACACTTACTAGCTGTGTGACCCTGGGCAAGTCACTTAACCCCATTGTCTAGCAAAAAAAAAAAGTTAGCAATGTCAGTTGATAAATATTTATTAAGTGCCTACTATGTGCCAAACAGTGTGGTAAGCACTGGGGAAGGGAAAATGCCCACTGTAGTCTCTCAGGAAAAAAAAAGAGAGTTTATGGGATAATGAACAATGAAGCAAATGGGAAAATTGAAATAGGGCAAAGGAAAGGGGGAAATCTTCTTTTAGTGGTGGGAGAGGGTGCCACAGAAGGATGTTTTCAAGGAGAAAGAGAGTTTATAAATGGAGATGAGGACCTTAGCATAAATATGATCTGTAAGGATTTGGCACCTACAGAGACCACTCATCCTGCCTCAAGAGATGGAGAATCAAGACTTCTGGGGGCAATTAACCAATGGGAGAACATTGTTGGGAGAAATTTCATGGCAAATAGGAAAAAAAGGCAATGTCAAAGGTCAATAATTAACAAAGGTCAATCAAGTACGTAGCAAAACTCCTGTCATATGAGAAATATCTTCTCTGTTACATGTATCAATTGGTATTTTTATGAGTGAGGAACAAGAGAAAATAGAGCCTGGGGGCAAGGTCTACAAGACAACAATAGAAACTGTTTTGAAGAAGGAATCCAAAATAGATACCTTAGAAGCTTTGATTTGATAAAGAGCACAGAAACTAAAGAAGGACAAAATAAGTTATAAGGGTCATGAATCAAAAGAATAAAATTATAAAATAAAAGGAATGGGAAGGTAAATAGTGAACAGAATAAGAGGAAGAAATTCTTTTGAGAAAAAGGCACAGAGAATGAAGTTTTTAAAGTTAACACATAAGGTAAAGGACAGAAGAAGAAGGATTTTACTTAGCTACTTAACTGGGGGGGAGGAAGCAGGGGATAATTAAGTAACTAGATAAAAAGGAAAAAAAACACTAATAAATTAAACAAAACTCCAAACTAGAGAAAGGAATAAAAAATGGGTGGAGTGGAGACTTTAGGGTGAAGTGAAGAGAGCTGATATAATAGGTTGTCTTGAATTAGATAAAACAAAAATAACTAAAGAGACAGAATACTGTGTATTCAGAGGGAGAGGGAACACATTTTAATTTGGAAAAAAAACAATATTAGACAAATGGTTAAAAATATTAGCCAAGCTCTCATAATTTTAAATGTGAATGGATTAAATAATCCAACAAAATGAAAGAGAGTGCAGATTGTATAAGAAAACAAAACCCCACAATTTGTTGCTTATAAGAAACCTGCCTTAAAAAAATAACATACATAGAACAAAAATGAAGGCCTGGAAAAAAAAAAGCAGAAGTTGCAATCACGCTATTAGACAAAGCAAAAAAAAAAAAAATTCATGACATAAAAAAACACAAACAAGGAAGCTACATTATGTTATATTGAGCATAGTGCTTGAAACATAATAAGAACTTTAAAAATGTTAATTTATATACAACAAACTAATATCAATATTAAACTTCTGTGCTAAATTGCTATGGTATCTAAATTCATACAGAAAAAATAACTGTACTACAAAAAGACATAAACAGTAATACAAGAGGGTTAGGAGATTTCAAAGTCCCTCTTTTATTTTTAGATAAGCCTAAGAAAAAATAAACAAAAGGGAAAATATAGAATTTAAACAAATAGCTTGAAAAACTACAGCTAAAATACAACATCTCAATGGGATTGCAAAAGAATCTATGCATTTCTTAGCATCATGTAGAACTTTTACAAAAATTTGACCATGTATTAAGAAGCGTATGTGCTAAGTGGCATAATGGATAGAGTGCTGAACCTGGAGAAGAAGACCTGTATTCATATTTGGCCTCAGATGCTAACTAGCTGTTTGATCCAGGGCAAGTCACTTTATCTCTGTTTGCCTCAGTTTTGTCATCTGTAAAATGAGGCTAATAATAGCACTCACCTTGTAAGGTCATCCTGAGAATAAAATAAGATAATATTCATAAAGCATGCAAGGTAATTTTCACCATCATTAGTTTATTATTCATGAATGTGAGGCCATCTTTGTCCAGTAATTGAATCTTCCCTCCAGGCATTGCTAGGGTTAGTATCAGGAAGAGTGCCAGATGAAGGAGGTTTCCAGAAAGACTAAAAGCCTTGGCCAAAAATAGTTTTTAGTTTTAAGTACAGGATTTAAGTACAGCACAGTCTGCCCACCTCACTGGCAAGCAGTCTGATACACTGAGATCTCTCCTTTCTGCACTGAAAAGCAATAGCTGGTATTTCCCACTGCAGCGTGCTGTCCTAGGCCTTGGCTAAAAGGTGAGAGATGAGAGAGCCCAGTTCAGAGTTTTCTGCCTGTAATAATAATTCCATTTCAACAACACTTTAATTTGCAAAGTGCTTTAAGTATATCATCTCATTTCATCTTTGCAATTATGTGGTGAGGTTACGAAGGACTTCAAATGCCGAATAGAGGATTTTATATTTGATCCTAGAAGCGATAGGAAACGACTGGAGTTTATTGAATGGTCAGCGGGAAGTGGCATGGTCAGATCTTCACTTGAGAAAGATTAATATGACAGCTGAGTGGAGGATGGACTGGGTGAGAGAGATTTATGGCAAGGAGAAACCAACCAGTAAGTTATTATAATATTTAAGCATGAGGTGATGAGGGATGAATCAGAGGAGAGAAGGGTCATATGTAAGAGATGATACTAAGGTAAAAATCAATAGGCCTTGGCAACTGGTTCAATATGGGAGGAGAGTGAGAAGCATTGAGGAGTTGAGGATGACACCTAGATTGTGAGTCACCAGGAGAATGATGGTGCTCTCAACAGTAATAAGAAAGCTTGGAAGGGGTTGGGGGAGGAGGAAAGAGTGTGGGCGTGAAGGGCAGATAATGACTTCAGTTTTGGACGTGGCCAATCAACATCTTATTTGAAATGTTTACTAGGCATTTGGAGATGTGAGTCTGAAGTCAGGAAAGACAATAGATCTGAGAATCCGTAGCATAGGCATGATCCTTGAAACCATGGGAGCTGATGAGAGGACCCAGTGAAACAGTAGAAAGCGAGGACAGAAGAGGCCCAAGACAGAGCCCTGGGAGACCCCCATGGTTAGTGGCTATTATTCGTACAAATATCCAGCAAAGGATTCTGAGAAGAAACAGTCAGACAGTTAAGAGGAGAACCAGAAGAGAGCAGTATCACAGATATGGGAAGAGAAGAGAGTATTAAGAAGAGGGTGATTGACACCAGTGAGGATCAAAACTAAGTTATTGGATTGGACAAATTAGAACACATCAGTAACTTTAGAATTAGAGTGCAAGCGCCTTGAGGGCAGGGACTATCTCATGTTTGTCTTTGTATCCCCAGTGTTTGGCATATGGTCTGGCATGTATGAAACTCAATATTTTTAATTCATTCAACTACACTTTCCTGTTATGGAACAAGAACATGTAGTTGGGTGAACACATCTTAGTGAAGAGAAACAAAGATATGTATAACAGTAATGCAAAGATATTAGTACTATAAACCTTAAACAGACATGCAGTTTAAACCTGAGACAAATGGTCTAGACCACCAGCCAATATACACTCAAGTTCCCTTTCAAGTGATTCTCAAACATTGGCAGTGGTTGTTATGTTCTAAACTGAACAAAGTTTGTGTCAAGGAAAAACATGTCATTCCCATTCCATATATTTAAATACCATTTTGTACTTCTTGGGTATATGCCTAGTGCTAACATGCATTCTGGGCAACCTGTGTCTACAAACCAAACTAGAATGTGCCCAATCCTTTCCTCTCTGACATGTAGTCTTCTGACTTCAGTATTTCTCCAGGTAATGCTTGCAGGGACTCTTATCCAAAGGATTTCTTCAGCTGACATATTTATGGGGATGAATTGGCAGATGCACAGCATCATTACTGGACAACATGGTAAAATATGATTTGTGCTTGGTTGCAGAAAAAATTATTCTTAAGCCTGGTTGATATAGCATTTGAAAAGGGAAGGCCTATTAAAAAGTGAATTTGAAGAATGACAAGTGGAAAAGTTTCAAAAATGTTTTTTGCAAACAAGTTTGGACTGAGTTGCGTCAAGACATGAAGGGTGGATGGATATCTGTACCTTTAAAGGCATTTTCCTTTGTGGAACTCTTGACAAAAGTGACTCATTGTGCCAATAAAACGGGATAACCATCATGCCAAAGCTGCATTGTGGAAAGTTTGGTCTCCTGAGAAACTTTGAATAATAGAGTATGATAAAGATATGTTAAGTGAGGCGTGCAAAATGAAGCATTCTAAGTAAGAAAATCCAATTCTGGACTTCATTTATTGTGTTTATGAACCATGTAAAACAATATTATAGTTTTTTCTATGACAAAGGGTCATTTTTATTTAAAGTCATTTTCTTTCCTCTTTGGACTTGGCTTAACCAATGCCTTCCAACTCCAGGCTGAAGCTATCTTATGCCATGAACATGGGTGTCATTGATTCCCTGCTCAGTCAATCTAACTGTTATGTAAAAATCAAGATGAGGGCCAAGAGATTTATTACCCAATTCAGAAGCACTCAAAGAAAAAACACCATATTGGTTTTCTCTCTCTCTCTCTCTCTCTCTCTCTCTCTCTCTCTCTCTCACTCTCACTCTCTCTTTGTCCCTCTCCCTCCCTCTCTCACAAATGAATCCTCACTATTAAAAATCAGATGACTTGGTAAAGCTCTAAAAGATTATAATTAACTCTAAGGGATTAAATGAGAGTTAGCAAACCCAGATTTGGAAATCTAGGACAGTTTTAGTAGAGAAAGGTTTTTTATTTGTAAACTCTAAGTGATGTTTTAAAGCAGCAATGGAGGCTCCAAATAAATAATATTGCCCATTTGTACCATCTATGTGCTGATGGTAGGGACTCTTTCACATTAGCAAGATGTTTTCCCAAATGGTGAATTTCCGATGAAACAAACGAACAATAAAACAAACAAACAACGTTAGATATTTCAACGGGTCCATAATTTCTTTGATGCACCTATGATCCACTGAAGGTGCACAGCCATCTACACCTCATCCCATGTGATTCTTATCTATGTTTTTCAATTACTCCTCTATAGAAGAGGCGTGAGGGGGGGTGGAGCCAAGATGGCAGAGGGAAAGCATTGACTTGTTTGAGCTCTCCCCCCAAACCCCTCCAAATACCTATAAAATGGCTCTAAACAAATTCTAAAGCAGTAGAACCCACAAAAAGACAGAGTGAAACAAATTTCCAGCCCAAGATAGCCTGGATGGTGGATTGGAAAGGTGTATCGCACTGGGCTAGGAGAGGAGCGCAGTTTGGTGTGGGCGCGCAGACTGCAGCTAACCTGGAGCAGGCCTCAGAGGACTGAATCTCGGGCAGCTGTGGTGGTTTCCAGACTTCTCAAACCACGAAAGCCAAAGACCACTTGGAAGGTCAGTGGGAAAAGTCTGTGAATGAGGTGAGAGAAGGAGCTAGATCTCAGCCGCCCCGAGGGCCGCGGCTGTTTCCTGAGCTTCCAGCCCACAGACTGAGGGGGAATCGAGTGGCTGATCAGAGGGGGATTGCAGGAATCTCTTTGCCTGTGCTGAGGTAGGAATCTCTTGCTTTATTGGTACTTGGATCTGGGTCACAGTTCTGAGGGGCGGTCCTGGGGCAAGGGGGATCACTGGTGTGGTGGAGTTTGTTATGGCGGGGGAGAAAAAACACCTTGCCCCTTATCATACCACCCTGGAAGAACTGAAAATTTTCAGGTGCCTAGAAGTATTTCTGAAAACAGCTGTACAAACCCCCGAAGCTTGGGACAGTACATTCTCCACATTGGAAACAGACTTTTACCTTAACAAAGAGTTTAAAACTCAAGTAATTGTCCGGGATCATGAGTAAGCAGCGCAAAAAGAGTCAGACTATATTATCTTGCTTTGGTGACAAAGAAGATCAAAACATACAACCAGAAAAAGACAATGACACCAAAGCTCCTACATCCAAAGCCTCCAAGAAGAATATGAATCAGTCCCAGGCCTTGGAAGAGCTCAAAAGGGATTTTGAGAAGCAGGTAAGAGAAGTAGAGGAAAAACTGAGAGTGATGCAAGGAAATCATGAAAAACAAGTCAACAGCTTCCTAAAGGAGACCCCAAAAAAATACTGAAGAAAATAACACCTTAAAAAATAACCTCACCCAAATGGCAAAAGAGGTCCAAAAAGCCAATGAGGAGAAGAATGCCCTAAAAAACAAGATTGGCCAAATGGAAAAGGAAGTCCAAAAGATTACTGAAGAAAATACTTCCTTAAAAATTAGAATAGAGCAATTGGAAGCCAGTGACTTTATGAGAAATCAAAACACTGTAAAACAAATCCAAAAGAATGAAAAATTAGAAAACAATGTGAAATATCTCATTGGAAAAACAACTGACCTGGAAAATAGATCCAGGAGAGAGAACTTAAAAATTATTGGACTATCTGAAAGCCATGATCAAAAAAAAAAGAGCCTAGACATCATCTTTCAAGAAATTATCAAGGAAAACTGCCCTGATATTTTAGAACCAGAGGGCAAAATAGAAATTGAAAGAATCCACCAATCACCTCTGAAAGAGATCCCCAAAGGAAAACTCCTAGGAATGTTGTAGCCAAATTCCAGAATTCCCAGGTCAAAGAGAAGATATTGCAAGCAGCCAGAAAGAAACAACTCAAGTATTGTGGAAACACAATCAGGATAACACAAGACTTAGCTGCTTCTACATTAAGGGACCTCAGGGCATGGAATATAATATTCCAGAGGGCAAAGGAGATAGGATTACAACCAAGAATCACCTACCCAGCAAAACTGAGTATAATCTCTCAGGGGAAAAATGGTCATTCAGTGAAATAGAGGACTTTCAGGCATTCTTGATGAAAAGACCAGAGCTGAATTAAAAATTTGATTTTCAAATACAAGACTCAAGTGGAACATGAAGAGGTAAACAGGAAAGAGAAAATCATAAGAGACATTAAGGTTGAACTGTTTACATTCCTGCATGGAAAGATGATATTTATAACTCATGAGACCTTTGTCAGTATTAGGATTGTTGGAGGGGAAAAAATTATATGTACATATAGATAGATAGATAGATAGATAGATAGATAGATAGATAGATAGATAGGTAGATAGAGGGCACAAGGTAAGTTGAAAATGAAGAGGTCATATCTGGAGAATAAAATTAAGGGGTGAGAGAGGATTATACTAAGAGAAGGAGAAAGGGAGAGGTAGAACGGGGTAAATTATCTCACAAAAATAAACAGAAAAGAAAAGGCTCTTACAGTGTAGGGGAAACGGGGCAAGGTGAGAGGGAATGAGTGAGTCTTATTCTCATAGAATTTGATTTAAGGAGGGAATAACATACACACTCAATTGGATGTAGAAATCTGTCTTACCCTACAGGAAAATGGGGGGGGAGGGGACAAGAGAGTAGGGGGATGATAGAGAGAAGGGCAGATTGGGAAAGGGGGTAATCAGAAGCAAGTACTTCTGAGGAGGGTCAGAGTCAAAAGAAAGAATAGAATAAATGGGGGGTGGGATAGGATTAAGGGAAATAGAGTTAGTTTCTCACAGCATGTCTACTATTGAAGTGTTTTGCATAAATGCACATATATAACCTATATTTCATTGCTTGCCTTTTCAATGAGGGTGAGTGGGGAGGGAGGAAGGGAGAAAATTTGGAACCCAAAGTTTTAAAAGCACATGTTTAAAAAAATGTTTTCACATGCAACTGGGAAATAAGAAATATAGGAAATGGGGTACAGAAATCCATCCTGCCCTACAGGAAAATAGAAGGGGAAGGGGATAAGAAAAGCAGGGGAGAGACAGAAGGGAGGGCAGACTAGGGGAAGGGGTATTCAGAATGCATGCCATCTTGTGGTGGGGGGCGGGGCAAGATGGCATGAAAATTTGGAACTCAAAATCTTGTGGAAGTAAATGTTGAAAACAAAAAAATAAATAAAAATTACCACAAAAAAAGAAGAGGCACTGATTAAATTGGATCCACTCTTGTAGACCAAGGCTCCTTAATCTTTTTGGTGCCATGGATCTCTTCAAGAGCCCGGTAAAACTCATGAGTCCCTTCTCAGAATTATATATTTAAATCCATAAAATGGATGTCATCACAAAGGAAACTAATTGTATCAAAATTATTATCAAAATATTAAAAGAAAAAATTCCACAGACCCCAACTTAAGAACGTCAGCTCCAAGGCTTTGAACGTTTTGGAGTATCAGTGTAGTGCTTGGTCTGATGATCACTTACTTTTTATTCTTTCTAGTTGACCCGCCAGTTCTGCAATCCTGCACTCCCTGTCTTGTAACACATCTTGAACACAAGTGTGATCATCGGTACCTATACTTGCCACGGCAGAATGTAAGCATCTTGAGGGCAGGAGCACAGCAAGTTAGAGGATCATAGAATCATAGTTCTGCTCCTGAAGGTCACTGATCCCACCCCTTCACTTTACAGATGAGGGCACTGAGGACCAGGGAGTGACGCCCAAAATCATGAAGGTAGCGAGTGTCAGAGATAAGATTTGAACTCTGTGGAGGTTTCTGACTCCATAGCTTAATGACTACACAAGTGGAAGGTAATTTAGATATCAGCAAGTTTAGCCTCCTCATTTAATAGAGGGGGAAATTGAGGCCCTGAGGAGGTAGCCAAGGTCACAGAGGTAATAAGCATCAAAGATGGGATTAAACTCAGCTTGACTCCAGAACTAATGAATTTTCTGCCAGCCTATGCTCCTACACTATTCCTGTTTTTGTGCCCCCAGTGCCTGACAAACAGCACATACTTAATAAACATCTGTTGATTGGTTGATTGTCTTCATCATCCTTCTCTCCATCACCCATGATTTTGATTTCATGGAGATTCAGTTGTTCCAAGGTTCATAGCCACATAACATCACCAAAGGACTATAGGGACAGATATTTCTAGGATGCTCACGTGCCTCAGTGGGGAAGCCTTGTGATAGACTGTGGCTCCATGTAATGCCATCTGAATGGAGGGGCAGTGACTGTTGAATATAAGTGCACCTGGAAAATCACTAGCTTCAAGAAATCTTTCTTTCATTTGGCATCTGCTGAAGGCATCCTCCATGGTATTGGAAAATAGCTTTGTTAAGTATCTGTCGCCATGTCACTTGACCTCCTCAGTGTTGGTAATCACAGCACCATTGAACAAAATGACCTCTATACTCCATGTATTTGTCTTTCCTTCTCAGTACTTAGCACAGTGTCTGGCACATACTAAGTGCTTAATAAATGATTGTTGACTGACTGTTGATTGCCTGACTGATCACATTTAGAATTTTTTTTATGATCTTAACGTGTGCATGGAAGACGTCTTGTTGGAAGAGCACAGACAGAGTAAGTATCTAAGGCTTCCTTGTTCAAACTCCTAGTTTTATTTTATTTTGCTGGTTAAGTTTTTCATTTTTTATTCATTCATTCATTCATTTATTTGCTTACTTATTTATTTTTAATTTTCAACATTCACTGTTATAAGATTTTGAGTTCTAAATTTTCCCCCTCCCTTCACTGCCCCCCTCCAAGATGGTGTGCAAACTGATATAGGCTATACATGTACAATCATATTAAATATTTTTTCTGCATTAGTCATGTTATGAAAGAAAAATCAGAACAAAAGGAAAAAAACATAAGAAAGAAAAAAAAAGAAAAAATAGAATGCTTCAATATACATTCAGACTCCATAGCAAACTCCTAATTTTAAAGTTGAGAAAATTGGGGCTAAGAAAAGTTAAGTGAATTTCCCAAAGTAACTGCTAAGTGTCAAAGGAAGGATTTGAACCCAGACATTCCTGAATCTAAGTCTAGCATTGTAGAGCATTGAATGGCTATTTCATTTTACAGAGTTGAATACATTGTTTAAAATTTTATATCTTTTTTTCACATTTAGAAAAGTATTTTCTTTCCCTCCTCCCAGAGAACCATCTCTTACAATGATTTTTCTAAACATGGAAAAAAATTTCAGCAAAAAAACCCAAGATACCAAAAAATACATAGCTTCCCCCACCCCGCATACTCACACACACTTGCACCCATGCACGCGCACACACGCCAAACACACACACATACATACACACCTACCTCTGAAAATGAAGTAAGGAATACCTTTTTAATATTTCTTCATTAGGATGTTAAGGGGACCAAGTTTGGTCATTATAATTTTGCCATGTTTAGTTTTGATTACTTTGTCTTATTTTCCTATTCTGTGCCTCAGTTTCTTCATCTATAAAATGAGAGGGTTGGTCTCAAAGATCTCCAAGGTCTCTTCCAGCTCTAAATCTATGGTCCTACATTTCTACAGTAATTGTGTATATTGTTTTCTCAGTTCCACTTACTTCCCATTACATCAGTATGTATAAGCCTTCCCATTTTCCTCAGTATTTATCACATTCATCTTTTCTTACAGCATGGTAATATTCCACGATATTCTTGTACTGCAGCTTATTCAAAAATTTCCCAAATAATGGGTATTCAGTACTTTGCCAATAAAAAAATGGTGCTATAAATATTTTGGTTAATACTGTACCTTTCTTATTGTCATAGACCTCCTTGAAATATATGCCTAGTTTGGAGATCTTTGTGTCAGTTGGCATGGGCATTTCAGTCACTTTCTTAGCATAATTCAAAATTATTTTCAAGAATGTTAGGACCCCATTCCAAGCTCTAAGTATTTATATGCTCATCTCTCCACAACCCCTCCAACATTGTCTGGGCCCATCTTCTGTCATCTTTCCAATTTGCTAGGTGTCATGGCAAAGTTCAGAGTTGCTGGGATTTGCATTTCTCTCATTATTAGCTACTCAAGTCAGTCTTTTATTTTTAATAGTTTTCAATTCATTAGAGAAAGATTTTTTATCTCCATTGACCACTTACTTATTACAGAATGGTGTTTCATCTTATATTTCTGTTAGTTGTGTAAACATATCTTGAATATCAGATCCTTATCTGAGATATTTGACACAAAGATTTTCGCCCAATCATTATCATTCCAATTATTGTAAGATAGCATCCGAAGGCACCTCCACTGAATCTATAAAGAATAGATATTTATTTTCCTAAGACCCATGCACATACAAAAGATACATATGCCCACATGAGTGTACATATCTACACATGTGCATGTATATATAAATGCGTGCATATTATCTATGTGCATATATGTATACATATATTGTACATGTATGTGCACTTGTATGTATATGTACAGGTGTGCAAATGTTTAGATGTGCACATGTGCATACGTGCATATATCCAAATGTGTGCATACATATGCACATGTGTATATACATGGGTGTATATGCATATATACATGTGTATACACATGCATGTACATATAACTTATGAAGGAAATACAAATTATTAAAAGTTGCATGATTATCAAATTCTCTAATAATTAGAGAAATGCCTTAGGATTTTAATAAAGATAAAATCCAATGTTGGGGGGGATTGTGGAGAAAGAGACATTCTAATAGATGATTGATGAGATCATATATTGAGGCAAACATTTTGGAGAGCAATATGGCAATATGCGGGAAGAGTTACAAAACTAATCATACCTTGCAACCTAACACTTCCATTGCTAGAATTCTATCCCCCAAAAATATCATAAAAAGGCATATGTATACAAAAAATATTCATAGCTTCTCAAAAAAAAAGGTATGTCCAACAATTGGTGAATGACTGAATAAATTATGGTATGTAAATGTAATGGAATATTATGGTGCTATAAAAATGATATATATGATGCATATAAGGAAATCTGAAAATACCAACCCAAAATGATATAAAGAGCAACCAAAACAGAACATTATTTATATGGTACATAAAAGAAAGGAAAAAGGATGAAAAAAGGGACAAAGTTAAGAAAGGTAAAAATGAACAAAAAAACATGTTAAAATCTTTTCAAAAAAGATTTTTCCAAAGTTTTTAAATTAAAAGGCACATTCTACTATTATCACTATCATTATATGCCATTTATACAGTTTTTACATCTAAAATTTTATAACTTTAAAATTTTGTATATAAAGCTATATGTAACTAAATGTAAAAATAATGTGAATATATTGAATATCAGTTATTAATAGTTAACATTTATATAGTGCTTAAATATTTTCAAAGTTATATATACACATATACAAAATTATATATACCCAGGACGTCGGTGCTGTTGTTATCCTCATTTTAGAGATGACGCAAAGGTGAACAAAGGTTAGATGACTTGCCCAGCATCCCACACATTTTCCCTATTTTTCATTATTAATTTTTTTATTTTCAGTTTACAAGCTTTTACTTTTTGTTCCTCCCCTTCTTCCCTCTCCCACCACCGAAAAGTAAAAGGAGATTCTCGTAATGAAGATGCAGAGGTAACTGAAATAAATGCCCAAATTAGCCACAGCGAAACATGTGTGTTCCATTCTGTATACTTAGTCCATTTCAGTTTTTGAGGTAGGATTAGAATTCAGGTCTTCTTGACTCAAAGTCCAGTGCTCTACACACACTCACACACACACACACAGACAGAGACACAGACAGAGAGTTAATAGGTGTGGGGAGAGAAAGACTGTACAAACTGGGAAGGAGATGCATAAGAAAAGTTTGAGGTTCTTTCCTCCTCTGATATTATTCTCATACTCTTAGGCTCTTATTCTAACCCTATGTTGTTCACTTGATTATTTATTTTTTATTGATTGTTATTAAGCCCATAAATATTCTAAAGTCCAAAATCTGCCGGCACCAAGTTCCTGTGCCCTTCACCTCCCTTGCCTACTCTCTCTAGGCTTGTTAGAGGTACCAGATGGCAGAATCTAGGGACTGAGCACCCAAGAGCAACATACATCCAAGGATTGAAATCGAGTGAAATATAAATATACAATTAAATTATTTTGTGGAAAATCTATTATAAAGAAACTCTCTTGCTATTAGTCAAACTGACATGATGTTGATGTTGCCATTTAGTAGAATATATTATTTAGTGCTCTCTCTCTCTTTCCCTCTCTCCTCTCCTCTTCTCCCTCTCCCTCTCCCTCTCCCCCCCTCTCTTTCTCTCTCTCCCTCCATACATATATTTAGCCAGTTACAGATTAAATGGTGTTGTCACTACTGAATTTGGATCACAATGAATCATCATAACCTCTTACATTACACATATATCTATATGTATGCATATATGTGTGCACATATGTAGATATATTGTATACATATATTATATTGCACATGTTTACTCTGAATAAAACCATACAATACAGATTCCTCATTTTACAGGCAAGGAAACAGGTCTAGAGAAATGAAGTGATGTATAATGCTGCTTTTAATTCACTGCATTGTGTGGTGGAAAGATCACTGGACTTTAGACATGTCTTTTCCCTTCTCCAATCCTCAGTCTCATCCTCTATAAAATAGGGATGATATGTGTACCGCCTACTTCCTTGGAGGCATAATGGTGTTGTGGAAAGAGTTCCAGCTTTGGGGTCAAAGGGTCAGGTTGGATTCTTGGCTCTTTCCCTTCCTACCTACATGACCATGAGGATGTCACTATGCCTCTGGGCCTCAGTTTCCTCAACTGTAAAATGAGGAAGTTACATTAAATCATCTCAAAAGCCCTTCTAACTTGAAATTCTCTGATCATTCCCTATTACCTCATATTAAAATAGATTACTTATGTAACAGGAAGGGGGTGCTGTCCAGACTTGGGGTTACATTGATTTGAGGGGCTCCCCATGACACCAAATGTCCCCCTCTACCAAAGCAGATCACTTGTTCAACAGCTTACAGAGCTATCTAGCGCATTGGGAAATGAAGTGACTTGTCCAGGGTCACACAATCAGTATGTGGCAGAGGCCAGGTTTGAACCCAGGTCTTTTCTGGTTCTCAGGCTGCTTGTCATCTACAAAACAAAGGTATTAGACCAGATGACCTCTAGGGCTTCTCACTAGGCTCCAGAGTCTGCTACCTGGCTGCCTTGGCTCATTTCCAGCTGCATTCCTCCACTTCTCAGACCCAACTTAGCAAAGGGGTGAAATGATGCTTCTCATGAATCTGGCTGTACAGGCGGTATAGCTCTGGCCCTGTAGGGAGAGAGACACTGTCCTGTCCCCACACCCTAGATCTGGTTCTCATGGTTTCCTCCTTCTAGGTTCTCATTAATGCTGCCATCTTAGTCCTTGTGCTGAGAGAGCCCAGGCCTGTCTTGAATGGCAGACCATAGTGTAGAAAAAACCCCACAGGTCACGTCCCCTGACCTATCCCTTCCTACGACATCCTTCACAAGTGGGGCGTCCCACCCATCCTACTCTGGATAGTTTCAGTTATTAATCAGGAAGTTTGTCTGGTTCCCAAATTGACTGCTTTGTACTTTTCCCTCATTGCTTTCATCCTGCCCAATGGGGTCAGACAGAACAATGAAGACGCCTGTCATATGCCCCCTAAGCCTTGTCTGCACCAGACTAAACATCCCAGTTCCTTTGGTGTATCCTTATGTGCCAATGGTGCCAGTCCATTCACAGCTGTAACTGCCCCCTTCTTCACACTTCCTAGCTTATTGATACCATTCTGCAATTGGACATAATCTTGTATATATGGCCCACTCAGAGCAAAGAATAGACTTGTCATCACCTCCTTCTTCCTAGAAACTAAACTTTTCACCACAACTTAAGACCCTGTTAGCTCTGGTGGTTGTTGCGCCAAACTATTAAGTCATATTAAGCTTGCAGGCTATGAAAACTCACAGATCTTCCTCAGATTCAGTACTTTATAACTGCATCTTCCTAATCTGGATGTATTTTATACTTAAATATAGTATTTTATAATTGCATCTCCCTAATCTCATACATGCAGAGTTGGTATTTTGAATTCATGAAAGCAAATATATTTATTACAAATAAATTTCATCTTAGAGACTTGGCCCTGGAATCATAATCTATTATGACTTTTTTTTCCATCTTGATTCTAACCTCCAGTGTATTAAGTCCTCCTCTTAGCTTTGTATCATCTAAAAATGAGATCAGTGTAACAACATTGCTTTTAACTAAGTCATTGATGGAAATGTTAAAGAGCATAGAGTCAAGCAGAGGGCCCTGAGGGACTCCACTGGAGACCTCCTTCTAAGTTGACATGGAGCAATGAATGTCTACTCTTTGATTTTAGTCATTCAACGAACTCCAAACCCACCCCATTGTAGGCTGCATTTTTCCATCTTGTTCACAAGAATAGCATGAGAAATTTTACCAAACACTTTGCTAAAATCTTATTATAGCCACAGCATTCTCCATATTTACCATTTTAGCAAAACTATTTAAAAAAAAGAAAAAAAAAGGTTAGTCTGGCATGACCAGTTCTTGGTGAAACCATGAGAGCATTTTATTATCACCAATCACTTTTTAGAAGTTCTGGTCATTTTTCTTGTATTAATTCTTGTGTTGTGGTATTAAGGTTGTTTTATGGGATATTTTTTAATTCATCAAGTTCTTCTAGCACACCTACTATTATTAGGTTATCTATGCACTGCCTGTCTTAAAATCAGTTGCTTTGGCTTGTAGACAATGTGTTATTTTAACATTATTTCCTTGTGCTTTTCTTTTGTCATTTTTTCCACTTTAACATTTTTGTATTCCATACCTATTAATTTCAAATCTTTTGTGAGATTCTACATCATGAATTCAATTTTTCCTAATCTACTATTCAGGCAGTGATGTGGTTCAGTGGACAGAGCACTAGGCTTCGAATCAGGAAGACTCATCTTCGTCAGTTCATATGTGGCCTCAGACACTAGCTGTGTAAGCCTGGGCAAGTCACTTAATCCTATTTGCCTCAGTTCCTCATCTGTAAAATGAGCTGGAGAAGGAAATGCAAAGCATTCTAGTATCTTTGCCAAGAAAACCCCAAATGGAGTCATGAAGAGTTAGACACAACTGGACAACAACAAAATCTACTAATTGTGTTTTAAAGTCTCCATCAAGAGCTCTCATTTCTGCCCTATTGTTTAGTCATTTTTCAGTCATGTCTGACTCTGTGATTTATTTTTGCAAAGATACTGGAGTGGTTTGCAATTTCCTTCTCTAGCTCATTTTACAAATAAAGAAACTGAGGCAGACAGAGTTAAGTGACTTACCTAGGGTCACACAGGTAGTAAGTGTCTGAGGCCAGATTTGAACTCATGTCTTCCTGACTACAGGGCCAGTGCTCTATGCATTACATCACCTAGCTACCCTTAATTTCTGCCCTGTATTCATTCCAGATTTCTTCTCTTATAGAACTGCACTCTCTTTTGCACTCTTCTGTAAGTTCTGGTTGCTCTATGCTTTCTGAAGAGTCCACAGAACTATCAGGTGCTGATTCACTTCTGTTTGTATTATAGTATTTGTTAAGAGAGCACTGAGCCTTCATTCACAAGTAGCCAGTGGTGATCAAGGTTGGAATGAGAATAGGAAAGAGACCAATTTGGTTATAATGTAGAGTATATGAAGGATTCAAAAAAAAAAGAGCTACTAATGCCAGTTGTGTAGAAGGCCTTAATGCCAGGCTATGATTGAATATTTTAGGCTTCAGGCAGTGAGGAGCTGCTAAAGATTTAACTCAGATATGACATGAATAGTTGAGGGGACAGGATGCAGCTATGTAAAGAATGAATGAGAAAACTATGACACAATGAATAGATCACTGGCCTTGGAGTCAAGAAACCTTGAGTTCTAATTCTGCCTCAGGCAGCTGTGTGACCCTGGGCAAATCACTTAACCTCTCTTTGTCTGAATTGTTTTTAATCTATAAAATGGTGGAGTTGGAATTTCTAACCTTTGATGTCCATCCCAGATGTAAAGCCATAATCCCATGAGACAGAAGACAGGGAGATCTGTTAGGCTCCTTTTGCAGTGGTTCAGGTGACAGGTGATGGGGCCCTAAAGCAGAATACTGATTATAGGAATGGGTAATAAAAATGTTTTGGAGGTAGAATTAGTAGAATTGATTGGATACTTGGTGATAGGGATGGAGGGAAGGAGAGAGTTTGGAAGGAAAAAGAAGGATCCAAAGATGGCTATCTTTTGAGTTCAGGTGCTTGGGAGAATATTGATGAAGTCAACAGCAGCATGAAAGGTGCCAGAGTCAGGAAGAAGGTCAGGCTTGTGGGAAGGATGATGACTTTAAGGTTCGGACTGGACTTCAATATCGTGATGCCTAGTAAGCAAATGGGGATGCAAGACTGGAGTTAAGGGGAAGAGTTTGCAGCTGAATATAAGGAATTCATATTCGAATATCTATGCAGTGGCGGTATTTGAAACCTTGGAAGGGAACTGAGCAAGACTGCCAAGGATTTAGGTATACATAGAGATGAGATTACAACACAGGGTGGAAGCTGGAGTGTCCTCCTGCATCAGAGCCAGATTTGAATCAGCCGCCTATTCCATTGACCAATAAAGTATGTCTTCTAAGAATTGCCATCCTCTTGAACCATTGAATGGCCGTAATCATACATGGAGTTGCTTACATGGAGAAAACCATAGAGCTTCCACTAAGCAAGAGAACAGTCCATCTTGCTCTGCCATGATCACAGCACATTGTGTAAAGAAAGTTCTGGGAGAGCTATTTTAGGAAAGACTTTTGTGAACTGTGACGAAGTTGAGGGAAGGAGAAAGAATTCCATGCAAGAATTAGTTGAAGAAATTTGGAGAAGGTTATTTAACCTAGAGATAAAAATAAGCTGGGACATGAACTCTTGAGGTGTTTGAAAGGCTATTTTATGAAAAAAAAAAGATTAAATTTGTTCCTCTTAACCCCAAAAAGTTGAATTATAAACAATGGAAAATAAAACCCAAAAGAAGAAAAAGGTAGCTCCATTCCTTCACTGGAGAGGTTGGATAAAGTGAGTTTGGATACTGCCTATACTGTCAGATTCAGATGATGTGCTGTTTCTAATATATGGGATTAGAAAGTGACCTGGGCATCCAGGCACTAAAGATGTATGTGAAAGTGTAAGGCATATTTTAGAACTATGTCCTGAAGATGATAAATATTATAAACTATCACTTGCTGAATTTGAATAATTTTGGTATTTGGGATGACAGTAATCTCCAGGCACAGTAACTATGGTGACTTTAGTTTGGGAACTTTCTGGGAATTGTGTGAAATGGAATGTTGGGACTTTCTGTATGTCATTTGAGGTTATTGGGAACTGTGCCACATGGACTTTGTTGGGACTTTTTGGTTCAAGGAACTGGGACAAATATTTGAAAAGACAACGTCTGGTTCTCCACAGGACCTAAGAGACCTTCCCAGAATTAGAGATAGGGATAAATGTGCCAAATACACTCTAGTTGATCTGCTGAGGTTGGAGAAAGGGCTGTGTCAATTTAAGATGAGAGACAGCTTCATTATTCTCCCAGGAACTATGAACTGTAACTGTCTCTCATTGACATTTCCAGAGGGAGGTCCCAGCACTGGACCCTGGTGAGGGTCCTGAGCACCTGCTCCACCTTGACTGTAGGTAACTGCTTGTACATGAAAGTTAGATCACATGTACTAGACTAGAGAAGCTTCTGGAGACCTCTTAACTGACCCAGGAAATTAAGGTTCAAGACTTTGAGAGAACCTTCTGGTGATCTAAGTGCAAAAGGTCATATATGAAGCAGCAATGGATATTCTGGACTGACAGACACTCTAACCATCATGTAACCATGGCAAATACATGGAGGCTGGAAAGCTGCACTCACTTGACTCAGTACTGGATCTTTGTTGAATATTCTTTCCATGCTGTTGGCAAGATAACTTTCTGTTGTTAATTGACATATGACCTACACCAGTGATGTCAATCTCAAATAGAAATGGGAGCCGACTGAACCATACATAAGGAATCCCATAGGCTGCAAATAGATTTAGTTTTAAAATGTAATGTTATCTATGTTCTAGTGTATTTTTTACTTTGTTAAATATTTCCCAGTTACATTTTTTAAACAATATTTTCTTTTTCCCCAGTTACATGTTATATTTTAAGCTCATTCGTGCTTTATTTGAGAGTATTTGGGCTACATTTTTGATACCTCTGGTCAACTGGTTTCTCATTTCATTCCAGTCTTGGACCTGAACCACCTGTCTGTCCTGAGTCAAGCTGGGCCTGTAACACAACTACGTTTTCCACCTAAGCAGAGTATGGCTGGCTGACCAATGTATGGACTTACAACTATAATGAGAAGAGAAAGAGTGAATGCAGAGTGTTATGGAATTGAAATATGAATAGAGGAGGCAGTACAGTGCTGAGAGGGGGGAGGGTATAAAATTAGGAAATTGATGATGGTATGGCGAGCTGCACAGAATGAGCCAGTTGTGTTTGGAACAGTCTGTGAATGGCTATGGCAAATGGAGCAGGTGTTTTCCATCATTCTGCCTGGAGACAGAATTCTTTTGCGTAAATTGTATCTCTCCATATAGTTTATTCATGTTACTAATGTCCTAGTCTACCCACAGACTTTTGCAGTACTATCAAACTCTCTTGGAGCACAAAAAAAGAGGCAGAAAAATCTAGGATCTTGATTTCATAGCTACAAGAGATGATGCTTTGTATGGGAGAGAGGGGAAAGATATATTCGGAAATGAAGGCGATAAAAAAGATAATAAAATAAAAATACATTTTTAAAAGACAAAGGCTGTGAGTCTCAGAGAGCCATAGGCAAAAGAAAAACTTTTTTTTTCAAACAGGTAAAGCTTTCTAAAAGTAGTTTTCTTGGGAGGTAGCATGTTTCCCCTCACAGAAAATCTTCAAGTAAAGTCTGGGTAACTATAGTTCAGGTTTCTTGTAGAGGGAATTCTGGTTTAGGTATGAGTTGTGCTAGGTACCTTCTGAAGGCTCTTTCAAGTCTGAGATTCCATGATTCTGTGATCTGATCTGTTTCTGAACATTGAAATAATTTCAAAAATCCTCTTGTGTTGCCTACCTGTCCTCCCCCAGGTTTTCTGGAAGAGTGACATTTCTAACGTCTTTCAGCTGACAGGCTCTCAACACAGAGCCTTACCAACTGCCGTGTAGGAAAGCCCTAAGTGACAAATGTGGTAAAAACTGCCCCTATCCCCTCTTACCCCCCACAGTTCTTCCAGGAGAGAAGGGCAGGGGAGGATGAGAATCCCACTGAGGATCAGCATCCCCCTCATAAAGGAGATAAGTCCCCCCTGGATTATCATCATAAATTAAGGGATCACAGCTGACAAGTTTTATGAGATGTCACATATGCATCCCAGGTTTAATTTCACCTCTTGGTACACATTTTATTATGGAAGACATCGTTAATCACACATGATTAAATCACAAACTGTATAATGAAGAGGAGAGAAGA
>NW_020954546.1:9764906-9888192 GCF_900497805.2 Vombatus ursinus | reverse complement strand
AGAGAGAGAGAGAGAGAGAGAGCTGTCAGCTTAGTTATGTAGAATAATGGAGAGGGGTGGAGTCAAGATGGCAGAGTGAACTCTCTCTCAAAGCCCTCCAAATACCTGTAAAAAAAATATTGGACAGGAAATTGGACAGGGGTGAAATCCCACCTCAGACACTTCTTAATTGGACAATCCTGAGTAAACACTATCTTTCTGAGTTTCAACTTCATCATCTGTAAAATTCAAGAACACTGTTCCTCACCTTCTCATTGTGAGAATCATATAAGATAATAGATGTAAAATACTTTAGAATTACATCTTTTATTTTTATACAAGCTATGGTCCCCCATTACAGCCATATTCTTCCTCCTCTTGGAGAACCACCCCTCATAAAGATAAATGAAAAGTTCAGTATATCTAATCAGTGTTTCCAAAAACTGTAACATGACCCTCAGTATTCTATACCCGGAGTCCCCCTATGAAAAAGGGTGAAAGATTTGACTCACATTTCTTCTTTGGGGCTAAGCTTAATCATTAGAATTTAGCAGCATTTAGTTTTGATTGGTTTTTTTTGTTGTTGTTGTTGTTGTATATGTTGTTTTTCCAGTTCTTCTTACCTCATTTTGCATCAGTTCACAGAATTCTTCTCATGTTTCTCAGCATTCGTCACATTCATCATTTGTTACAGCACAGTGACATTGCATCACTTTCATTTACAACAGCAAATGGACATCTGCTTTGTTTCCAGTTCTTTCCTCCTGCAAAGAGTGATGCTTCACATGTTTGGGTGTATATAAGACCTTGCTTTTGGCATTGACCTTCTTTGGGTTTTTTCCTGGCCAAGTGGATTAAATCTGTATGGACATTTTCATCATTCTCTTTGCATAATGCCAAGATGCCTTATTGGACTAATTCCTGGCTACACCAACACCACATTAATATTCTCTTATTTTCACAATCCCTCCCACATCAATGACCCTCCTCTCTTGTCATTTTGTTGACTGTGAAGTAAAAACTTGAGGAGTTTTTAAAAATTTGCATTTCTCTTATTATTAGTAAGTTATACCATTATTTCTTATAGTTTATACTTAGAAACCCTTCTTTCTCATACTGTGTGCACATTTTTAACTATTGGGAAATGACTTGGGGGCTTACATTTCTGTTGTCTATATATCTAAGATGTCACACTCTTTTCTGAGATATTTAATGTGAATTTTTCCTGGTCGAATGTTCTCCTTTTATCCTCATTGAATAAATTTTGTTTGTGCAAAATTGTTTCAAATTCTTATAACTAAAAATATCTATTTTATCTTTCATAATTCTCTGTGTTCCTTACTTGGTTAAGGATGGATCTCCTACCCATACCTGTAAAAGGTATACGATCTGCTTCTGTTATATTTTTTTAGTGGCATGAGCTTTAATATCCAGGTCATGCATCCATTTTGAATGCATTTTGATATATGGTATAAAATGCTGGTTTATGTAAGCTTAATTTCTGCCAGACTACTTTTTAATTTTTTATTTGCTAGCAATTCTTGTCAAATAAAGAGCTGTTTCCTAGGTAATTTATGTTTTCAGATTTTTGAACATTGGATTATTGAGTTAAATCATGTGTGATTTTTCCTTGTTTGTTCTATTGATCAGCTTTTCTATTTTTTAACCAGTAACAAACCATTTTGACGATTAGCGCTTTATAATATAATGTGAAGTTGTAAAGTACCATTTCCTCTTTATTCTTATAGTTGTTCCTCCAAATTAATTTTGTCATTATTTTGTCTAGTTCTAGTTGTTTTGTACAGCGGTAAATCTATCAATTGCTGGTGGTATTTTTGTTTTATATTGATATATCCTACCTCTGAGTGCTGAATAACTCTCAAGTTATTTAATTTGATTTTTATTTATATTCTCTTTCTTTAAGGAGAGTGTTGTAGTTTCATCTACACAAATACCAAATTTTCTTTATGGCTTGATTCCTGGTTTTTGTTTTTTAACTTTTGGTAGTGATTTTGAATAGTACTTCATTTTCCATTGCTGCCTGCTGGAATTTATTATTGCTATTAAGAAATGGCATTGATCTTTGTGAGTTTATTTTGTCTTCTGCAAATTTACTCAGGTTTTCATTGTCTCATTTTTTTTTGCTGATTTCCTAAAAATTTTTAAGCAAACCATCATGTCATCATCAAGTAATGATAATTTTGTCTCATTTTTGTGTATCTATATTTCTCTTGTTTTATTTCTATTGCTAATACTTCTAGATTTATGTTGAGTAGCAGTGGGGAAATCGAGCATCCTTGCTTTATTCTTGAATTTATTATAAATCTTCTAATGTTTCCACATTGTGTATGTGGAATAGTTTTTGATTTTAGAGTGATACTTTTGTCTTATTAAAAATCATTCTGTTCTTATAATTTGTAGGACTTTTGAGCATGAGTCTTCCATATCACCAAAAGCTTTTTCTATATTAAAGTAGTCACATGGTTTTAGATACTTTCATTTTAATATAGTTAGTTATATTAATTAATTTCCTAGCATTAGACTATCCTCACATCACTGTTATAAACCCAACCTGATCATAGTTAATTATTGGTTGCCTAAATTGCTGTGACCTTTTTGCCAGGATTTCATTTAATTTTTAAATTGATATTAATAATATTGAGATATAACTCTTTTTTCTAATTCACATATCAGGACTGTACAGGGTATCTCAGTTTAATAGCTTAAAACTACTCAAAAACATATTTGTTGCATAAAACAAGTTTGGTAAAATGTTTTCTTTTTAAATTTTTAAAAATAATTTGTTTTCTATAGGTATTGGGCAGTTAGGTGGCACAGTGGATAGAGCGCTGGGCCTGGCAGGAAGACTTATCTTCTTGAATTCAATTCTGACCTCAGACACTTTAACTTGGGCAAGTCACTTAATCCTATCTGCCTCAGTTTCCTCATCTGTAAAATGAGCTGGAGAAGGAAATAGCAAATCACTCCAGTATTTTTGCCAAGAAAATCCCAAATGGAGTCACAAAGAGTCAAACACGACTGAAAAATGACTCAACAACTATTATAAGCATTATTTTTTTTAAATAATTTTATAATTCGCCTGTAATTCTACCTGGACTAGGGTCCTCTTCTCCTCACCCAACCCCTTACCTTTAGTAGTTGTAGCTATCAATATTATCTATAAGGTAGTATAGCTTAGTGGAAAAAGAATTACAGAATTTGAGAGTTAGAAAGTTGCACCATTCTTTCCTTCAAGACTTACATTCAGAAAGAACCAACTACCTCCAGCAAGCCCATTTCACCTTGAGAGGCTATGTGATGGAATGGAAAGAGCACTGGGTTTGGAGTCAGAGCAGCTGGGTTCGAATTCCACTTCTACGGATGATTGCTAGGGCTCCATTGGGGAAATCACATCAACTCCATGGCCCTTAGTCTCATCACCTCTGAAATGATGAACTTCTAGGAGAATTTTGTCAAACTTTGAATATTGATTCCAAAATTTCAAATGATCAGGATTGTTTCTAGAGACACAAAGAAAAGCAAAAACAGTCCCTGCCCTCAGGGAATTCCCATTCCAATGAGGGAGACAACATGTGTGTGAAGAAGATATACAGGATAATTTGAAGATAAACTCAGAGGAAAGATACTAACATTAAGGAGGACCAGAAGGACTTCTTGAAGAAGATGAAATTATAGCTGAGACTTGAAGGAAGCCAGTGAAGGAGAGAAACCATGGGGAACAACCAGGGAAAATGACAAAATCAGGAGACGGAGTGTCTCGTGAGGCCAGTGTTACTGGATCATGGAATAATACAGGGGAGTAAGATTTAAGAAGATTGGAAAGTAGGAAGAGGCCAGATTAGGAAATTCTTTAAAACCCAGAGGATTTTATATTTGATTTGATCCTGGAGGAAATATTCCCTATTTCCACTGCAGATTTTTGATTTGGAGAGTGGCATGATGAAACACTTTAGGAAGATCACTTTGGCAGCTGAAGGGAGAATGGGCTGGAGTGGAGAGAGACTTGAGGCAGGAGACCCACCCCACCCCCCAGCATCTCTTGCCATAGTGCAGGTGGGAGGTGATGAGGCCTGCCCCAGGGTGGTGCTAACGTTCAGAGGAGGGAGGAGGGTAGACGTGAGAAATGTGATGAGGGTAAAATCTGCAGGACTTACTGGCGGATTGGATATGAAAGGTGAGAGATAGTGAGGAGGCCAAGATGATGCCCAGGTTTCAAGCCTGAATGATTAGAAGGATGATGATACCTTCAACAGTAATAGGGAAATTAGGAAGAGAGGAGGATTTGGGGGAAAAGATCATAAATTCAACTTTGGGCATGTTATGTTTAACACAGCTCTGAGACAGGCTCTCTATACATACTAAATAGATGTTATCAAAATAATTAAATAGGTTGGAATTTGCTCTTTGGTGAGAATGACAAGAACAAGCCTTTTTTCTTGCTTTTCAGAATCAGGGAAAGTCAAAGACAAAAGTAATCTTAGAATGTAGACTCCTTGAGTAGTCACTTTTTCATTTCTCATATTTATATACCCTGTACTTAGCACAATGCCTGGCACATAGTAGGTACTTAATAAATGCCTATAGTTTGATTTTAGAGTCACCTTGGCAATTTCTCTTATCTCCTATGCCTGGAATGCTCTACCTCCTTCCTTCTACCTCTTGGAATCCCTAGGTCCTTTTCTAGCAAGGCTTAAGTAAGAGGTCTCACTTGATTCCTAACTCCCCCTCCATGGTTATCCTTCCCTATTACTATGTGTATGTGAATTTATATGCATACGTGTGTACATATGTTATATTGTATCTATGCTACATATATAGATAAATGTGTATATGTTACACATACATATGTTGTGTGTGTACACCTGTATTTGTAGACATGTATGTGTATTCATGCTTATATAGTGTGTATGTGTTGTGTAAACATACACACATATAGATCTATCTATCCTGTGAACAAATTGTATCCCTTCATTAAAATGTAAGTTTCTAGAGGGCAGCTAGGTGGCACAGTGGATAAAGCATCAGCCCTGGATTCATGAGGACCTGAGTTCAAATCCGGCCTCAGACACATAACACTTACTAGCTGTGTGACCCTGGGCAAGTCACTTAACCCCATTGCCTAGCAAAAAAAATGTAAGCTTCTAGAGCACCAGCCCTGGAGTCAGGAGGACTTGAGTTCAAATCTGGCCTCAGACACTCATTAGCTGAGCAACCCTGGGTCAAGTCATTTAACTTCAATTTCCTCCAAAAAAAAAAAGTAAGCTTTTGAACTTACTTTTGCATTTGTGTACTCAGTGACTAGCATGGTGCCTGGAACCTGATAGGTGCTTAATAAATGGTATAGCAGACTGGCTTTGGAGTCTAAGGACCTGGATTCAAAGCCTACCTCTGATACTATGTATGAGAACTTGGGAAAGTCTTTTTTAACTCTGTATGCTTCCATTTCAATTTTCTCTAAATGAGAGAATTGAACAAGATGTTCTCTGATGTCCCTTCTACCTTTAAATTCACATTCCTATGATTGATTACAGACGGAGAAACCAAGGGCCAGAGATAAACCAAAGATCATGCAGTAGTTTAATGATAGAGCTGAGATCGATGCATTTCCCACTGTATAACTATCTCTCAGTCCACTGGTGAGAAGAATACTTTCCTTAGAGTATTCATGAAGACAGAAAACGGAGGCATTATGTCCAAGCCCTTAAATCCAGAATCGTTCTCATCACCTTGTTTCCTTACTAGAAGGTCTACTTTGGTGAAGTTCTTACTTGAATAATTTGCAGTTCTGTGCATTTTCTTTTGAGTGACCCTATTGTGATTCCCTTTTGCTAAACATGTTCCTGGTCAGCAGACTTGATTGAAATATTTTGGCGGATTGATTTTGCTTGCCTTGCTGTCTCTTTTATATCAGGAATATGAGCTATCACTCTAAAATCAAGATGTCCATTTCAACAGCTTCCAAGTCAAAATGGAAAGGCAAAGTCAGCAACTCAGTTACAGTAATCTTTGGAGGTTGGGGAAATGTTTCAAGATTCCTCTATTGATTTTTTTTTCTCCTTATGGGTGAATATTGGAAGTAGAATAATTTCATGGCATTTGGGTTTCTCCATTCTGGAGCTCATAATCATGCTTTAAATACTGTGAAGAATTAGAGTGAGAATATTGTATCACCATATGGGTCTTAATTTGGGCTTTAACAATTCGAGCGAAACTAAGTTCGGTGCCAGTTTATTTTATCCAAAATGTTGCCGTCTGGTGACAGTTTGTACTGATAAGCTGAGTCAGAGCACTTAGGAGAATGAGGCAGAGGAAGTGTTTGGATACTAAAGAGCTTCATTGGCCAAAAAAAGGGGAAAAATCCGTGGGATATTTGCAATCCCTCCCCAGGTCCTTTCAGTCAAGGGCCTGGCTTTTCTAGCCTATATTTTTTCCTTTTCTAGAATATGGTCTGCTTCTCAAAAATTCAGGGGACCCACATGACAACCTCCCTCAGCCAGCCTCTCAGAGTGCTTCAGTGCCCAAAAGTCTGATGAGTTCTGCAAAATTCAGAGCAACTCTGTTCCCCTTTTATTACTGCTTGTCTAGTTTCCCACTTCCTTGTTACTGAGAAGGTTTGCATTTCACCAGGGTATCTATCCCTGGGGTTGTCCACCACAACAAGAATGCTCACCCAGAGTCTTCAACAGAAGTCTTAGAAACCCTGGGGTATTACTACAATGGGAAGGAGCACATCTCAGCAGATGGCACCCATTAATCATATACATTCAGATTTCTCCTTGAAAACAAGGGTATATATTTATCAAGCACACTAGTCTAAAATAAAGATTGTTGACTTTGGGAAGGTATTAGTTCAAAAATTAAAAATGCCTATATATCAATTAACTTCTTTGAATGGGCAGTTTTACCCCTAAACTATAAGCTCCTTAAATAAGTAGGATATATCAGTGTTATTACTTTTATAGCCTCTAGAACCTATCACAGGGCCTTACATACAACCGGTATTGAATCGTTTTTTATCAATCAATCAGAATCCTTTTCCTAACAAAAGTTAGCTTTGAAAATAATATAGAGAAAAATTGAAGATATTTGTACAAAGAAATAGGGGCTTATACATGTAAAAACACTCCTACTTTTACTAGTCTATAAGCCACTGTATTCATTGAGCTCTTATCCCCTGTAGGACCCTGTGGTAGACAGATGAAGATCATTGTAACATGTCCCTTGTCCAGGCATACACACAATAAGAGACAGCCATTTATGATTCTTTGCCAAATCAGTGGTGAAGACCACAGACATTTTTGAAGGATAAAGGAAAAGAAAATCACTGAGGAACAGGTCAATCAAAGGAGGCTTCATGGAGCTAAAGACACTTGATATGGGTCTCAAAAATGGGCAGGATTTGATTAGATGAGGGGGCAGGGGAGAATAGCATGAGTCAAGCACAGAGCTGGCGAACAAAGATGCCGCTTGTGGGAGGCAGTGACTAAATGATTCTGGCTGGATCAGAGGATGCTTCGTGTCAGGGGAATGTAAGAAGATGGGATCACAGACTAGAGCTCCCCATCTGGATGGAGCCTTACAAGGAAGTTAGTCTAATTTGTTCATTCTACAGATAAAGTGAAGCCTAGGGAGCTAAGGTGACTTGCCCAACGCCTATGGTTGGATAGTTAGGTTTAGCCTTTGGTCAAGGCCAGATTTGTAGCTCCTGCCTTCTCAGTGCCCATGCTCCAATTCCCTAGAGTTCCACTACTGGTGAGGAGTTAACTTCCAGATTGAGGGTAGGATTCATGTTTTCAGTTCAGATCAAGAAACATTGGAATTTGTACAAAGTAAGAGGCAGTGTGGTGTAGTGGATAGAGAACCAGTGTGAGATGTGGAAAGACGTAGGTCCAAGTCTCACCTCTGGCACAAACTGGCTGTGTGACCCTGGGTAAGTCCCTTAACCTTTCAGTTCCTCAGGCCACTCTGTAAGTTGCAAAGCAGGTGCCAATTTGTTTGCTGGAGGGATTTCCTCACTGCTAAGTCTCTATATCAGTAAAATCACAGGTCAACTAAAATAATTCTAAAGTCAACCCGAGGTGCTGGGGCTCTACTCCAGTGATGTCAAACTTAAATATGGGGCCACTAAGCCATACGGAAACATCTCTGTGGGCTGCATCTTGGTTTAGAAAACCACATATCTCCATTCTCTACGTCTTATTGCATTTTTTATTGATTTTGTTAAATATTTCACAATTACATTTTATTGTGGTTCAGGATGAACTTTGGAGTATTTTGGACCGTATGCTTGACATCTCTGTTCTACATGACCCTTTCCTTCCTTCTTCCTTTCCTTCTTTCCTTCCATCTTCCCTCCCTTTTTCCTTCCTTCCTCCCTCCCTTCCTTCCTTCCTTTTTTCCTCCCTTTCTTCCTTTCTCCTTCTCTCCTTCCCTCTTTCTTTCCTTCTGTCCTTCCTCCCTCCCTTCCTTCTTTTCATCCTCCCTTCCTTCCTTCCTCATTGATTTCAGCCCAGGGCTCACAGTCTTTCTCTCCACTCTAACTACTGCCTTTGCACAAGGGGACTTCAACATACAGATGGAAGCTTCCTCAACAACCTTCACTTCCCAGTTCTCTAATCTACTCACTCACTATGACCTCCGCCTCCTCCACTTCAGTCACACACAGAGATGGCCATAGCCCTGGCTTTGTCATCAGTCACAAGTCTTCCAGACATTCTAGTTTGGGAGGCAGCCTGAGTGAGTGCATGAAGGCAGGAGAAAGATGGCCAAGATTAGCTGATGATGCCACTGGCAGTCTCTGATGTGTCATGTCACAAAGTTAACTCATTATCAAGTCATATGAACAAGAGTTATCTAATTGTGGTGCTCAGAAGGAACCAATGTTACCTTTCATATAGTCATAACAATAACAACAACAATAACAATAGCAATAGTAATAATCATGAGAAAACTAGGTTACACAGTGGATAGAACACTGGGCCTGGAATTAGGAAGACTTGAGTTCGAATCCAATCTCAGCAGTAGGAACTTGACCAAGTCACTTAATCTCTGTTTGCCTCAGTTTCCTCAACTGTAAGAGGGAATAATAATAGCATTTACTTCCCAGGGTTGTTGTAAGGATCAAATGAGATAATATTTATAAAATGCTAGTATAGTAATATCTCACACAATAGGTGATTAATAAATACTTTTGTTGTTCAGTCATTTTTCAGTTGTGTCTGGCTCTTTGTGACCCCATTTGGGATTTTCTTGGTAAATACTGGAGGGGTTTACCGTTTCCTTCTCCAGCTCATTTTACAGATGAGGGAACTGAGACAAACAGGATTAAGTGACTTGCCCAGGGTCACATAGCTAGTGTGACCAGAGCTAGTGAGGCCAGATTTGATAAGTCTTCCTGACACAAGGTCCAGCATTCTATCCACTGCACCATCTGATGCCCCTGATAAATGCTAGCTGTTATCATTATTATTAATATTAATAGCACCTAATAGTTATATAAAACTTTACAATTTCATATTTTCTCATTTTATTCTAAAAAACATGAGGAAGGCTTATAGGGTATAAAATCTCCATTTCATAAACGGGAAACTGAACCTTAGGGAGAATAGGAGACTTGCTCAGGATCACATAACTAGTATCATTTATATGGATGAGGCCAATGTGAATGTAATTATGTGCCTATTTTCAACATGCATCCCTTGAAACTGAAACTATTTTTCAGACAAGACGTATTAGATGGCTGAGTTGGAATTTGAACTCAGATCTTCCTGACTCCAGGCCCAGCACTCAATCCACTGTGCCACCTTGCTACCAAGTAGGTACCTAATAAATGCCTGTTGATTGATTGACCTTACAAATCAAAGTGTAGGAGTCAGCAGTGGGACTTATTCCTGAACATGTCGACCAACTTAGGAGAAATCCACTGCCCCTTTAATGAGCTTTTAAAGTTCATTATTTCAGCAGACTTTTATTTATTCAACCTAGTATTGTACACTGGCCACATAATCTAGTTTCTAAAATGTCATCTGAAAAATAGTTTCAGTTTCAATGGAGGTACATTGAAAATAGGCACATAATTACATTCACATTGGGCCTCATCCATATAAATGAGTGCAGCTGAGGTTAAGTTATAATTTTATCCTAACATTAATGGGAAAAATACCCTGTGTCACCATAAATCAGTTAGTCTTTCAACAAGTCGAGTTTCCAGTGGCTGAATAAACTCTCTATCAAATGGGCTAAATGCCTCATCCTTTACGGTACAACGGAAAGAGTGAACCTTGGCTCTTGACTGAGAGAAGCTGGGTTTAAATCCCACCTCCTTTCATGGTTCAAGACCAATCAGTGTCTCGACTTTATTTCCTCTGCCTCTCTTAACTCTCTGTAGCCTGGTTTCTGACCTCATTACTCAACTGAAATTGCTTTCTTCAAAGTTACTAACAATCCCATAATTGCCAAAGGGAATGGCCTTTCTTCAATCCTCATCCTTCTTGACCTTTCTGCAGTCTCTGACACAGTCATGGATCACCTTCTTCTCATTAACACTCTCTTCTCTTGAGGTTTTCATGACACGGCTCTTTGCTGGTTCTCTTTCCTGTTGGACTTTTCCTTCTTGGTCTCCTGTCCAGCCATGCTCACTAACCTGGGATGCCTCAAAGGCTCTGTCCTGGACATTCTTCTCTTTGGCCTCTCCTATTTTCCTTTGCTTGGTGATTTCATTAGTTCCCATGGATTCAATTATCATTTATATGTTGATGATTCACCAATCTATTTATCCAGCCCTAACCTTTCTCCTGACCTCCAGTCTTACATCTCCAAATACCTATTAGAAGTCTTGAACTGGAGGGGTAGATAGGACAGAGCCAAGATGGTGGTGTACAAGCCAAGATCCAGCTGAACACTCTCAATGTTCTCCAAACAACTTTAAAATAATACCTCAAATAAAATTTTGGAGTGGTAGAGACAACAAAAGGACTGAGGCAGACATTTTTCCAGCTTTAGACAACTTCAGAGGTCCATAGGAGAGGTCTATAACCCTGTGATGGGTGCAGGCCTGGATTGAGGCAGAAGTACCAGTGGTAGGCCTTAGAAATAGCCATTACAGCAGCAACACCTTTGGTAAGGAGGTCAGAAAAAATTTGACAGTCAAATAGAAGACTCAAGAGAAACATAACAAAGTAAACATGAAAGAGTAACCATAAGGGGCTCGATGGAGCTAAACTGTTTACACTCTTATATGTGAAGAAGTCTACATAGAAAGAGCCTGTAAAGACAGAGGGCACAAGTATGAGCTGATTATATTGGGATGATCTCCAAAAAAAGAATGTAGGGGTGATAAAGGGTGATGCATTGGGAGAAGGGGAGATGTAGAATGGGGCAATTTTTCTCACAAAATGGAGGCAAGCAAGGAAGAGCTTTTATAGTGAAGGACAAAATGGGAAGTGTTAATGCTTGAACCTCACGCTCATTGAAATTGGTCAAAGAAGTAAGAATATGTACACACATTGTTGAGTATAGAAATCGATCTCACCCAGTAAAAAGACAAGAGGGGAGGGGATAAGAGATGTGGGGTAGGATAATAAGGGGGCAAGCAGATTAAAGGAGGCAGTGGCCAGAAGCAAGATAGACTTTTGAAGAGGGACAGGATAGAGAGAGAAGGATAAATAGAGAAAAATTAGGAAAATTCACAGTCACTGTGAATGTGAATGGGATGAGTTAACCCATAGAACAAGACAGGTAGGTGGTATAGGGAATAGAACACTGAGCTTGGAATCAGGGAGACATCTTTGACTTCAAGTCTGGCCTCAGGTACTTCCTGGCTGTGTGACCCTGGGCAAGTGACTTAACATTGTTTGCCTCAGTTTCCTCATCTCTCGTGTGAGCTGGAGAAGGAAATGGCAAACCACTCCGGTATCCTTGCCAAGAAAACCCCAAATGGGATGATGAAGAGTTTAACACAACTGAAATAACACAACAACAACAACAACAACCCATAAAATGGAAGCAGACAGCAGAATGGATTAGAAACCAGAATCCACCAATATGTTGTGTAAAAGAGACACTTCAGACAGAAAGACACGTACAAAGTTGACATGAAGGGCTAAAGCAGAGCCTATTATGTTTCAGCCAAAGTGAAGAGGGAAGGAATAGCAATCACATTCTCAAAGCAAAAGTAAAAATAGACCTAATTGAAAGAGACAGATAACCAGGAAAACTACATTTTGCTGAAAGGTACCATAGACAATGAAGTAATATAAAAAATTTACAGTAAGTTTCTTTGATAAAGGCCTCATTTCCCAAATATATAAGGAGCTGAGTCAAATTTATAAAAAGAAGAGCCATTCCTCAATTGATAAATGGTCAAAGGATATGAACAAGCAGTTTTCAGAAGAAAAAATAAAAGCTTTCTATAGCCATATGAAAAAATGCTCTAAATCACTATTGTTTAGAGAAAGGCAAATTAAAACAACTCTGCATACCAACTCACACTTATGAGGAATGACAAATGCTGGAGGGGATGGGGAAAAAATAGGCACATTAATGAACTGGTGGTGGAGTAGTGAACTGATCCAATCATTCTAGAGAACAACCTGGAACTTTGCACAAAGGGCTATAAAATTGTGCATGCCCTTTGACCCAGCAATACCACTACTACGTCTATATCCTAAAGAGATCAATGGAAAAGGAAAAAGACCTAAATGTACAAAAATATTTATAGCAGTTATTTTTGTGATGGCAAAGGATTGGAAATTACAAAGGGGATGATTTTTTAATTAAATATGGCCAGACTAATATGAACTGATGCAAAGTGAAGTGAGAAGAACCAGGTGATCATTTAGCACAGTAAAAAACAATGTTGTAATGATGATCAACTGTGAAAGACTTGGCTTCTCTAATCAATAAAGTGATCCAAGACAGTTTTTAAACTCAACACATCCAAAATGGAACTGATGTCTTCCCCCAAAACTCTATCCCCTTACAGACTCCTCCATGCTGTCAATGTCCCCACCATCCTCTCAGTCACCCAGGATTGCAAACTAGGTGTCATCCTCAACTCTTCATTCTCTCTCATCATCAATATCCAGTCTGTTGCCAATTCATGTCCATTTTACATTGGTAACATCTCTCATATATGCCTCTTCTAACACTGCCATTGCCCCTGTATAGGCCATCATCACCTCACACCTGTATTATTGTAATGATCTTCTGGCTCTCCTTGTCTCAAGTCTCTCCTCACTCTAATTCACCCTCCACTTAGTTATCAATTCTACCTTTGCAAGAAAATTTTCAAGTGACAGGTGGAGAGTGAACTATGCTTTGTGTTTCAGGCAAATAATAAACAAGTTCGCAAAATTCAAGTTGCTATCCCTAAGAGAGGAAGTGTTAAAAGAGCCTTGAAGTATACCTTGGAAGAAATGCTTCACAGAGAAAACAAAAAAGGGAAAAAATAGAAAGAGGCAGAGAAAAGACCTAGACTGGGTCCTGAGGTGACAGAGAAGGATGGGAAGAATGGGAAGCAATGTAACAAGCAAGAGATTCATCCCTTAGAAGATAGATTCGGACTCTTTAAGGAGGAAACAGATTGTCATGGTGCAAGAAATGATGACAAGGATCCACAGATGCCCCCAAAGGTTCTTCAATATTGGCCATCAAGGCTTAAGTCAAGGTGGTTGAAGGGAACGATCTCTTCTATATGTTGCCCTACCATGAACAGCAAGGAGGTCTTCTTTCTTACCAGGTGGTCTATCTAGGATGTGGCAGATATCTTCTGGCAGTCTGGAAATCATGACTTGGCAACCACAACCATATACAACAGGATTTGTGAGGATGAAGAATGAAAAGATCTGGGTTTGAGTTCCGGCTCTGCAAGTTATTGTGTTATTTTGAGTAAATCACTTCTCCTCTTCGGGTCCCAGTTTCAGCGAGAGGGTTTGGCTAGATGACCACTAAGGTCCACTCCAACTCTAATGTTCCGTAATCCTATAAGACTATATTTTAAACAAAACCTAGCTAATGGATAGTGAATTAACTTTGAAATCAGGAAACTCTAGCTTGAAGTCTCGACTCCAAGACATAATGACTGTGACTCTGGCCAAGTCGCTCTCTTATTTCACCACTCAGGGTCTCAGGACATTCTCTAAGACCAGTAGTTTCAGAGAAGGTGCCAACCTGCATCAGTAGAGGGAGTTTGCTCATCTGGGAGTTCCCTATACAAATGAAATGGCGGGTCCAGTCCTCATTCTATTCCATGAATACTAAGGCATAAAAGTTGGGAATCACCTATACTAAGCATTTTACTATGTAGCTTTGTTGTTGTTTAGTTGTTTCAGTTATATCTAACTCTTCATGACCCCTTTTGCAGTCTTCTTGGCAAAGTTACTGGAGTGGTTTGCCATTTCCTTTTCTAGTTTATTTCATGGATGAGAAAACTGAGGCAAACAAGGTTTAGTGATTTGCCTAGGGTCATGGGGCTAGTGAGTATCTGAAGCTGAATTTGAACTCAGGTCTTCCTGACTCCAGGTGTGCTTGATCCACTGTGCCACCTAGCTGCCTATTGTATACCTAGGACGAGGCAAATAAGTTCAAACTCAATGCTTTGCTGTCTAGCATACCCTCCTGGTTTTCCCAGTATCATAGGATGATAGGACATAGAGTTAGGACTAGAAGGGACCCCAGGACCTTCTATCCAACCCCTTAAATTTACAAATGAAGAAACTGAGGCCCAAGGAGGGAAGTAACTTGTCCAAAGTCATGCCCAGAACCGCAAGGTCATCTCATTTAGTGCAAAACCTTCTTATTTTACAGATGAAGGACTCATTTCTTACTCAACGAAAAAAAGGGGTCTTAGAAGGAAAAGAGGAGAGAAGAGTGGGAACCAGTACTAAAGGAGTCACATGGATATGCCTTTCTTATGGCTAAAAATGGGCTAGAAAATTGGGTGGTTAATGCCATAGCTGCACCTGTTGGCAAAGTTCACCCTGAAGCCCTTGGAGTCATGGAGAAGGAATTCCCAGCATGAAGATGGTAAATCAGATGGTGATATCACAGTCCCAACTTTTCATGGGAGTTATGCATTCCACCATGTTAATGCTCAAGATGCATGCATGTGTGTGTGTGTGTGTGTGTGTGTGTGTGTGTGTGATGTTTGGTGGGAGAGAAGCTGTTTCCATTCTAAGAGCTTTCTGCCACTCCAAAAACACTAGGACTGCTTTGGATCCCGAAACCTGACACCCATGACAGGTGGATTTGTTTACCAGATTGCAGGCGGCTGCCCTGCATAGATGAATTCACACACTCTCTTTTGGGTCAGATGGATTTTGCCATTTGTCCAAAGATTTCCCAATATTATTTCATACGTGTTAGTAAGTTGTTCAAAACAAGCTTTGATTTTTTTTGGGGGGGGGGAGTCAGATCCACTAAGTTTTTCTCCTTAAAGTAAGAATTCATATCTAATAATAAAATAACCATGTGACTGTTTCAGATTTCACTGCCCAGTGGAATTGGACACTCAGACACACCAAGATAAGAATGTCATTTCTAATGTGGAAGTTGAGCTTATGGGGTTGGGTATGGTGGGGTTTTTCCCCCTTCCCGAGAGATAAAAGCTTTATTGTTGGTCTGCTTTTAACCAAGCACTTGTGAATAGAGCCATGGACATTTCCCAGTGAAAACAGAGAAGGTTGGGACGGTAACTCCATGCCGATCTTGGAAAGCGGCAGGAATTTCAGAAAGATGAGATGAGGCAAGCACAGTCCAGGTCTCAAATTGGGGTCACAAGATAAAGTGATGGCTGGGTGGCATCTAGTAACTGAGTAGTCTCTTCCCACAGAGCCCTAAAGGGGCTGCTGGAGTCCCTTGCTTCAGCAATCTGGAGCCAATGGAGACCAATGGTGCAGGCGAATCCGTTTAGCCCTATCTTCAGGATAGCTGAGGAAAGCTGTGATTGGAGGATGTCCAAATTCTGGTTCAGATGCTTGCTAGCTGTATGACCTTTCACCGGGCATTTAACCTTTCTAAACCTCAGATTCCTCATCTGTATAATGAGGGACAAGTTTAACTCAAAGCCCTCTAAGGTCCCTTCTAACTTTAAATCTGTGATCCTATGATTCTGTCTCAGTCACTTACCAGTTGTGTGGCCTTGGGTAAATCATTTAACCTCTCTTTGTCTTAGTTTCCTCATCTGTAAAATGAGGGTTATTGGACTTGATACCCTTTGAGATCCCATCTAACTCTGATCTTAGCATTATCAGCACTTTTTAATTTTTAAGCAATTATTTTCTCCCTCCTTTCTCCCCTCCTCTCCCCAATGGAAAAGAAAACTTTTGTTTTTGTTTGTGAGATAATCCAATTTACATTTTATTTCCTTAAGTTACTGTCTTGTTCGCTAATGATAGAATCACAGATTTAGAAATTTGGGGGTGGGGGGGGTCCTTGGAGGGTATCTCGCCTAACCTCCTCATTTAACTAATGAAGAAACTAAAGCCCGTGGAAATGAAGTGGTCTGCTTAAGTCCATTGTCTGACTGAATCTGGGGCTCTTCTATTTTCATCCAACCACCTTTCAATCATTTAATGCCTGAGTCTTGTCTCTCTAGCCAGACTGGGAATTCCTCAAAGGCAGGGAAATTGGTGTTTTCTTCTCTTTTTCCATAGTGTGACCAACCCACCAATCACATAACTGAGAGCAGAATAGACTCTTACTTCCTACTTTGTGATTCATTTCTTGTTTCTTTTACTGAAATGCCCCTGTCTCCTTTGGGTAATGTTGGCCCACATCTCATCTCCCTCCCCTTCTTGATGACCCCATTTCCAACTCACATTTGACTTCCCTCCTCCCAAGAGCTCCTGCAGACAAGGCAAAGGCTTGGGGCTGATTAGCGGACCATGACCGTGAGGTTGACTCGGCATTGTACCTCTCTCCTATCAGGCTGTTCCCAGTGTCACTTTCATGAGCTCTCCCTCTTTTCAATACCTTGGCTGGCGAGAACCCACTCCCTGCACTTTCTCACGGTTTGTGTTACAAATACTATGCTCGCTTTAATGACTGGATTAATTAACTATATCAGAAATTACCCTTCTCTGTTTTCTTATTTTTCTCCCGCTTTCTTTCTGTCAAGATCCCACTTCAGAATTGTCAAGCATTCCCCCCTTCCCCCTTCTCCTCTCTTGGGATTGCATGCATTTTCAAAAATACTGAACACCAATTAATTTGTCTAATTTGCATGAAAAAGTGCAGAAGATGTCTTTTTACGTAATTAACTATATTTTGCAAGTCATTAAAACTCTTGCAGCCCTGCACACAATAGGCACCCATTTACTGCTTGGGAGATAAGTACCTTTTTCTGAGAGGAGCAGACAGAGAATGAGGCAAGCGGAGGTGAGTGAGCATTTTGTGTGTTGATGATACATATTCATGAGGAGAAGTCGAGTCTCCATTCCTGTTTGGTGGGAGCCCCTGCCTGGTGGGCTTAAAAGGGTTTATTCTGCAAGTGTTAATTTTGCGGAGGACAGAGGCTGGGTTCTTTGAGGGAGCTAGGGGTGAGTGAGCCATTAGCTGCCTGGCTGGAGGGAAATGGCCCTACTCCACAGTCCTCCTTCTGCAGAAACTCCCAACAATCTCCCCAGTTCTTAGGGCTCAGGTCACAACGCTGCCTTGTGTAGGCAGCCTTTTGCCTGGTCAGCTTCTCTCACTCACCAGATTGCAAAGTGATCAGATTTTAAGGGCAGTGGGATCTCCTTGGGAATACAAACGCCTTGAGGACACGTACTGTTTCCTTCTGTCGCTTTCCGTCTTCCCAGTGCCCAACGCAATAGCTGACACATAGTAGGTACTTAATAAATGCTTGTTGAATGAAACAATAGAATATAAGTTCCTTACGTCAGGGCCTATGTCATGGGATTATAAATGTATAGCTGAAAGGTACCTCTGAGGACACTGAGTCCAACCTCCTCATTTTATTAGATGAGGAAACTGAGGCATAGAGGTTACCTCTGTACATTGCCTGAGGTATCACAGCCAATTCTGAGGTAGGATTTAAACCCAGGTCTTCTTGAATCCAAATCCAGCAGTCTGTCCACTATGCCATGTTGACTCTCTTATTGCCTCTACCGGTACATGTCTGCCCAATGTTATCTCCAGTGCCTACTACAGTGCCTGGCACATAATAGGTTCTTAATAAATACTTTTTTATCTTTTCCTTTCCTTCCTTTCTTTCTCCTTCCCTCCCTTTTCTTCTTCAGTGGCTGGCATATTGTAGGTGCTTAATAAATTCTTATTTTTTTGGCATCTTTGCAGACAGTGGAGCTCAGTGAAGGGGATGAGTGCTGACTCTGGAGTCAGAAAGGCTGAGTTCTAGCCCCAATTCTGGTGCTTAGTACCCGTGTTACTTTGGATGAATCACTAGCTCTCTGCTCTCAATTTAAAGGACACTGAGGGGCCTATGGAGTGACATAACCTGGCTTCATACCCTGCTTCTGATGCTTGCAACTTTGGGCAAATCACTTTGACTCTCTAGGCCTCAGTTTTCACATCTGTGAAATGGAGGAAAGGTAGATTGGATGATCTCTAAAGTCCCTCCCAGCTCTAGAATCATGGTCCTAAGATGAATGACCCTGGAAAGCAGACCTAGGAACAATTAGTATTAATTTATAGGGATGCAGATTTAGAGTAAATGAAAGACAACACTTCACAACAGTCACAACTCCAGAATGGTATCATTAGCTCCCCATTGAAGGATTAGGCTCCCTTTCCCTGGAGGTCTTTCACTGGAAAATGGATGACCACTTGTGCCGTCAATCAACATGCAGCCAACAGACATTTCCTAAGCCTTGCTACGAACAGACACTGAGTTAGGAGTCAGCCATTCACAGACAATAGTGAAAAAATTAGTCCCTGTCCTCAAGGTTGTGACAATTTGATTCCACTCTATGGACAGGCACTAAGCACCTACTCTTTGTCAGGCACGGGGCCAAGTGTTAGGAACACAGTGGTCTTTGCCCTCCAGGTGTTCACCCTCCTCTGAGGTGGGAAGGGAATTTAATAGATACACAGATAAGCCAGTGCAAAGTAATTTCTAATTGAGCGTGTTTTACCTTGGCCTTTTCCAAGCAGGATCCAAATGGAACTCTGGAGAAAGGAAGAGCTCAAGGGTCCAATACAGAACATCTCTGATTTAGTCTCATCTCTCTTCTGCCATTTACTAGATGTGAGTGTGGTCATGTGACTAGAATATAAGCTCCTTGAAAGTAGGGCATTTAAAATTCATATCCCCGGCATGTAGCCCAGTGCCTGGCACATAGGCCCTTGATAAATGCTTCATTGATTGATTGATTTTGGACAAGACGCTAAACCTCTTTGATTCTTACTTTTTTCTTCCAGAAATAGGCATAGTAATCCTTTACTATCTACCTCACAGAGGTGTCATGGAGGTCCAGTGAAAGAATGCATGTAAAGAATGTTAGACCTGTAGAATGCTACATAAATGAAATCTGGTAATATTCCTTTCTGCTGAGACCGCCACAGCTCAGCTCCCCCTAGGTCTTCTCTCTGTATTTCCTGCGGTCACATACTCCCTTTTGATGCTGGGGCACAACCTTCTTCCATACCTCCTACATCACCCCTTGGGAAAGCTTTACAAACTACCTGACTTCGACTGAGTTTTCAAGTCTCCCCCAGGTCTCATCCTTTAGCCTATATTCTTCTCTCTGTGTCTAGAGGTTTCACAGTGGCTCTGACTTAGAACCAAAGAATCATAGACTCTTGGTCATCTCATCCAGCCTTCCATCCAATGGAGGACAGCTACAGTAGAGAAAAAGACTTCACTGGATGTCAGAAGACCTGGGTTTGAATCCTATCTCTACCATTTATTAGATCTCAGACAGAGGTCTATTTTTCTTTCATGGATCCTTTTGTCATCTGGTGAAGCCTATGAAATTCTAATAATAACATTTGTAATGCATCAAATAAAATGCTCTAGATTTCAAATGAAACCACTTCTATTGAAACAAAGGTTTTTTTTTTCTCCCATAACAATTTCATGGAACCCTTTCCAAGGGATCTATGGACCCCAGATTAAGAACTTCTTCTCTACAAATTCTATAGGCCTCAGTTGCCTTTTTTATAAAATGGGAATGATGCCTGTCTAGATTAACTCATGCAGTTATTGTGAGGATTAAATAGAATCATGTATATGTAACAGGAGTGAGTATGGGTATTGCTATGAAGGATATAGTTGATTAGCCAGCATTTGTCACCACCCTCTTTTCTCTTCCCTATTCCTAGCTCACTCTTTGTGCCTAGGGCTTATATAATGTCCCCCCATCCCACTTAGGGCCCATTCAAGTCCTTTATCTGTTAGTTTATTTAGTACATATTAAACAAAAAGTTGAGTAATATCACAATAGCTCAGAGCCCCCAGTTAGGAAAATGCCTAACATTTGAACAGAGATTTAGCTCTCTTATTTAAATCTATGTTTCCCTCTAGCTAACCCCTGGCTTCTTTATGTTTGAAGCAAAGATAAGGATATAAAAAAATTTAGGTAAAAGAGGTAAGCAGAGTATATCATTGTTTCTGTTATTGAATAAGAATAGGGAAAGAAAATTAGAGAAAAAGCAAACCGTTTACAGGCTTCTCTCAGTCATCAGAGTTCCTTAGAACTACAAATTATAGAATGCCAGTCAATTCTCAAACCTTATTATATTCATTTAAAACAAAAGTTGTATCATAGGATCATAAATCGATAGCTGGGAGACCTCAGAGGCCTTCTGGTTCAACTTTATCACTTCATTGATGAAGAAATTGAGACCCAAGGAAATGAAGTACTTTACTCAAAGTCACAGGGAGTAAGCATCCTGGAGCCACCTAGAACAAGTCTACCTTCTTTCACATGGCAGCTCTGCAAATACATAAAGACAGTGAGAGACAGTATGGTTTAGTGGGCAGGTCACAGACACTAGAGTCAGAAGACCTGGGTTCAAATTCTGCATCTTTTACTACTTGTATGACCATGGGCAAGTCACTAAATTTCTTCATGCCTCAGTTTCTTCACCTGTAAAATTAGGGGGTTGGGTTAGGTGGATTTTGATGTTCCTTCCAGCTTCTGTTCTATAATCTTAAAAATGTTGTCTCTCCTCACTCCACTCTTCTCCAGCTTAAACAACCTGGCTAAGTTTGTTCAACCATTATTCAATTATTCATGTTTCTGGACCCCTCACAATTCTGGGGTAAAAAGAGGGACTATTTGTTGGCCCTAGCCTGAACTTAGAAAATGATTTAGAACACTCCTGAATACCTTGATCACCCAGAGAGAGAGAGAGAGAAAGAGAGAGAGAGAGAACTTCTAGCAACCAGGATCCAAGTTATCACTTTGTTATTTTATTATGTCCTTTTAGCTTGAGTCCTTGACTCTTTCCCCTGGACTCCATTTGCACTTGTGGGAGAGCATATCACAGACTCCTGGGACGATACTTTGTACCAGTTATTTTTATCATACTATATTAACAAATACCTTTTCTAAAAGCTACTTGCAGTTAACACTTTTGGGAAGGAGAAGAAGTGAACCTATGGGGGCTTGGGCATTAAAGAACCACCCTTGACCTTCATGGGATGCCCCTAAAACCTTCAGGGGGAGATGTAGCCTTTCTCTGGGACCCCTTACTTGTCTGTGAGTGGCAGTTGGAATAAAGATCCTCACGGATTTATGGGCCACATGGGTAAATACAAAAACATGTATAAAGTAAATGTGAAATGATTTGAATTGGGGAGGATCCTGGAAATGGGAAGCGGAGATCAGGAAAGGCCTCATGTTGAAGGTAATACTTGAGTATTCATTTCCAGGCCAGGCTGTATCCCACAGTTCAAAATTATCCACCAGCTTCTTCTTGCCTCTCTGTTCCCAAAGCTGTCTCCCATCAGACTTTTTCTGATTCATCAAGTTTTCTTGATTGATTCTTGATTGATTTAGCATCATCCACTGTGACTCCCTCCTTCTGCTTTCTACCCCTGTTGATCTCTTCTCTTTGACCTCCAACCCCAAGTCTCGCACATTCCTGACACATTCCTCCAGCGCTCTTTTGATGTAATAAATCTGCTGCCATTATTTTGTGGTTTGTATTAACTCTGATCATAATAATGCCAAGACTGGGTATCAACAGTTAGCCTTCAGCTGTGAATTAATAAGTGGATTAGCGCTGCATATATTATAGAGAGGCACCAACAAATATGCTAGGAAAAGTGGAGACCCGGCTCAAACAGTAAAATAAAGTCGTGGAGACCACAGATGTAGCAAAGGGCTTAAGGTTCGTAGGCTTCTCTATCCACAAGAGAGAACATATGCAGTAGAGTGTTTTCTTGGGAAGTTAAATTACCATATTAACCACTGCAGTAGAAAAAACACGAATGGAATCAGAGAACAAGGATTCTCTGAACCCCTCCTCCCACCAGCTGCTAATACCTTCCCTTCTGGTGCCTCCTTTTACCTGCTCTGTATTTCTCTCATGTTGGTGCTGTTGTCATTCAGTGTTGTCCAACTCTTCATGACCCCATTTGGGGTTTTCTTGGCAAAGATACTAGAGTACTTTGCCATTTCCTTCTCCAGCTTCTTTTACAGAAGAGGAAATGGAGGCAAACAGGGTTAACTGATTTGCCCAGGGCCACATAGTTAGAAAGTGTCTGAGGTCACACTTGCACTCAAATCCTCCTGACTCCAAGCCCTCTATCCACTGGGTCACCTAGCTGCCCATTTATTGCATACCTTTTTAATTTATAGGCTATGTCCTCAATTAGACTGGAAGATTCCTGAGGGCAGGGACTTTGAAAACTGTTTCTCATTTTTAAATAGGTAGGAATAGGTAGGAGATAAATAAATGCTTCCAGGTTGATTGATTGACGGGGTTGAATCCTGACACTGACGCATTACCTTAATGCCTTTGATTAAATTCCTTCCTTTCTCCAGACCTTAGTGGGTTTATCTGTAAAAAGGATGGGCTAGATATCTGGAGATAACATCTAAGATCCATCCTTTCCTATATTAAATGGTTCAATGATCCCATAATTCAAAGGGAGCCTCAGTTTGAGGAGGAACCTTAGAGATCACCTAGTTTTACCCCCTCTATTGAAAAGCAGGAAACTGAAAAATTAAGTGATCTGCGTAAGGCCACGTGGCTAAATACAGTGATGTCCCTGGTACCAGAGCCCTGATCTTCTGACTTCCAGGCCAGTACTTGCTCTACCATACTGGTTCAGGGAAATTCAACTCAACAGCTCTGTGCAATGTACTTGGGGAAATACTGGACAAGAGCTTATCATGATTGGAGATGGCATTAATATCCATGAAAAAATGGAGAGAAGAATACAGTGCCAGATATAATGATATGCTGACTTGATTATAAACCAGTACTGAAATATATGTGTAAAGGGGTAAGGGAGGGAACGTGTCCTTGGCTAGGGATGAGCCATATTCCCTTTGGGACCACTTTCTCCAGAATTCTGTATGAGAATGCAGCAGGTGTTGATGTCATCTAGGAAGACAGGTGGTGTGGACTTGGACGGAAATCTTATGAGAGTAGAGGAAAAAGAGGGAGATTCAATCCAGGAGCTGCTAAGCCAAGGATTCCAAGAGCAATAAGGAAGGTTTCAGAAAGAGCTGGGAAAAACAGAGAAGAGAGCAGAAGTAGTGTGGAAATGGGCATGGAGTCAAGATGCTGTCCCATGGCTGTGTCTAGATCGAGCTGCTCTAAACAAGAGGCTTTCCGCTCAATTATTCTGGTATTAACCTCAGCACAGAGAAGTAGTATAGTGACAGAAGTGTCAAACACATAGCCACATCATGGCTACAATACTCCAATGTGACCAAACCAGATTAAAATGTAATGGGGAAATAACAAAGTAAATAAAAATATAATAAAACATAGATGATAGTAATTTGTGGTTTTCTAAGACAATATGCAGCCCAATGTTTCTTTCTATTTCAGTTTTGTACAGAGCACTGCACATAGTAAGCACAGTAAGTATGTTGAATTGAATTCAGGTCAAAGTCCAGAGAATTTTGGAGACTCATTTAATTGAGTGGAAAGAAGAGAGATTAACTCTGAGAATTTGATCCTAGGAATCATTGTTGCTTGTGATAAATTATGAAGAGTGCTAAATTGTGGGTCTTAGAGTGAAGATAACTATGAGGGTGTAAAGGATTAATTGGTATTTCATTTTGTGGCTGGGGCATTAGCTATGGTGGCCCACATTGATGTATTAATGGCCATCAGGCTTAATTTGATAGCTAAGAGTCAGGAAATAGAAGCTATGGATGTATAGGTGTTAGCTTCAGTTCTGCCTAAAGCACGGTACTTTTTTAAAGAGCTACTTAAAATAACCAAGAATATGCCATTAATATGAATTGATAATCCCCCTTAACCAGCCTCTGTGCCTTAACTTATTGACCTGTAATGTGGGAAAATGAAAGTTACTATAGAGGAAACTTGAGGACTCCTATGTGACTCTAGTCTTTGCTCTCAACCTACCTCTGACACAACCATGTAACCCTGGACAAATCACAACCTTTCAATGCCCCAGTTAATTGTCTAAGGCTCTCAGTAGCAGAGCAGGTGAAGATCTACTTTTACAGAAAGAATTTCTTCACTGAAACTTCCCAGCTACACTGTGAAGTGACAGGTCTAATTGAACCTTTAGGACATGGAGAGATGGGCATGTGCTCATGTAGCCAAAGGAAGCTTACTGGAGGAAGTAAGACCTGAGTTAGACCTTGAAGGATGCTCTGGATTAAGATAGGCAGAAGGGAGTTCAGAGGCCTTCTGGTCCAGAGAAGCAACAAGGACAAATTTTGAAAAATGAGAAAAATCCAGTTCTTGTCCTCCAAGAGCCCAAGGAGGCTTTATCAATGAAGAAAGAGCTTAGGTTACTCCAAGTGTGTATAGATTAATTGGACTCTTATAAAAGATCTACTAGAATTTACTTATTCAGTGCCATACCAACCAAACTACCAAAAAATTATTTTACAGAGTTAGGAAAAACAATGACAAAATTCATCTGGAAGAACAAAAGGTCCAGGATATCAAAGGAACTAATGAAAAAAAATGCATGGGAAGGTGGCCTAGCCGTACCAGATCTTAAATTGTATTATAAAGCAGCAATCATCAAAACTTCTTGGTACTGACTAAGAAATAGAGTGGTGGATCAGTGGAATAGATTAGGTATGTAAGACACAACAGTCAATTACTGTACTAATCTACCATTTGATTAATCCAAAGACTCCAGCTTCTGGGATAAGAAATCACTATTTAACAAAAACTGCTAGGAAAACTAGAAAATAGTATGGCAGAAACTGGGCATAGACCAATATCTTACACCCTACACCAAGATAAAGTCAAAATGGGCATAGGATTTAGATCTAAAGACTGATACTATAAGCAAACTAGGAGAGCAAGAAATACTTTACCTTTCAGATCAATGGAGAAGGGAAGAATTTATGACCAAACAAGAGATAGAGAACATTATGAAATGCAAAATAGATAATTTTGATTACATTAAATTGAAAAGTTTTTGCACAAACAAAGCCAATGCATCCAAGATTACGAGGGAAGCAGAAAACCAGGAAAGAATTTTTACAACCAGTGTCTGGTAGAGGCCTCATTTTTAAAATATATAGAGAACTGAGTCAAACTTATAGGAATACAAATTATTCTCCAACTGATAAATGGTCAAAGGATATGAACAGGCATTTTTCAGAGGAAGATATTAAAGCTATCTATAGTCATATGAAAAAAAATGTTCTAAATCACTATTGATTAGAGAAATGTAAATCAAAATAACTCTGAGGTACCACATCGCACCTACCAGATTGGCTAACATGACAAAACAGGAAAATGATAAATGTTGGAGAAGATGTGGAAAAATTGGAGCACTAATGCATTGTCCCCAGAGTTGTGAACTGATCCAGCCATTCTGGAGAGCAATTTGGAACTACGCCCAAAGGGCTATAAAATTGTGCATACCCTTTGACCCAGCAATACCACTTCTAGGTTTGTATCCCAAAGATATCATAAAAATGAGAAAAAGACCCAAGTGCAAAAATATTTATAGCAGTTCCTTTTGTAGTTGCAAAGAATTGGAAACTGAGGGAATGCCCATCAATAGGGGAATGACTGAACAAGTTGTGGTATATGAATGTGATGGAATACTATTAAGCTGTAAGAAATGATGAGCAGGTGGACTTCAGAAAAAAACTGAAAAGACTTATATGAACTGATGATGAGTGAAGTGAGCAGAACCAGGAGAATGTTGTACACAATAACAGCCACACTGTACGATGACTGACTTTGATAGACTTGACTCTTCTCAGCAATGCAAGGATCTAAGACAATTCCAAAAGACTCACGATGGAAAATGCTATCCACATCCAGAGAAAGAACTTAGGAGTCTGAATGCGGATGGAAGCAGACTATTTGCTCTCCTTTTCCTTTGTTGTTTTGTTTTATAGCTTTATTCTCGTGGTTCCTCCCATTAGTTCTAATTGTTCTTTACATCGTGACTAATGGGAAAATATGCTTAATATGAATATATAACTATAGCCTACATCAAATTGCATGCTGTCTTGGTGAGGGGAGAGGAGAGAGAGGGGGAGAAAATTTAAAACTCAGAATCTTATGGAAATGAATGTTGAAAACTAAAAATAAATAAATTAATTATTAAAAAAAAAGATCTACTAGAGTCCTTACTCTCCTTCACTGTTCAGGTCTTCAGGCATTTTCACTTGTTCTGGGCCTGAAAAGACCCATCCTTTTTCCAAGAAAAGAAAAAGCTTTAGCACGTATATATATCTAGGTCTTTTGCAAAATGTGGGATTTGAAGTGTCTTGAAGGAAGTTAGGGGAATACTGGAGGAAGAAATGGAGAGGTGAAACATTCCAGGCATAGGCAACAGGCAGTGGTAAGGCAGAGTTGTCATGGCATTCCATGTCCTTCCATGGATACTTTAACTATTGTTGTCCTAGATAACTTCTACTCTCATCACTCTAAGTGACTTGTAAGTAATATATTCATCATTCATTCAACAAACATTTATTATGATCCAAGAATCTCAGTGTCAGGGTTGGCAGAGAACAGAGTCTAAGGGTTGGAGCACAGATCCAATGTCAGATTCCCCCCCCCCTTCCCCCCCCACCTCAACAACTCATGAAGACCAATGTCAGAGAAAGAGTCACAATTCTTGGAGGGCAAGGAGGAGGAAGGAGTATTCCCATCAACGGAATCCCAGAGTAGGTGTCAGAAGGATTGAAGTAACAATATGAATGTTTTAGTGTCTGTTTCACGTAGGAAAAGATGTACCATATAACAATGGAAAGGATAATCCTCTCATCTGTTTTCTGGCTTACTTTACTAGTGGTAAATTCCCAAATGAAATTAAAATGAAAACTTTAAAAACCCCAAACAGTCGAGACACTTAAGAACACAATGCCTTCTTTAAGCTACATGGGAGGGTAGAAAGAAGGGTCACTTCGGAATCATTACATCTGGGTTCAAATCCAGCTCCCACTATTTATGCTGAGACTTTGGGCAAGTCGTCCCATTTTCCTTGGACTCAGATTACTCTTCTCCGAAATCAGGGAGTGAGACCAGGTGATGTCTAAGAGCAAAAACAAGAGCCCACATTTCTGTAGGTCTCTAAGGTTTACAAAGGCCTTTTCAGGGCTAACATTCTCTGGTTGTATGGTTCTAGTTAAATCAAAAGTAATAACAATATAGTGGTGTGATTCAAATCATTTTGGTGAAATGGGACAAACCTTGGATCTCCTTATAAACTCTTAGTCATGAATTGGGGCAATCGCTCCATACCCTTTCCCAAGTTAGGATCATAGAACCGTTCATGGACCTAGAGCAGAGAGGGACCCCAAAAGTCGTGTAGTTCAGCTCCTTCACTTTATGAATGAGGAAAGTGAGACATGGAAAGGTTGGGTGAATTGCCTGAGGTCATATAGATAGTGATAGTGGTTGAATTTGAATACAGGATCTCGACTTCAGAAGTAATGATTTCCCTGCCATATAGCTTAGCTCCCTCATTTTATAGATGAGGAATGTGAAGCCCAGAGAGGCTGTGACATGCCTAAGGTCCCATGGGCAGAAAGAGGGAGAGCTGGAATTAGAACCCTGATACTTTTCCTCCAAATCCAATATTTTTGCTTGTTTATTTGTTTTTCCTATATCCTGATGCTTCGAGTTCAGATATGATCTATTAGATCTTGGCTTTTGTCAAAATCATTTTGAAAAGTTCAGAATTGTGGCTAATTCTTCCTACTACAGGGAATTAGAGCTTCCAGTATATCCACAATGTAACTGCCATCTTCCCCCGCCCTCCATACACATACCCAATCCTGTCATTATTTGTTTTTGCTTTTTGGTGAGGCAATTGGGGTTAAGTAACTTACCCAGGGTCACACAGGTAATAAGTATCAAGTGTCTGAGGCCAGCTATTTTTATTTTTTCATACAAGTTTAGAACCAAAAATTATTTTAAAGATTATCTAATCCAACCACCACCAAGAATCCGGTTATTTTCCAAAAAACCAGTATGGCTTTCCAAAATGACCTGACCCCTGTTATCCTCAGGGACTTCAATATTCTCGCTGACAGGTATTCAGCCTGTCAACTTAGTGACCTTTGTCAGCTGTACGCCACCATCACCACGTGGCCCCCATTTCGCTGCCTCCCAAATTCTCGAGTTTGGAATCAAATTCTTTGACTTAAACTTCCCATTATTCCACCTTTCCCTCTGCCTCACTCACTGCCAACCTGATGGTCTCCTTTGTCCTCTCCCTAACTCACCCCATTTTCCTTTCCTCTCTCCCCCATTGCAACCTCACCTGCCTCCAAAGCCAGTCTTCTCTGTATGATCTCCCATTTCAGTAATCCATTAGCCACCATGCTAGAATCCTTGACTGAGTATTTTCTGCTATTCCCATGCTGCTAATGCTCAAAGACCCCCATGAGCCATCTTCTCCATTGCTGCTCCCAGGCTGCTGGTCATCACTGGAGAAAGTCACCAAATCTCGTGGATTTCACTCATTATAATTTAAGCTGCATAACCTAAACTAGGCCCCCACAGCTGCTTGGCAGCCCTCATCTACTATTATACATGCCTGCCTCATTCCACACAACAACTGTTCCAAGACTTTTCCTCTCCCTTCGCACACCCAGCCACATTTCCATTGCTTATGCTTACAGTAAATAATCCAGCCTGAGACCCTGACATCAAAACTTTGTATCTCCTCTCAGTGCCTTGAACAGTACCCTGCACAAGGTAACAAATTAATCTTGCTAACCAATTAATGATCAAATAATAATTAATAGTCATTTTATTAATACCAATATGTATCAGTAAATACTTATTAAAGTTTAATTTGAAAAATGAAGTCATATGACTAGAGATTTCATGTGTCTTCTCCTGAAAAATTCATATCATAATCAACTCTCTCTTCCTTCCTTCTTCTCATGGAGGAAAAGTAAACAGCTACTCTTGGCTAATTCAAATCAGGAAGCATTTATTATGCGCCTGCTATATGCCAAGCATTTAGCTGGGCTCTGGAATAACAGAGGCAAAAATTAAACATTCCCTGTCAAAGTAAAGCCAACCTGTGCCTTAATCTCCTCTCTTATGTCCTCCACGACCGAGATGTCCCTTTAGTATCTTAAATGAGGTACATGCAAGAATCAAACTTGTTATGTTTCTTCTCCCTAAAACTTAATCCTTCTATTTTCATTATTTCTGTCAGTGCTATCAGTGAGTTTCCTCTCTCTTGCCCTTCACATTTGTCCAGTGGTAAGCAAAATAAGGGTACTTCCTCTTATGTATTATAGCCATGCAAATATTTGGAGATAGCTATATTCCTTTTAGACCTCTGTTCTCCAGGACAAACACCAACAGCTCATGAGATCGTAAATATAATGACAACAGTATTTCTATAACACTCTTGAGTTTACAGGGAACTTTACAAATATTATCTTATTTGATTCTCATAGCAATTCTGAAGGGGGTTGTTTTTTCAAATGAGGAAACTGAGGCATACAGAGGTGAAATGGCTTTCTCAGGGCCAAACCTCAAGTGTTTGAGGCAGGATTCAAACTCAGTTCTGACGTGAAATCTCAAGGTCTATGAGTCTTTCACAGGCCAGTTGCTGACCAGCTCACATGGCGGGTCAAGTATCTCAGGTTCAGATTTGGAAGGAAACAACACACTCCTTGACCATCTAGTGGTTAACAAAAATAGGTTTCTGTAGCCATAGCATGGGAGGGACATTCAGAGAAGGGAAGAGATATTCCCTGAGGATGCAGTTGATTCAATGGAGTGCAGCTGTTGTTGGCTATGTTACAGGTCTAGAATCTAAAACATGAGAAAAGACTCCAGGCCCTCCTGTCTCTGCTGTGCCATACTCAGGGACTAAGAACCTGCATCAGCAGCCAAAGCCTTAGTCTGATGATGATGATGATGATGATGATGATTAACATTAATATAGCATCTGCTATGTGCCAGGCACTACACTAAATACTTTATAAATATCATTTCATTTGATCCTCCCAACAACCCTGGGAGGTAGGTGCTATTATTATCCTCATTTTATAGATGAGGAAACCAAGGCAAAGAGAGATTAAATGATTTGCCCAGGGCCACACTGACAGTGAGTGTCTGAAGCCAGATGTGAACTCAGGTCCCCCTGCCCCCAGACCCACTACTCTATCTACTACACCACCTAGCTGCCTTTAAACTAATTTAATATCAACCATAGTTTAAATACCTTTTGACGAAGAAAAAAGCTTAATTTTCCTTGGATGGGGCTTTAAGACATTATTCATGCCATAGGCTGTCTAGTTCAACCTTCTCATTTTACATATGAGGGAACTGAGGCCCCTCGGGGTCAAGAGACTGACCCCCAGTCATATAGTGTCAGAGTCAGGATTTGAATTCAGGCTCTCTGACTCCCAGGTCAGCACTCATTCCATGGTACCATTTTCTTCACTTGATCCCCCTATGCCATGGTTACAGGTCCTGAGGTACCGAGTCTTGTTAACTCTACCTCTGCAATATTTTGGACCGTGAGATTTGGAATGGGAAGGGACCTCAGAAATCATTTCTTCCAAGTCCTCCATTTTAGAGATGAGGAGATGAAGACACACAGATGGCTTGCCTAAGGTCTCATAGCCAGCAGAAAAATAGAACTTGAGTTCCAATCAAAGCCCTTAAAATCTAAGTCCATTCATTCTATAGAGGATCCTCCCAGATAGCAGCAGATACCTTTGGTGAGTGTATAGCACCTTAATGGGTAGGTATTGGGTAGGTAATTCATTACTTGATGGGTAATGAAAAATAGAACCCAACCCATTGCTATCGCTAAGCTATGAAATAAAAAACCAAACAAACCCTGACATCTATGACTATTTGAAGATTTTGGCACATCCATGATTTCAGTGACTGTACATTTGTGTGTGTGTTTGTATGTGTATGTGTTCACTACTAAAGGATAGAAAAATCTCATGCTTCTCAATGGATAAGTTTAATTTAGTTTAATTTCCTACTGTAATCTGTGAAATATTCATGCTACCGTGATTTTTTCTCAGTATCTTGGGAAATAGATTTATTTTGTGATCACTAATTAATTACTTCATGAAATATTAAGTAGGTGTCAGTTTTAGAGAACATTAGGAAATATCGATGGAAGAGGCAAATATTGACCAAGATATCTACCGTGGTCAAGAATCAGCTCTTAGTCATTGCTTGTTAATTTATGGTACAGCAGGATTTCACTCTAAGTTTTTTTATGTCAGGCAATGCTCAAAGCTGCTTCTGAAAACAATGCACTCTGAGGTTACCTTGATCTCGATGTGAGCTGGTGTCATTGTTTTCAATGTTCACATTCCCAGCATGCCTTGAGCTACTGCCAGCTCCTTGGTCTCCAATGTCAGAGACTTCAGGGCATCCTAATCTGGAAGGCACTACTCCCCTTCTGGAGTATCCCAACAATTCATTGAGCATTGGACTAGGAGTTAGGAAAGCCTAGGTTCAAATCCCACCTCAGCCACTTACTAGCTGGGTGGCCCAGGGCAAATGAATTAAAATCCCTGTGCCTCAGTTTCCTTATATGAACTGGACTTGATGGTCTCTAGGGTCTCTTCAAGCCCCAAAACTATGATTCCATATAAAACCTTGGGCTTATAAGCCAAGAAATGCAATATATTCATGTAGGAGTCACTAAAATATGACAACAGAAAAAAATTCAAGAGAATTATATATTTCTACTAAACCACTCCTAGAGGACAGTGATAAAGCTTTATCTAATTTTTGTACCTTCCCCTATTCCTAGTATGCTCTTCTACAAAGAGTAGGCTCTTAATTAATATTTTAATCATTGTAGTGATTACAGTCTTTTTTTTTCCTACTGAGAGATTAGATACAAAGGATGGTGAGGTAGCATTGTGGAAATACATGAACCCCAAAAGGGAATGATGATGGATGAGGATAAGCCTAGGGACTGGGCAGCTAGCAAAGCTAGAGTACCAGACCTGGAGTCAAGAAGACTCATCTTTGTGAGTTCAAATCTGGTCTCAGACACTTACTAATTGTATGACCCTGGACAAATCACTTAACCCTGTTTGCCTCACTTTCCTCATCTGCAAAATGAACTAGAGAAGGAAATGGCAAACCGCTCCAGTATCTTTGCCAAGAAAATCCCAAATGAGGTCACAAAAAGTCAGACACAACTAAATGACAACAACAAAGTGTAGGGAGAAACTGACAGGGTGTTGGGGTGAAATTGTACCATGCACTACTCAACCAGCTGAAGGAAATGGATGATGAGTTTCTAGCACACAGCACAACGTTGGCAGAGAGGTAGGATATAATTGTAATAGAATATTGTAAAAATGTGTTCAAAGACTCCCCAAAGTACTAACCAGAAGGGATTCTCTGAAGGAAGGAAGTAAAAACCAATATAACCATCAAGTCAAAAATGTCAGGTTATAGTACCCAGTACAAAAAAAAAAAACCACCAATCTTCATCCCTTTGAGGGATGTTTTATCCTAGTTCAGAATGTCTAATTTTACCAAGTTCTTTTGGTCCACTACACTTTCAGAAAAATGAGGTTCACCTTCCTCAGCCATAGCATGAAGATATAGGTAGGATGAATTCTTAACAATAGTTGGAATACATTAACAAGGTCCAGGAGTAATTTATTTTTTTCTGGAGACTTAAGAATCTGATCTGACTGAAAATGAAGGAGAAATTTAAAAATTCCCCATATATAGCTGCTAAGCCAGATACAACAAGAGGGAGCAGGTAAGACATAGGAAGAATGGCAGTCAATTACTGGATCAATTTCCAAATCAGACTTCTGCATTTTCCAGAAGCCTTATCTGAATAGCATTCCTTGCTAGCATGCAGATAGGCCTGGTGGGCACTGTACTATACTGATGTGGAAAGTGAGTTTTTTAAAACAGCTATTCAGTTATTAGTAGGCTGATGCACGGGGAAGAAGAGAGATTCCCCCAAAGGACTATCCATTTAGGTCAACCAATGGACTGTGGCAAAAATACCATTAAAGGACTACAGGCTACTTTGGACTTTGAAGACAATGCTTCACGTCCAGGCTATAGTGTTCCAGAGGGAAGACCATGTGATCTCTGCCCATGTGAATTATCTGGGCTGTAGAGCCCCCAGCAAGACCACAAAGCTTCTACCTTGGACAAAGACCTTACTCCTTTGAGAATCTCTCTACAAACAAACAAAAAAAAAAGGATTTCCTTACACTATACCTCTTCAGGCTACACTGCAGACTTCCTCTATTCTCTATGCTGGGTACTTTTTTCTCCTTTTTCAGCTTTCTTTTATATGTTATCTTTCTCCAGTTAGAAATGTAAGGTTGAAGGCAAGGGACTCTTTCTTCTACTTGTATTATATTCCCAGTGTTTAAGATAATGCCTGGCACATAGTAAGTAAATGCTTGGTAACTGACTGACTGACCTTATAAGAAAATGAAGAATGGACTTTGAATGGTGTGACAAGCTTCTGGAATGTAAAATTTTCCATCCAATCAACAATGCAGTGTCATATGGATGTAATAGAATACTACTGTGCAATAAGAAATGAACAGGTGAATTTCAGAAAAATCTGGAAAGTCTTATATGAACCAATGCAAAGTGAAGTGAGCAGAACCAGGGTAACATTGTACACAATAACAGCAACATTGTGTGATGATCAACTATAAATGACTTAGCTTTTCTCAGCAGTACAATGATCCAAGACAATCACAATGGACTTAAGATAGAAAATGCTATCCACATCCCGAGAAATAACTGATAGACTCTGAATCTAGATTGAAGCATACTATTTTTACTTTTTTAGTGACTTTTTTCCCTTTTGGTCTGTTTCTTCTTTTATAGCTATGACTAATATGGAAATATATTTTACATAATTACACATATATAACCTATATCAAATTGCTTACTATTTTAGGAAGAGGGGAGGAGAGGGGGGGGAGACTGGGAAGGAGAAAAATTTGTACCTCAAAATTTTGTGAAAATGAATTTTAAAACTGTCTTTACATATAATTGAAAAAAAAACTATTAAAAAAAACAATGCAGTGTCACCGGGAGCATAGGTTTGGGCAATAACACATGCCCTGAGGAGGTATCCTGCTACAGTGAAAAGAACATTGGCTCTGAAGTGAGAAAACTCAGGTTCAAATCACTCTTTTGACTGCTTGGGTGACCTTAAGCAAGTCACTTAAATTCTCTGGGTTTCATTTTCCTGATTTATAAAATGAGAGAACTGGAGGCTTCTGGTTAAGGTGGCAGCATAAAAGTTAGTAAAGGAGACCAGTTCATCCACATATACTCCATCAAAGATCTGAAAAGACCAAATTGAATAATAATCATGAAACCCAAAGAGAAAGAATTGGAAGCTCCTTCATCCAGCCTAGGACTTTAAAAGGAAAAAAAGGACAGCTAAAAATTAGAAGGACTCCTCTGGCAGAGAAGCCAATGCATATACAAATCAATAAGTCGGCTTCAAGGGTACATGAAGAAGGCAGCACTGTGTTTCCAGAGGGACCGGAGTGATCTAACTGGGAAGCTTGAAGAGGATTGGAAGCCCACAATGCTCTGACCACAGATATGAGGCTAAGCCCACAGTACTCAGACTGGGACATCCCACAGATGTCAGAGGTACATAGTACTCTGACGTGGCATGCTCAAGAGAACCCTGAAGACCACAGTACTCAATTTACAAGGAAGTGGGAAGTCAAGAGTGCTCTGGCAGGTAAAGCCTAAGAGGGTCAGAAACCCAGACCTCTATGTGGGTCAAAGCTGAGTGTTTTAACCCAATTGTCCCTGGGGGAGCAAAAATCCACAGCACTGTGGCTTTAGAGGGCTCAGAAGACCACAGCACTCTGACGCCATTGAGCACTCTGAAATCTTCCAACATTCTGAGTACAAATACATCAGGGGAGGTAGAAGCCAGGGACAGAAGCCCAGTAAACTGAGGATGGGGACCAAAACCAGCACCCAGTTCAAGAGTATGAGGGAGGAGTAAAGCCTGCTCCTAGTACAATGTCTTAAAGCAGGAATGAAGGTTGGAAATATGAATGAATAGAAAAAAGACACCAAACACTGCAATAAAATAAAATGGGTCATTTAGAGAAAAAAAAGAAGTCCATAAAAACTGTTAACAGAGCCTCAGAAGAAAAAAATTATTTGACCACAAGAAATCTGGGGGGAAATGAAGCAAGAGATAAAAAAGAAATTATCAATTAAATACAATCTCTGGAAGAAGGAATTGAAAGGGGGACATTTAAGGATCAACAGTCTCCCAAGAGAACATGATCAAACAAAAAAAAAACACCTCATATTTTAAGAAATCACAAAAGAACATTTTCTGGAAGCATTGGAACCAAAAGGCAATGTGATGATAGAATATACAGGTCACCATCAGAGAGGAACCATAGGAAATACACACCAAGAAATGGGATTTCTAAGTTCTAGGTCTTCCCAGCTAGAGATAAAAAGACTGTAAGTACCTAGGTAATTAAAGCTCATGTTTTATGGAATCCAAGTCAGAATCATACAGTTCTGACTATGTAGAAAATATAAGTAAAGACTAGGTGATGGGAGAAGATATAATGAAATGAAATAGGTGACAGAATTGGGATCCCCAAAGATCTAGCCAAACTGAAATGATAGCAAAATCTAGTATGATGATTTTGGGGTGAGATGGGAACCATTCCAAATATTTGAAAGCCATCAAGGATGGAGTTTTCTTGGCAAAGATAACTGGAGTAATTTGCCATTTCCTTCTCTATCTCATTTTATAGACTTGTGATTTTCTTGGATCAATGTATCAGGTTCTGAATACCACATTTTATGAAGTACATTGACAAGTTAGACATAGTCCAAAAAGAGAAGGATCAAAATTATAAAGGGACTGGAAACTATGACATGCAATGTTTGAGTTAGCAGGACGGGGGAGGTTTAGCCTGGAGAAGATTTTATGAAAACATGATTGTATTTTGGAATATTTGATGATTTATGTGAAATATGAAGAGTCTTGTTTTCCTGGCCCCAAAGGGCAGCAATAAGACAAATTGATTGGAGGTATATTTTGTCTCACTATGGGGAAGGACTTTCTAATGATAAAGCTTCCCCAGATTGGGATAAGCTACCTCAGGAGGTAGTGTATTCCCTGACACTGAAGATATTCAGGTAGAATGTAGATGATCACTAATAATGTATGTTGTAGAGGGAAGGATGAATGTATGAGTTGGACTGGAAGACCTTCAAAATATTTGCCTACAACGAGATTCTATGATTCTATTATTTCACAGACTGAGGGGGCTTTGTGGAGCCACATGTCATTGTTTTTGCAAAGTTCCTCCACCATTTTTAATGTTATAAGATCCTTGAGAAAATAGAGCAGGTCCTGGCAAAAATGTATCAGAATTTCCTTTCAAGAGATTCCCAGGTGGATAATCTTCCTTCTGGTAGGCTTTAAGGAGTCATCTCTCCACCCCATTCCTCTTCTTCTCCTCCTTGGAATTTACTCAAGACCTAAAATTTTCACAATTTATCTTTGGCTACATGTAGTCAGAAGCCTCAGAGTGAAGGCCAAATGACCAAATGACCAAATGTTCAATCAAATCATTCTGGCTGGAAAACAGTGAAACCGATCAAAGATGAAAGTGAACATGAAGGAGGTGGGAGGGGGCACTTCATTGACTGAAGAACCGTAAAGTGTTCTTTCCTTCATTTTGATTTCAAATATTTGAAAACCATCAAGGATGAGGTTTTCTTGACAATGATACTGAAGTGATTTGCCATTTCCTTCTCTATCTCATTTTACAGATGAGGAAACTGAGGCAAACAGGGTTTAATTATTTGCCCGGGATAATATAGCTAGTAAGTGTCTGTATCTGAGGTAGAATTTGAACTTAGGTCTTCCTGACTCCAAGCCCAGTACTCTATTCACTGCACCACCTAGCTGCCCTATTTTTTTTTTTACTATCTTGCATTAATTGTTCTTCAGAGAGACCTTTCTGGCTGGCTAAATAGTTTTTCAGCAATTTTAAATGTACCTCTTTAATGTTTCAGGATTCACATCAATTTTATAAAGGGTATCTTTATTTCTCTTCAAAAAACTGAATTGGTGGAAGGAGCAACCATAAAAATGTATGGTATCTCCTTTGAAGTGATTTCTCTGTAATGGAGATTGATCAGGAATACCATAAATTATCTCATTCATTTGTTAATGGTGACTGAGATTGTTGGAGGCACTATTTTTCCCCCATGGCACACAGTAGTGCTCTGAGATGACAGATCAACTAGAGACACCCTCTCTTCCCTTTGTACTTTCAGACTGACATGCATCAAAGTGAGGGACTCCCTCTCAAATCTAGAAGCAGAGTAATGGCAGCAGGCAGGAGGAATGCATGCCAAGCTGCCTGTGTCTACACCTGACCCTTGGGGTCAGATGCTGAGAATAAGATCCAGACTTATTTGAGGCAAGAATTCCCTTCAGGAAGCAAGGAATATGGCTGAAGAAAGGGGGACATCCCGTTAATGACAACCCATTAGACCAGTACGGTCAAACTCAATTAGAAAACGGATCACTAAAGCCTACAAAAGGATCCTGAAGGCTGCATGTTGACTCGGATAATGACATATTAACATGATCTATGTTTTATTGTATTTTTATTTATTTTGTTAAATTATATTTTAATCTGGTTCCCATGACACTGGGAAGTATTATGGATACTACATGTTTGACACCTCTGCATTAGACTGTGATCAAATCAACTCATCAGATTATAATCAAAACAAACCTTAGATTGTGCTCAAATGAGATATTTGTGAAGTGCTTAGCACGGTGCCTCGAACATAGTAAATGCTATGTAAATGCTTACTACTTTCCCCCTCCCACCTCCTTGAGAGCAGAGATTGTTATTTTGCCTTTCTTTGTATCCCCAGCACTTTGCCCAGTGCCTGGCACTCAGAAGGCACTTAATAAATGTCTATTGACTGACTGATATCAGAATGATTTTTTTCTCCGTTATAAGAGGGGAAAAGACAGTTGGTGCTTTTTGGAGTTTCTTCATAAACTTGGAGCTGGAGGGAACCTTAGAGATCATCTTGTCCCACCCCCTCATTATACAGTTGAAGTTTCTTAGGACCAGAAAATTAGGTCATTTACCCAAGGTCACAGACATCAAAGTCATCAAGGTCATCCACTGTATCCTAGGCCATAGGTAATCAATCCTGGCCTTTGTCCTGCCACTGGACTTCAAGAACTCTGGAAGAGAGAGTGAGGCTGATGATTTGGGGCAACTCTGCCTTATTTAAATCCAATTCACAAAGAAATCTAGACATCACTCAAAAGCAATGTCATTGGTCCTCTTTCAAAACACAGGACAAACAACCACAGCACAGATAGTAAGGCGGATTCCACCCCAGATCTCCTGACTTTAGGTCTAGCCTTCTTTACACTCTACCACACTACCTCTTATCCTTCCAGGGAATATAATTTGTATGTTACTATAGTTGAAGCAATTCTGCCTCTCATACCCTCCACTGATTTTTTTTTCCCAATGCTAAACTGACATGACCAAATAATGTAGGTTGCCATCAGAGAAACTCAGATATTTTGAATGAACTAGAAGGAGCTTAACCTCTCCCCCACTTCTCTAAATCCCCCCTCCCTCAATCCCACCTGCCCACATTTATTCTTCATAACTGCCAAATGGCAGTAGTTGAGAGTCTGATCATTCAAGAGAGAACCACCATATTAGCTACACAATCTAGGGGTCTTGTTTTATCTCTTTTCTTAATCATGTTCTATCAACGTGATGAGTACAGCAAAATCCTTCTTCACAATGAGAGACAACAAGCATTCAAGCAAAACAGGGGTATGGATTAAGGTGAGATGTTCCCTAGTCTATCCCTATTAGATTTGTTTCCTGTTCCGTAGATCACAGGATCCTAATTTCAGGCTGGAAAGGACTTTAGAAATCATATTAGTCCGGCCTTTCATTTTGCAGTTGAGAATGATCTTTCTAACTCCAAATATTATACTCAGATTTTGGAAAACAGATTTTTCCTTCAAAGAACCACAGAATGTCAAGAGTTGGAAGCAACCATCTGGTAAAACATTTGCCTGAAAAATAATTCCCTCTATACTAGTGCCAATATGTGATTATTTAGCCTTGGTATTTTTATTGCAATGTTATCCCAGTTTATCCTGGTTCTCTGTAGTCCAGGGATTATTAACCTTTTCAGAGTGTGTCTCATGGACCACTATATTACTAAATTAATATTTTTAAATTCATAATTGAAGGGAATGCTAAATTTCAGCTAGAGGTTAATTAAAATAAAGATGTAATTTTTTTCCCAATCCTAGTTCACAGACCTCCTGAAATCTACCTGTAGAATTCCTAAGGGTTCATAAACACCAGGTTTGGAAACCCTGTTCTAGACCTCATAGTCTCCAAACTTTTTTGCTCATGAACTTCCAATATGTGTGGATTTATTTATAATTATATATGTGCTACTATATTTTTGTTATTGTTATTGTTGTAGTTGTTTTCAGTTGTGTCGAACTCTTCATGACCCCATTTGAGGTTTTATTGGCACAGATACCAGAGGGGTTTGCCATTTTCTTCTCTAGCTCATTTTACAGATGAGGAAACTGAGGCAAACAAGGGAAAGGGACTTGTCCACGGTAACACAGCTAGGTCATGTCTGAGGCAGGATTTGAACTGAGGTTTTCCTTACTCCAGGCCCCACATTCTTTCCACTGTGCTATCTAGACTATACTAATAGATACATAATAAAAGATACAAAACAGAAATGTAATGGGATGAGACAAAAATAAACAATGTTTAAAGTGTTTGTTTTAACTTATTAATGGTATAAAATTGTTTTTTGCTCTCTCTAAATATATTATTAATAATAGGGAAAGCTGTGCAATTGAGTATGTTTTATTCAAAAATATTTAGAGCAAAAAGATTTTTTTTAAAAAAATCACTGTTAGGTTCTGAGGAAATAGGGCAGACACAAATAATCATTCATTTTGGTAGTTACTTATTTACTTAATTTGATCAATATGGCTAGCTGAGTAAGTAAATGTTTTAAATACTTGTAAGAATTGAAAGTTATGCAATTTCAAGTCAAATAATATCATAACACTCACCAAAGATAACTATTCCTCATGACTCATGTTTCTCTTTATGGATCATATTTGTCATACACAATACAAAAACAGCAAGTGAAATTTGAATTGTCTCTGATTTCAACTCAGCAGAAAGTCTTCAATATAAATCCATTCATCTTCCTTTGCATGACTGCAAAATGTGATAGTCTCATAGCTTAATTTCCCATTCTTGCTTGGATAGTTTATTTTTGTGTTGAGTGAGTGGAAGGAACAGTAAGGTGGCCCGTTTAGCTGGGTCACAGATTGCATAAAGAAGAGTAAATATCTACAATAATGCTCAAAAGGTAGGTTGGGGCAAAGTTGTGAAGGGCTTTAGATATTGTTAAATGTAGGAGTTTATAACTGATCCTATGTGTATATGTGCATCTGTCTGTATAGCTATCTATCTATATACATATAGATATGTGTATATACCTCACTCTCCCTCCCTTCCTACCTTCCCCACTCTCTGTCTCTGTCTCTGTCTGTCTCTGTGTCTCTATGTGGCTCTCTGTGTCTCTCTCTCTGTGTCTCTCTCTGTGTCTCTCTCTGTCTCTCTCTCTCTCCATGGAGATTATCCAATACAGGCTTGATCTATCTATCTGTCTGTCTGTCTATCTATCTATCTATCTACTTATCTATCTTTCTTTATTTCTATTCTTCTACATGGTGAGCGAGTCAGAGAGAGAAAGGGAGAAAGACAGACAGACAGATAGATATATAGACAGACAGAAGGAGATAGATATAGATAGAGACGAAGACGGGAGAAAGAAAGATAGACAGATAGACAGACAGACAGACAGATAGATAGATAGACAGACAGAGGGAGATAGATATAGATAGAGATGAAGACGGGAGAAAGAAAGATAGACAGATGGATAGACAGACAGATAGATAGATCAAGCAATCTTATGTCTAAGCTTGCACAATAACAACTTTTCTGAGCTTCAGGTTTTATCTTTAAAGTGGGCACTGGGACTGGACGCAGTGGCCCCTGAGCTCCCTCCAGCTCTACAGTTCAGTCACATGACTTGGAATGCATCTCTGTTTCTCAGATACCATTTTTAACCTCTGATAATGAATGATATTTTTGTCAACAAAGCATGTGGTTGCCAAATCATCCTCTTTCTATTTAGCGATATGGCTGGAAATCAATGTGCTCAAATAGAGTCATGGATACAAGGAATGTTCTAAGATGTGCGAATGGCTACCAAAAAACTGCTTGCTAAGGTTTGATTATACTAGCTGGCCCTGCCTAAGCTTTGCACTGATAAAAATGTTGTTCCTGAGAGCCTTCCAGGGGCTGTCAAAATGAGAAAAACTATTTTTAGGCAGCAGTGAGATTGTGTTTGTCACCATGCCTGGCTGTTTATATGTGTCTCTTTCTCTTTGATCTTTCCATTTCCTCTTGTAGAAAATACCCCAACCTTCCACTAATGATGATAAAAACTTATTTTAAAATCCATAACATGAAATGACTGGGTGCAGTGCTCTCCAAAATGATGCCTTTATAAATGTTCAGACTTTGGGATAAGTCACTTCCTTTCAAATATTTAAAAACATCCATCATGTGTCCCTATATGTCTTCTGTTCTCCAGGCAAAATATGCCCACTTTCTTCAACCACTCCTTATATGGAATTTTGAGTCTTTGAACCATTCTGGTCACTGTCCCCTCCATGTAGTCTAGTCTGTTCAACTCTCTTCTAAAGTCCTATGGCCAATTTCTGTCAGGAAAGCTGAATGAGTGGGCATGTTCCTAAGCCTAGCTTCCATTCATCCCCTCAAAATCTCATCACTAAATAAAGGAGAGGTAATAGGGACTGGACCCTTGATCTCATTGGTATAGGAAACTCCCTCTGCTAATGCAAACTGAAATCTTCTCTACAATTGTCAGTCTTAGAAAGTTTCCTGGTGACATTGAAAGGTTCAATTATTTGCCCAAAGTCATACCAATGGTGTGTGTTAGAAGCAGTGCCATCTAGGAGAGTAAAAGACTTCCCCAACTAGAAAAAGCAACAAGGAAAAATACCCTCATAATAAAAATCTCACCGAAAAATAAGCAATGAGATTGAAGAAATAAGTAAAGGAAAAACATGATCCTAATAAATTCTCTATTCTAAAATAGAGCAAGGCGAAATATTCAGAGAAGAGCATAAAACTGAAATAATGAGCAGCCACCATAGGAATGTGAATGGAACAACCACAAGACCCCCAGAATGACCTAGTAGCTTCATACAAAAAATGAAAGGAAGTTCTTGCCTCTGAAAGCTACTGACTGTGTAACTCTGGGAACATCACTTGATCTTTCCATGTCCCAGGAGACTATTTAAGACTGAAAATTGCATTCAAAGGGGAAGTTTCTTACTGGGAATTTTCTACACTGATAATATCAGAGGAAAGAAGGAAGGAAGGAAGGAAGGAAGGAAGGAAGGAAGGAAGGAAGGAAGGAAGGAAGGAAGGAAGGAAGGAAGGAAGGAAGGAAGGAGGGATGAAGTAGGAAGGGAGGGATGAAGGAAGGAGGGATGAAAGAAAGAGGGAGAGATGAATGAAGGAAGGATGAAGGAAGGAAGGATGAAGGAGAGAGGGATGAAGGATGGAAGGAAATTAGAAGAATTTGAAATAACACAGATAATGGTTTAGATAAGATGGTGGAAAACCTTAGTACAGCAATCTACACTAAAGGAGAGAAAGGCAAAGATACGACATAAAAATGTAGAAATGGAATAAGAAATATTACAGCAAAGTTTCTCAAAAGAGGAAACCTGGAAGAATGTATGTAATATTAATAAACTAAAAGAACCGACCCTGAAGGTAGAGCTCATAGAGACAGTCTCTGAATTATTAGTTCCCCTTTATTGTTATTCAGTTGTGTCTGACTCTCCGTGACTCCATTTGGGGTTTTCTTGGCAGAGAGAAGATGAGGAAACTGAGGCAAACAGGGTGAAAGGACTTGCCCAGGGTCACACAATAAGTATCTGAAGTCAGATTTGAACTCAGGAAAATGAGGCTTCTTGACTCCAGGCCCAGCACTCTATCCACAGTTCCACTGGGGACTACTTGAACCTTTTCTCCCTGCCCTTTACATTCTTGATACTTTACCCCAAGTATCTGATTACCCACCCTCTTGTCTTAAGGACCAAGACCCCAAACCAGGGGCATGGGTGGCTGGCTGGCACAAAGATAGCATGCAGATTTTTATTTTTTCTCAACATCTGAAATGTATGAGGTGAGGCAGGTAGATGGCTCCACCAGAGTCATAGCCAGTAAAAACATTTCAGATGATTTGAAATAGCACAATTCATTACTTATGGCAATATGAGTCAGAGTCTTTGAAACTGATGTTGGCTTTTTTTTAATCATTGAGAGGAATCCTACTTCCTGGGCATGAAAGGAGACCTGTGCCACATTTGAAACTGAAGAAAAAGTGAGATTAGAAGAATTTCTAAACAGAACATTTTTATTGCTTTTTAGGATGATGCCAATCAGATGGATCCTCTGTCCCTTTCAAACACACATCCTGGATTTTGCCTATCATGTCCTTCTCTCCTTTTCTCCAAACCAGGTCACATTTAAAAACCAGCTAAGGTCCATAGGCAGTATGTGACAGAGGAAGGAGTGCTGGATTTTGAGTCAGAGGGTAGAAGTTCAAATCTCATCTTTTCCACTTACTACCTGTGTGATTTTGGGCAAGTCATTAAAACCTCTCTGGGCCTCAGTTTCCCCAACTGTAAAAAGAGAAGATTAGACTAGATTGCCCCTGAGGCCCCTTTCTAACCCTCAGATTTATGATCCTAGCTCTGATATTTCCTACCTACCTGTTTGACCTTGGGGGCAGTTTGACTTGGCACAGTGGATAGAGCACCTGACCTGTAGTCAGGAAGACTCATCTTCCTGAATTCAAATCCATCCTCAGACACTTACCAGCTTTGTAACCCTGAGCAAGTCACTTCACCTTGTTTGCCTTGGTTTCCTCATCTATAAAATGAGTTGGAGAAGGAAATGGCCAACCACTCCAGTATCTCTGCCAAGAAAATCTCAAATGGGGTCACAAAGAGTCCAACATAACTGAACAACAACACTTATTTGATCTTGGGCAAGTTGCTAAGCCTTTCTGGACTTCCAAGGGAAGGGGGAGGGGACTTCACATTTACATAGCACCTACTATGTGCCAGGCACTGTATCTCATTCTTTGGGTCCTCTACTATAAAATGAGGGAATTGAAGTAAAACCATGGTCTCTTGGACAAGTTGGTAAACCTCTCTGGACCTCAAGATAACCCCCGAGGGCCTCTCTGGTTCTGGATCTATGATTCCATGAAGGTTCCCTGATGATGCTAATCCACCACTATTTCTCCCTCCTCTGACATCAGCTACTCAGCAACAACCAATTAGCCCTTTTACTATCTTGTGCCCAGTCTGACGTCAAGCTATGAAGTGTGAGATATAAGAGAGGATATATACTGATCCTCTCCACCAAAAACTTCAAGTCTGGCTGGGAAGATAGATGGGTGGTTAAAAATCAGGCTACATGTGCTGAATCTTCCTGTCTCAGAGGCCAGCTCTTCATCCACCAAAACACTTTGCCTCTTGGGGACATGTCACTATTAGAGGCAATTAGGAGCCTGAGTTTAATCCTGCCTCTAACCCTTGACCCTGGTCACCCTGGACCAATCAATTATCCTCTCTCAGCTTCAGTTTCTGCATCTATAAAATGAGGATAATAATAGTCCATTGTTATGAGAATCAAACAAGATAACATATATAAAGTGCTTTGCACATCTTATGATACTATAGAAAACCATTATGATTATCATGTTGATGACAATAAGGATGCCGGTGGTGAAATCAGGCATGTCTCTGCCCTCCAAGAGCTTGTAATAAAATAAGGAGGGTGAAATCTGAGAGGGCCAGCTAGGTGGTATGGAGCAGTGGATAGAGAACCAGTCCTGTAGTCAGGAAAATCTGAGTTCACATGTGGCTTCAGACACTTACTAGCTGAGTGACCCTGGTAAGTCACTTCTCTCTGTTTGCCTCAGTTTCTTCATCCATAAAATAAGATGGAGAAGGGAATGGCAAACCACTCTAGTACTTTTGTCAAGAAAACCCAAATGGGGTCACAAAGAGTCAGATATGACTGAAACAACTAAATAACAAAAAAAGATCTAATAGCCAGCGTGGGACAAGAAGACCTAGATTTGGGATCAGAAGACCTAAATGCAAATTCTAGTTCTGCCAACATCTATCTATTTGACCTTGGAAAAATCTCTTCACCTCTATGATCCCCAGTTTCCTCATGGTAAAAATGATGGGGTTAAACTATGTAGCCTCTAATGTCCCTTCCAGCTCTGAATCTATGATATGTGCACAGATAATATTGGGAAGAATATTAATTCTCTTTCCTTGCCTCAGTTTGTAGGGCATTTAGGCTAAATTTGGCTCCCTGGGAGCAGGATTCCTGTCCAAACCCCAGAGAATAACCAACAGTAATGGGAGGGAGCCAGGGACCTGAGGGCCCAGATCATTTGTCTGTCTCTTTGGGAAACTCCTTCCAGAGGACATTTCAACAGCCTGGTAAGCAATGAGGAAGGGACCTTTATATGATCAAGGTCTGAACCACAGATTTGCTGGAATCAGCAACAACCAGCTCATAAGAGCCTGTTGTTAAATTTTCAGTATGAATATTTTAGAACATATAGGTTCTTTTCCTTTAGAAGCGTGTATAGACAACTAAAAAACTACTTGAAATTATTAACAACTTTAGCAAAGTTGCAGGATTCAAAATAAACACACATAAATCATCAACCAATTACCAACAAAGTCCAACAACAAGAGACAGAAAGAGAAATTCTATTTAAAATAACTCTGAACGATATAAAATATTTGATAGTCTACCTGCCAAGATAAACTCAGAAACACAGTTGAACACAACTATAAAACACTTTTCACATAAATAAAGTCAGATCTAAACAACTGGGAAAATATTAATTGCTCATGGATAGGCTGAGCCAATATAATAAAATGACAATTCTACCTAAATTAATATATTTATTCAGTGCCATCCTATCAAAAATTATTTTATAGAGCTAGAAAAATAAAATTCATCTGAAACAAAAGCTCAAGGATATCAAGGGAATCACTGAAAAAAATGCAAAAGAAAGTGTTCTAGGAGTACCTAATTTCAAATTGTGTTATAAAGTTGTAATTATCAAAACAATCTGGTACTGGCTAAGAAATTGAATCAGTGGAATAGATTAGGTACAAATTACGTTATAGTAAATGACCACAGTAATCTACTATATACAAACCCAAGGATCCAAGCTTTTGGAACAAAAACTCATTATTTGACAAAAACTTCTTGGAAAACTGAAAAACTGTATGGCAAGAAACCAGGTTTGGACCAACATCTCACACTCTATACCAAGATAAGAACAAAATGGGTACATGATTTACATGAAAAGGGTGATACTATATGCAAAGTAAGAGAGCATGGTATAGTTTATCTATCAGATTTATGGATAAAGGAAGAATTTAGGACCAAAAATGGTATAGAGAGCATTAAAAATGTAAAATATATAATTTTGATTATATAAAATTTAAAAGTTTTTGCACAAAAAAATGAATGCAACCAAAATTATAAGGAAATCAAGAAACAAAGAAATTGTAACAAGTATCTCTGATAAAGGACTCTTCTCTTAAATATGTAGATAACAGAATCAAATTTATATAAATACCAGTCACTCCTCAATTAATAAACGGTCAAAGGCTACGAACAGGCAGTTTTCAGACAAAGAAATCAAAGCTATCTATAGTCAGATGAAAAAAATGCTCTAAATCACTATTGATCAGTGAAATGCAAATTAAAACAACTCTGAGATACCACCTCACACCTATCAAAGTGGCTTATATGATAAAAAAGGAAAATGCTGAATGTCGGAGAGGATGTGGCAAAACTGGGACACTAATGCTCTGCCAGCAGAGTCATGAACTGATCCAACTATTCTGGAAAGCAATTTGGAACTATGCCCAAAGGGCCATAAAAATGTGCATACCCTTCGATTCAGCAATAGCAATTCTAGGTCTGTATCCCAAAGAGATCATAAAAATGCAAAAAGGATCCACATGTACAAAAATATTTATAGCAACTCTTTCTGTGGTGTCAAAGAACTGGAAATTGAGGGGATGCCCATCAACTGGGGAATAGATGAACAAGTTGTGGTATATGAATGTAATGGAATACTATTGTGCTATAAGAAATGATGAGCAAACAGACTTCAGAAAAACCTGGAAAGACTTGTATAGAATGATGCTGAATGAAGTGAGCAGAACCAGGAGGACATTATACATGGTAACAGCCACATTGTGTGATGACTGACTTTAATAGACTTAGCGCTTCTCAGCAATGCAAGGATCTAAGACATCTCCAAAAGTCTCATGATTGAAAATGCTATCCATACCCAGAGAAAGAACTGTGGAGTTTGAATGCAGATCAAAGCAGACTATTTGCTCTTTTTTTTCTTCTGTTTTGTTTTGTTTCTTCTTTCTTATGGTTCTTGTTATTGGTTCTAATTCTTCTTTACAACATGATTATTGTGAAAATATGTTTAATAGGAATGTATGTGTAGAGCTTATATCAGATTGAATGCCATCTTGGGGAGGGATGTGGGGAGGGAGGGGGAGAAAATTTAAAACTCAAAAGCTTATGGAAGTGATTATGGAAAACTACAAATAAATTAATTAATTAATTTTTTAAAAAAAGGAAAAGGACCTATTTTTACAAAATTATTTATTGCTGTTCTTTTTGTAGTGGCTAAAGATTGGAAATCAAAGAGATGTCCACCAACTGGGGAATAGTTAAACACGCTGTGTTATAGGATTGTGATGTAATGTTATTATGCTATAAGAAATGACAAGCAGGATGATTTCAGAAAAATCTGGAGAGACTTACATGACCTGATGCATAGTGAAGTGAACAGAACCAGGAGAATGTTGTACATAGTAACAGCAATATTGTTCGATGACAAACTGTGAATGACTTAGCTATTCTCACAACACAATGATCCAAGATAATTCCAAAGGACTAATGATAAAACATACTATCAGCCTCTAGAGAAAGAACTGATATTGATTGAATACAGACTGAAGCATGCTATTTTTCACTTTTTTCTCTTATTTTTTTCTTTTATTTGAGTCTTCTTGTACAAAATGGCTAATATAATGTTTTACATAATTGCACATGTATAACCCATATTTGATTTCTTACCATCTCAGGCAAGGGGTAGGGGAAAGAGGGAGGGAGAGATAGAATTTGGAGTTCAAAACATTAAATAAAAATGCTAAAGAAAAAAAAGAAGTATATATAGAATGATTTTGTTTATACATAAGTATGTGTGTGTATATATATATGTATATTTGTGTATAATAGTAGTCATCTCTAGGGGGAGGGAGGGGAAAGAAAGAAAAAACAGGGGAAAATAAATAAACAAATTTTCAGTATGACTATTTACACCTTGGAAACCAGAAAATGGTAAAAAAAAAAAAAAAAAACCTGGGCTTTATTGTATGTTGATTGTCTACACACAAAATGTGATGGAGACCATGTTAATCATGCAGATTAAATTTTAAAGTATTTTATGCCCACATGTTTTTTGAAGAGCTGGTTGTTAAACATTTATCAATACACCCCTGGCTTTGGAACTGAACATGGAAGGTCTCCTCTGCTTCAGCGGAAATGGCAGCAGAGACCCCCAGGTTACTCTCTTAACAACTACTAACATTGACTTCTCCCAGGTGCTGAAATCACAGGCTTCTGAGAGTTTAAGTTCATAGGATCATAGATTAGCAGAGCTTGAAGAGACTTTAGAAGTCATTTAATCTAGGGATTCTTAACCTTTTTGTATCATGAACCCCTGTGGCACTCTGGCAAAGTCTATGGACCCCTTCTCAGAGTCAAGTTGTAAATTCATAAAATAAAATGGATAGTATTGCAAAGAAAATCAATCATGTTGACTAATAGCTATCAAGACATTAAGTTCAATAACCCCCTAAAATCAATCTACTCTGAAGAATCCCTGATCTACATCAACCTCTTCATTTTATGCTTGGAGAAATTGAGGCCCAGAGAAGTTAAATTACCTCTTCAAAGTCATACAGCTAGTTTGTAGCAGAACTGGCCTGTGAGTCTTAGTCTCTTGATTTGGGGTTCTCACCACAGCACCATAGTGATTCACTAGTGTTTCTGCTCCTTCCTCCCTGTAGTCTACTCAGTAGCTATCTGATGTCCTTTAACTAACTTACTAACCATTGAGGAAAGACCTCGGCATGTTAGATCCTGCCTGCTTGACCATTCTCTTGCCTTCCTCTCATCGCCTAAGAGACATGCTTCATTTTCATCTTTTTATCCTCAGCACCCAGCACAGAATAGGTGCTTAATGAATGCTTTTGGATGGATTGGTTGATTGATTTCTTCCTCCTACTGGTGACCTTGAAAATGACATGACTTACCAACTGACTCAGAACCAACTGGTAATTGACAAAATGATCAACGAGGAATCAATGAGTGTGAACTTATGACGATAATGACAATAATAGTGATGATGGTCCTGAGTTCTGAGAGACAACGTTGTCTGGATGTAGTAAAGAACCAGGTATAATCAAAACTCAAGTCCATAGCTTTAGGGGCTAGGGCTAGGAAAACAATATTGAGGATTCCTTTAATGTCTTCAACTTCTGGATTAAGTGATAAATCCTTGTACATTAAATGACATTTATGTTTCTGATATTGCTATAGAATAAGGGCCATTATAGCAGAATGTCCCTTTAATATCTTAGTACCAATTTATATTTTTGTTCATAAAATGTGCTTAACTACTAATTGTTGTTTTATCATTTCAGTCATGTCTGACTCTTTATGACCCTATTTGGGGGTTTTCTTGGCAGAGATACCGGAGTGTTTTGCCATTTCCTTCTCCAGCTCATTTGACAGATGAGGAAACTGAGGCAAACAGGCTAAAGTTACTTGTCCAGGGCACACAGCTAGTAAGTGTCAGTAGCCACATTCGAACTCCACAAATTGAAAAGGATTTCAATAGTCATTTAGAAACATAGATCTGATAAAAATGACCTTTCAGGTGATGAGATCTTAGATCCAGAGATGACCTCAAAGCTCACCTAGAACTACTCCCTCATTTTACAGATGAATAAACTGATGTCCCTAGAGGACAAGTGACTTGACAAAGATGTGTGCTGCATATTTTCTGTTATAGCTACTGACATTTGTTCTTCTGAAGCTGAGGGAAATTCATTGTGTATGGCCCTATAATTATTTGTGCACCCAGGTCATTATTTATGTAGGTGTTACATTTGCCTATAGATGTAACCAAGCACAGATTCCTAATGTTAGCTCATTGAAAACATGTCCTCATTAAGCAAATTGAGTATTTCAAATGTGGGGAAGAAAGTGAGCTTATGGGAAGGGATCTATTTTACTGGGTGAGAGAATCCCTGAAATAGAAGAGTAGGAGAAAATTTCTTCTATTCTTGACACCAGAGTGTGGGTGGAAAGTGCACTATAGCTGCCATCTATCTCCCTTTTCCTTGTCTCTCTGAAAATGTGCAAAGTATCAGAAAGTCAACCAAGAATCTCACTGAAACAGTAATTTTCAGACTATTGAAATTCACCCAGAAACTGTTTGATTTTGAGAAGTTCCTGCAGTCAGGGGAAAGCACCCAGAGAATGATCAGTATAGAGAATGTCTCTTATTTACTTAGTGTTTTAATCACTTCTTTTAGTTTTCTTAAGCCCATGTCTGTCTACTCAATACCAAAATATCTGGAGCAAAAGGAAACATTTAGTCAATCACTCCAATGCTTTGCTCACAATGTCACAAAGTTCTCGGTCCTTACGAATACCTGAAAATCTGCTGGTTTCAAGTTACTGTACCACAAGTAATTATGAAAGGGAGGGGTTCAGAGAAACCTAGGAGATTTGCATAAACTGATACAGAGGGGAGTGAGCAGAACCAGGAAAACAGTTTATATAATGATGACAATAAGGAAAACAACTGTGAAAGATTTGTGAACTCTGATCAACATAGTAACTAATCATGTCTCCAAAAGACTGATGAAGCGTGTTTTCCACCTCTTGGCAAAAGGCGATAGACTGGAGATGCGGAAACAGACATTTTGTGCATCACAATTTTCAATGTGTGAATTTGTCTCATTTGACTTTACCTATATGTTACAAGGGAGGGCTACTACTGGGGAGGATTATCGTGAGGAATTGGCGGGAAGTGATAGTAAAGTGAAAAAAAGGTAGAAAGCCAGAAAAGAGCATTAATGAAACATTTAAAAATAAACTGAAGAGAGAAGTTCAAAGAAAGGAACCTTTATTACTATCATGTTAAATTTAATAAATTTTTTTTAAAACTATTAATAGAAGTTCATAGTTCTGTATACAATCCTCTATTGCTATTTTTATGTATTGAGATATTAATATTTGTGAAGTCTGTATGTTTTAAAGAAAGGTAATATTTAAGCAATCATAAAGATGTTGGTTTTCTATTATTCACTCAGATATTCAGGGATTGTATTTTGGCCAACACCTGGAACTCAGGTCTTCTTGGTTTTCTTCAAATTGTGCCCAGCTAGTAAATCATCCTTGGCAAAACTCCAGCAGCAGAGAGGACAACAATGATATATATGTCATCCTTCTTTTACGGTATTAATGCCCTTTATTAGATTTGTTTATTGTTTATCATCACAACCACCATCATAATCATCTTCATCATTAGGATCTCTAGCCAGGTACATAAAGGTTCAAGTCTCATCTCTGCTACATACTAGCTGTATGACTCTGGGCAAGTGATCTTACTTCTTAATACTCCAGATACCTCTCTAGGATGATAAATTGCATAATCAGCTGCCAGTCTGCACTGGTAGAGGGACTTTCCTCACTGGGAGCTCTCTTCAGCAATGAAACTGGTGAGAGGGGTATGGTTATATAGTAGACAGAGTGCTAGACTTGCTGTCAGGAAGATGTGAGTTTGAATCCCACAAGTCACTTAACTTCTCTGGGACTCAGTTTCCTCATCTCTCAGATGAAAGAATTGGTCTAGATGACTTCTAAAATCTCTTTTAGGTCTAAGTCTGTGATCCTGTGAAATCATAGGTCTGAAAAAAATTTTATTATCAAATGGCCTTCTGCTGGTATTGATTGGCCTTGTCTGCATGGGCTGTTCACTAATGAGGAAAGATTAGCAGTAACTAGGAGTGACTCAATCTCCCTTCTACTATCCTCTCAAGGGGTTTTCAAAAAGCCAGAATTTCTTTGTACTGAATGAAGCTAGGTCTAGAAATATTAAATTAAGAATCTCTTGGATGCATCTCAGCTGCTCAAAGGTCTTCTCCAGGTATCGAATGACAGCAGAAATGCCCTGAGCCATATACCAAGCTGCCTTTTACTCCACTCTTAAAAACGCATTTGAAATTGCCAAGTCAATCCTCCTTCAATTTCCATTAGCCTGTTATCCCCCCAGTTGCTTCTTCTAATCTGTCCAAATCCAGTTATCAGCAAAAACATCAGTATGGGTAGTGAGCTCCTTTTGGCCTCTTAGAAACCACCAATGCAATTATTCCCCTTTCAGAAACAGAGATACATCCTGTGACAGAACATTAGAATTCCACAATGGGACTGAGTTTGTCACGATCACCTTACAAGAGAACTGGGGATTCTTCCCCACCCCACCCCCAGGTCAATTAACATGAAATTGTTATTTCTAGACTACATAAGTTCTATTTCCTTACACATGTGAATATGTTAGCTTGTATACATAAGTAATGAAGCTAGAAGTTTGGGGGAAATTACGAAGTTAATATAGGCAACTCTTAATTCTTTCCTGACATGCAGGCAATGCAAGAGTTTGGATAATTCAATATTGAAAATAGAGTAACAATCAAATAAACATGGCCATGTTTAACCAAAGGAGAAGTAGTGTGGTATCGTAGAAAGACAGATGGTATCCAAGCTGGGAGGATGGGGGTTATAGTACTGACTCTGATATCTTGGCTTATGTGACCTTGAACAAGTTAATCAATAAGTGAACATTTATTAAGCATCTACTATGTGCCAGGCACTGTGCTAAGTGCTAGGGATACAAAAGAGGCAAAAAAAAAAAATAGTCCTTACCCTCAAGGAGCTTACAATCTAAGGGGAGAGACAATCCACAAGAAAGTACATACATAGCAAGCTACATGCAGGATAAATGGGAAATAATTAACAGAGAAAAGGCATTGGAATTAAGAGAGCTTGGGGGAAGGTTTCTTGTAGAAAGCAGAATTTTAGTTGGGACTTCAAAGAAGCCAGGGAGGTCAGTAGTCAGAGTGGAGGAGAGAGAACATTCCAGGCATGGGGAGGCAGTCAGAGAAAATGCCTGGAGCCAAGAGATGAATTGTCCAGTTCATGTAACAGACAGGAGGCCAGGGTCACTGAATCAAAGAGTACAATGGGAAGTAAGGTGTAAGAAGATTGGAAAGGTAGGAAGGGGGTAGAATATGAAGGGCTTTGAATGCCAAACAGAGCACCCAAAGCAATGTTCTAAGCCTCAAAGTTGAAAACAAGGTACCAACCTACATTGGTAGAGGACATTTTCTTTCCTGGTCATTCCCTCTGACAACAAAATCACAGCTCTGGTCTCTACTCCTTGTTTAACCAGAAACAAGGCTGATGGCTGAAGTAGACTGCTCACCACCTCACTGCTACATGAATGAATGTTATTGGTGGTGGTGATGGTGGTGGTGGTCTTTCGTTTTCAAAGAGGACTATAACATCACAGGGTAATGTCTTGAGTTGCGAGTGAATTGTATTTAAGTGAGGCAGAATTGCACAAAATTGGCAGCCTCACTGTCTTCCAGAGTCATCAAAATCCAGCGGCAGGACAAAAGTCAGGACAACTGGCGATGGCCCAGGATGCAGTGGATGATACACCTTGGTGTCTCAGATGTCTGACCAAGCTGTAAGCATTCCACAGTGCCAAAGGTGCTAGTCCTTCATGAATACTCCATACACCAAGTGCTTAGAGCTTGGTCAGACATCATGAATGAATGAGTGAATGAATGCATGGATGGGTGGATGCATGGATGGATGGATGGATGGATGGATGGATGGATGGATGGATGGATGAAAAAAGTATTTATTAAGCACTACCTTTGAGACAAGTACTATGACGGAAACTATAGATACAAATCAAAGAGTGAAATAGTTGTTGCCCTCAAGAAGGCAAATACCCTTATAGGAGACTAGTGCTCATAGTGGGGATTTTTTTCTTTTCTGGGAAATGCAGGAATGGTGAGTGGAATCATAGGACCATCACCAGTCATGTCCTATCTGAGGATAGTATTGATTCGTTATTATTCCCCAAGCAAGAGAGTAAGATTTCCACAAGACCCTTAGGAGTTCTGTATGAATCAGAATCATGCCCACCTGCTAGTCCTGGATGGGCTTTAAGGACCATCTAGTCCAAACATCTCATTCTACAGAGGAGGCCATTGAGGCCAAAGATCAAAAGTGGCCTCCTCAAAGTTGTACAAATGTTGGGGGCAGAATCAGGTCTAAAAAAATTAAGTAGGAAGTGTCCCTAGGCTGTTTTAATACTCATAATAAGAATAATGAATAATAATATTAAATAATTAGTAATAATAGCTGACACTTATATGTGCCAAGCACTATCCTAAGTACTTTACAGTTATTTCATTTGATACTCACAACAATCCTGGAAGGTAGGTGCTATTATCATTCCCATTTTACAAGTGAGGAAACTCAGACAAACAGGGTTAAGTGACTTGCCCAGGGTCACACAGCTAGATTGTTAGGACAAATTTGAATTCAGTTCTTCATGACTCCCAATCCAGCACTCTATCCACTGAGCTACCTAACAGCCTCCATCCTAGAACATAGCAGGTACTTAATAAATGCTTGATGAATGAATAAATGAGGTCCCCTTTAACTACAAGATTCTATGATTGTAGGAGAATGCTGTCATTCACTAAAGATACTGTGACTCCCCCAGATTATTTATCTCCTTCTGCCTTCTTCTCATGTAGTCAATGCCTCCATCACTAAGGCCCTTTCCTTTGGTTAGTGAATTCCTTCCTGAACCCAGACTGGAGGCAGCTTACAAAGACACTACTTTCTTCCCCGAGTGTGATACGTGAAAGACACAAGTAGGGTACAGACCATAGCTGGTCTCTCAAACAATAGCAAGAGTGCATTAATCTATAGGCAAATTTCATCAGTGGTAGATATAGATACCCTTTCAAACAGCTGGCTCAGGCCAACTTTCAGGTACTCTCTCATTACTTACAGAAAGACCCAAATCAATGGGCTTCTTTCTAATGGATTCCCATATTGTCAGATACCCACAGATAAGAAATGGCTCCCTGGAACCGGTACTGAGACATAATCCAAAGGAAACTTATCAACTTATCCACCCCAGATAATGGAGTGTAGAATCCCGGCATTGAAAACAAGGAAGTACTTCATTCACAGGACACTGAAAGTTACACAAATGTGGAGTCTGGTGAAACTTCAGAAAGTTACAACCTAGTTCCCCAAAGCAGAAACAAGTAGTCAAGACAGATCACCAGTTTAGGGTGTGTCCACCACTGGTTCTTCTGAGCAACCTGCCTTTATAGGAACTTGGAAGGAAGAGGTCAGTCAATAAGATACAACAATATGGTTCCTTCTTTCTCCCCCTACATCAATATGTTCTCTGCTCTTTCTCTTCCGGTTTCTGTGACAACTCCACTCTTTGGGTGCCCTTGGATGGTGGGGTATGAATTCTGGTAAGCACATGAGGTTATTTTTTTTTACCATCTGTCAGATATTCATATACATTTGCATTGTAGGGCATTAATCTGGAATGTATAAAAATGAATGACGAGGAGGCCCTTGATGATGTGCATCTGACTTTCTTAGTCTCTCTAGTAGAGATTACTGAAGTGTGGGCATGCTCTAACTTAACAGTTGAGCTGCTGACATAGGTCCAAGTGAACCAGGGAGTTCTCCTTCTTCAGTGATCAACAGATTCTTCTTCTAGGTGGCCTGTCCTGTGAGGACCAAATGAACTAATCCGTCTCATTTGTAAAACGTTAAGCATTACATAAATGATTGCTGTTATAAATTATTTTACTCTTATTCATTTTAGCAGATTTGTCATGCATAATATTCTCCCAAGCAGTTGAGGAATGCTGAGCTTCTCATTTCACTTTTTGGTTTGGTTTTCATAAGAACTGATATTCGTAAAGAATCTAAGATCACTTATTTTTTTTTCTTGGGTACTGAGGGAAATCCAGCCACATTGAAGGTGTGAAACATTTTGCAGGAGAAGATTGGTGTCCTAAGGGAATCTAAGGATAATAGGAGCCTGTCAGATTCTGACATTTGCCACACTTGATTTCTCTTTTAAGAACCTTAAAAAAAAATTTAAAAGACATGAAGTCTCTGCTCTTGGTTCATAAAAGAAAGCAGAGAAGGTTTTGCTGAAAATTAAACTTCTGAAAGGGGAAGGAGGCTGTTGATTAAAAATATAATTAGCTTGGAATTTGGTTCAAGGGAAAAAATATACTAATTAGTGTTCTCAGATCTTTCAGACATCTTAGTTCCTCTGCCAGGGTAAATTCCATCACACTAACTACATAAAAATAGAAAGAGAGTGCCTAGCGATTGTGAGGAACCCCCCTCTTTTTTTGTCACTTCCTCCAAAAAGCTGTCTTTAGCTTGGAAAATCTCATTTGAAGTCTCAGCTGTGGAAATTTTTCTAGAGATGGTTGTGTCTTCCAACCTGCATTGGCACTTTAGAGAATTTCACCAAAATAGATAAAAATCATCTCAAATACAATAACGAAGTCATTAAAATTAATCTAAACCAATAGTCATAAGTCAAACTCAAAGTATAGGTTCATTTTGGAGAAATTCTAATGTATCTAAATCTTTCAATTCAGCATGATAATTTTCATATATTTGTTTTTATATTCTTGACCCAGTTCAAATGTCATATTAAAAAAATTGTGACAAATTGTCCTTAAGTAGAAAGAGCAGAGCCATCTGTAGGGAACTTAGACAAAAGACATTTTGCTGAGCCCCTTCCCCCTTTCTTATCATTAGTATTTTTATCTTAATGTAAATTAACCCAAGTTAAAATGAAAGGATGGTTTATAGCAGCACCTTTTCTGGTTCTAAAGAACTCAAAACAAAATATATGCCCGTTGATTGGGGAGTGGCTAAACAAATTGTAATACATAAATATAATGGAAAACTACTACACTGTAAACAATGAATGTGAAAAATACAAAGAAACACATGAAGGTATATATGAACTGATGCAAAGTGAAGTAAGCAGAACCAGGAAACAATATACACAATGACTAAATCATGTGTAAAAATGAGGGTTGACTGAATCGATCAACAGCCACCACCACCACCATTTAATGTGACTAACAGGATATAATACCCTGATGCCTTTGTCAGAGATCACCTTTGTTGAATTAATCTGTAAATCAAAGGCATTATGATAGGCACAAAAAAAGTCATTACTATGACTGGAAGAAATGAAAACCATTGGACAGAGGGCAAAGGATAAAGGATGGGAGACAAGAAATGGACTATTGTATATGGGGAGCAGATGGCCTCTCAGTTTTGGCTGTATAGAAGGTGTACTCCTTTTGCCCCTGCCCAAGTTGTGCCCCCTGCATTAAATGCTCCCTCTTCTCACTCCTTCTTCATTGAATCCCTACCTACCTTGAAAGCTCATCTCAGGTACTACCTCCTACAAGGCACTTTTCCTGATGCCTCAGTTGCTAATGTCTCCCTTCTCTTCAGATTACTTTGAATGTACAACTGATTGGACTTGTGGAATGAGGGAGAATGAGGAGTCATGAATAATGGCAAGATCATGAACCTAGGCACCAGAAAGATGGTGGCACCTTGAACAGAAACACAGATGTTTAGAAGGGGGGAGAGTTCAAGGGCAGAGATAATGAGTTTGGTTTGGGACATGTTAGGTTTATGATGTCTCCAGGACATAGAGTTTGAAGTGTCTGGTGGGAAGTTGGTGATGTGCGACTGGACTTCAGGTGAGAGACCTGGCTGGATATATGGTTCTTGGAGTCATCTACACAGAGATGACAATAGTAATGGAGTATATGACCAAAATGGCACCACCTACATGGGAGAGTCACTTGGGGTCTGCTCCCAGGAAGTTGCCTGGAGAGGTGCTGGGTTCCCCCTCCTTGGAGTCTTCAAGCAGAGGTAGATGACTGTTTATCAAGTGTGTTATAATGGGCATTCCTTTGAGACATGAGATAGACCAGATTGCCCCCAAGGTCTCTCCCATCCATCAAATTCTGTGATTATGTGAATAGGGAAGCCCTGAGTTCAAATTCTCTCTGATCCATAGATAGCTTTGTGACCCTTTGTGACCCTTACCTTCTCAAAATCCCAGGCCAATCCTGAAGACTGTTAGTTACAATTTGCTGATGCACATTGGAAGAGGAAGTTTCCACACCTAGAGATCCCTATACCAATAAAATCACAGATCCAATCACCCCAAATGTACAATCCATATTTTAATTATGAATGAATAAATAAAAGAAAAATGCATTTATTAAGCACTTTGTGCCATGCACTGTGCGTAATTCTGAAGACACAAATGCAAAAGGGAAGAACTTGCTAATTGGTTTCCTCTGTGGGAAACTTAGTTGGCATTTTCCTTAGATCTTAAGTATGCATGTGTGTATAAAGAAGTGCATCTCTATAGAGTACTATTTTCATGAGAAATTCTGTTTCTCCTTCCCACACCTGTCATTTGTTAATTATCTTCAGAGCTCCTGTAATTTGACATATTTTAATCAAGGAGGGTTGTAACATGACTCTAGCAATTGCAAACTCAATAATGAATATTTAAATACTCTTATGTACAATTTCTTCTTTACACCAGGTGTTTGGAGGGTGGGGCTGTGGGTGGAGGGGGACATTTTGTGATCCTTGTAAAAGTTTTTCCTGTTATGTCTCTTTCTTTTCCAAGTGATGGTAGGAATGGGGCACACCAGTTTGAGTTATAAAGTCCATATGGAGATGTTCTTAGCTCTCTCTTCTGCAGGTCTTTTCCAGCTGTGCTGCTCAGGATAGGACTGAGAGATCTTGGGAATTGTGTAAGATTGGATCTGTAATGCAGAACAGGCTGATCTGTCCACTTCACCAGTCTGATCAGGCTTGTTCAACCATTTGGTGTGTATCAAGACATCAGGTATCTTCACACATGTGTCTATTCACCGCTGAGCTTTTTAGAGTCATTACACGAACTCTTTGAAGGTGAGGACTTTTTGTCATTTTTTTGCCTTTGAATTCTCATAACCAGCACAGTGTCTGGCTTAGGAAATGACTATGGATTGTCTCCTTTGAGAGAATGCCTGAAGGCAGGAAATGTTTCATTTTTGTCTTTTTATCTCCAGTTCCTGGCATATAATAGACATTGAGTAATGCTTATTGATGATTTGATTATTTGATTAAAATTTCCGCTGCTCATGAAATTCAGATGGACTTTGATCAGTCCATCAAGAATTGGCCATTATTTCTTAAGTACCTACTATGTTCCAGGCAGTTAGGTGGCACAGTATATAGAACTGAGGACCTGAGTTCAAATCTGGCCTCAGACACTAGCTGTGTGATTCTGGGCAAGTCACTTTTTGCTTTGCTTTCTGTAAAATAAGCTGGAGAAGGAAATGGCAAACCATTCCAGTCACTGTCTTTGTCAAGAAAACTACAAACAGGGTCACAGAGAGTCAGATACAACCAAAAAGACCCAACAACAACAATGTGTTCCAAGCACTGCAATAGATGCTGGGGATACAAAACCAAAAATGTAACAATCCCTGCCCTCAAGGAGTTTAAATTCTACCAAAGGAGACACTATGTATATAAGGAAACACATAAAAAATTTATATAATGTTGATACTGCCTAGGTATCTAGATATCATATACCATAGCTACAAAAAAAAGAAGGAAAGAAAGGAAGGAAGGAAGAAGGAAAGAAGGAAAAGAACAGTAGGAAAAACTCCTGGAAATCCATGAGACAAAATCCAAGAAAGAAATCAACAGCAAAGTCCATAGACTTCTATACAAACTTGTACAGGACATGGGCCAGGTGGAATCCTAAGAGAAGAGGAAATTTGATATCGTAAGTATCACTCAGACTTGGTGAGATGTCAATTCATCAAGTAGAGAAATTGCTTTTTGTATTAAGTAGATAAACTCAGGGGGCAAAATCCAGAAACAACAGGGAGGAAAGTATGGGGGAGAACATTTCAGAGAAGACCAAAAAAGGCAAAACCTAAAGGTGTGCTATGAACCACTTGTACAGAAAAGAGGAATAGAGAGAGATCATAAACTTTTGGCCTAGAAGGGTCCTTAGAAGTCATCTGGTCCGGGCCTCCCATTTTATAGAGGAAGAAACTGAGGCCCAGAGAAGTTATTATTTGCCTAAGGTCACCTGGTAGTAAGGAATAAAGTTAGGATTTGAACTCAGGTTCTCCATCTCCAAATTCTGCTTCCTTTGGGTTTTTAAAAAGCACATTTTTAAATAGGCTAGGCAATGTCCAGACAAAGGCTCGCAGGATGTGAAAGCCCTCTCATTCAGGTGGTTGGTGCTTCATTTTCAAAGAGGATCACTTAAAGGGCCTGAAGCTGCTCAGCCCGGAGAAGAAAGGAGATGTAAATGGAAGGGGACAAGTGCCTTCTAGTGCCTGAAGGGCAGCTAGGTGGTAGGGAAAAGGCATTCACCTTCCTTCTTCTGCTCAGCCCCAGAAGGCAGGACCAAGACCCATGGTGGAAGTGGGGAAAAGGACAATTTAATTTTAATGCCAGGATAAACCCCCTAACAGTTCACATTGTGCCAAAGCTTAAGAGGCTGCCTGGGGGATATCGAGGGTCCCCTCATTGTAGTTCTTAAGGCAAAGGCTGGATAGCCATTTGTCAGATATCATAGGTGGGATCTGTGTTCAGGTCTGGGTCAGACCAGATGAGCTCTGAGGTCCCTTTCTGCTCATAGATTCTTTATGAAATGGTTTGTTGAGCTCCCCAAATTTGCAATGGCAGTTGGGTGATACTGTGGATAGAAAGCCAGGTCTCAGGAGCTAGGGACCCTGACCAAGTCCCTTAACCTCTGTTTGCCTCAGTTTCCTCATCTATAAAAATGGGGGGGTAATAATAATAGCACCTACCTCTTAGGGCTGTCGTGAGTATCAAATAAGGTAGTAATTGTAAGGAGCTTAGCACAGGGCTGGAACATAGTTGGTGCTCTGTAAATGCATGCTATTATTATTCCAATCAATTTAAGCAGCACTCCCATCTGCTGTGTGCCAAGCTGGGGCTGAGCACGATGGGAACCATGGTCTAAGCTCTTGGACACCTCCTGTAGTTTCCATTAACTTTTATTAAGTGGGCAGAACTTTGTGCCAGGGTCATGGTTGTAAGGGACATGCAAAGTTGCTATACAACTGTCTTTCCTTCCATGAAGTGACGTTCTATGAAGAGACACGATCTACACAGATATGTAAATTAAATGGACAACATTGAATAGCTAGACTGTGCCTAGGAAAGGGCAACTAGGATGGTGCAGGGACCGGTGATCATTCTAGAGGGGATCAGTTGAATTAGATTGGAATTTTAAACCTGGAGATAAGAAGACTCCAGGGATATTTTATAGATGGCTTCAAGTACTTGAAAGATTGTGAGAGAATCATGTCCCTGGCTCTCTCCTTCTGGCTGCCCTGGGGATCTCAGATCCAGGTCGACTTAGCAGAATGGAAGTGACAAGAGCTAGCGGAGTCATTGCAAGGGAACCAAGCATCAGAGACAGCTGGCACAGCTGGGTCAGTGCAGACACACAGAAAATACTCCACACTGTTTTATTGACTCACTTGACCTTTCTAGATCTCATTTTTCTCATCTGCAAAATGAAGGCATTGGATAGAGGGCTTCTGAGTTTTCTTCCTACATTAAATCTATGATCCTATGACCTCTCTGGGCTCAGTTTCCCCTTCTGTTAAATTATAGGGTCATATGAGATAGCCTCTCCTACCCTTTCCAACTCTAAATCTATGAACTTTTGACATCCCTGGGCCTCAGTTTCCCTTTCTGTTAAATGAGTAGGTTAACCTAAGCAAACTTTAAAATTTCTTTTTTTTTTATTTTTATATTTTTTCTTTTTTTAAATTTTAAGTATTTTGTTTTCTCCTAGTTACATATAAAAACTATTTTTAACATTTGTTTTTAAAACTTTGAGTTCCAAATTCTCCCCCTTCCTCCCTCCCCAATCCCCCTCATTGAGAAGGCAAGGTATTGGATATAAGTTATAAATACGTAGTCATGCAAAACCTATCCATAATAGTCACATTGTGAAAGAAAACATAGACAAAAAAACTCAAGAAAAATAGAGTAAAAAGAAGTATGCTTCCATCTGTATTCAGACACCATCAGTTCTTTCTCCGAGGACAGAGAGCATTTTTCATCATAAGTCCTTCAGAGTTGTATTGGATCATTGTATTGCTGAGAATAACTAAGTCATTCACAGCTAATCATCACACAATAACGCTGTTACTTTGTACACAGTACATTTCTCTTTGCATCAGCTCATGTAAGTCTTTCCAGGTTTTTCTGAGAGCGTCCTGCTCATCATTTCTTACAGTATAATAGTATACCATTATAATCACACACCACAACTTGTCTAGCCATTCTCCAATTGATGGGCATCCCCTCAATTTCTAATTCTTTGACCTTAGAAAAGAGCTGCTATAAATATTTTTGTACATATGGGTCCTTCTCCTTTTTGGTTTTTCTCTCTTTTGGGATACAGACCTGGTAGTGGTATTGCTAGGTCAAAGGGTATGCCTGGTTTTAGAGCCTTTAAGGCCTTTTTTAGCTCCAGATCTAGGATCCTATAGACTCTGGCTCTGACACTTATTACCTGAGTGACCTTAGGAAAAACACTCTCTCTTCTGTCTTCATCTGTCATTTAGTCGTTTTTCAGTAGTGTCTGACTCTCAGTGACCCCATTTGGGGTTTTCTTGGCAGAGATACAGGATAATTTTGCCATTTCCTTCTGTAGCCTGTTTTACATATGAGGAAACTGAGGTAAGCAGGGTGAAGTGGCTTGTCCAGGGTCACATAGCTAGTAAGCGCCTGAGGTCATAATTGAACTCAGGTCTTCGGCACTCCAGGCCTGGCACTCTGTGCACTATGGCACCACCTAGTGACTCCAACGTGAGGATTCCATGACCTCCGAGCTTCCTTCCAGCTCTAACTCTAGGACTTTCTTGTTTTGCAGATGAAAGGCCTGAGGTCCAACGGAGCCTTCCAGAAACAGAACTGAGAATAACACCTTCATCAGGGCTCCTCGTCTCAGTCCCGGCCCTGCCCTGCGCCTCTGCCTCCAGAGCAAAGACCCTGACACTCAGGCGCTCTGGGCTGGTCCCAGGCTGGTATCTGCACTGAGCAGCTGTGCCAGCTGGGCCTCTGATGGTCGGCTCCCTCACGGTGACTACACTGGCTCTTGTCACTTACACTCTCCTGAGTCGCCCTGGATCTGAGAAGCCAGAAGGGGAGAGCGGGTGACGTCCAGGTCCCTGAGGATGCACAGAAGGCAGAGTGCATTATTGTTGGTGGGGAGTTAATTCCAGTGTATAACCTAATTAGCGTCAGGTGTGAATGTCTTCAGTCAATTGTTTTGTCTCTAATCCCAGCACAATTCGTGAGACAGCTCAGCAGCTCCTGAACCCTTCCCTCCAGAATGAGCAGCACATAAATGGGTCTTTAGCAATCTGGACTGGGCGTTCTCACCCAGAGTGAGATGCAAGTGCCTTTACTGGAGGGTGAAGTCCCAGCTTCATGAAACGTTCAACTGCACGTATGGGCACCACACAAACCCATGGAAGGATGTGGCCAGACACAGTCCCTCAAGACACATACATAGACATAGGACCGATTCACAGGATTTGAGAGTGAGGAAACCTCATCCAACCCTTATATAAAAAAGGAATCCTCAATATAACAGACCCAACCAGTATTTGTTGGGTATCTGCTTTGTTCCCTGACAGGCATACAAGTAATAATAAGAGCTAATATTTACCAGGACCATACATACATACATACATATACATATATATATACATATACATACATATATATGTGTATATATATATATGTGTGTGTATGTGTGTGTATATATATATATATATATATATATATATATAAAATCTCACTTGATTTTTTTTTAACAGTCCTCTGAGGAAGGTTCTAACACTAACCCTCATTTGGCAGATGAGGAAAATGACTTGCCCAAGGTCACACAGCTAGTAAATGTTTGAGGCAGGATTCACACTAAGGTCTTCCTGACTCCAAGTCTGGCACTCCACCCACTAGGCTACCTGCTTTAAGTGTAAGCAACCATACCATGGTGGGCTAGGTGGTGAGTGATCTGCCCTAAGATACGGGCAGCATGGCCCAGTAACAAGTGCCCTGACTGTGAAATCACAGGACTTGGATTCAAATACTAACACTGATGTAAGGGTCACTACACAAGTCACTACAAGGTCACTACACATGTGATCTGGGGCAAATCACTTCATCTCTCTGGATCTTAGTTTACCTCATTTGTAAAACAAGGCGGTAGAGTCATTAGCCTCTGAGGCTTCTTTGATTTCTAGATTCAGGATTCTGTGATTCTGTGGGGGCAAAGTGGTGTGGAGGACAACCATCTGGGTTGAGAATCAGGACACCTGAGTCTAGGCACTAATCAATAAATCAATCAGCTGTAATTTATCATTACATATGCATGTATTACATGTGCACACCTACTATGTGCCAGGCACTATGCTAGGTGCAGAGATACAAAGAAAAAGAATGAAACTATACCTACTTGAAAAAAAGCTTCTGTTGCTGCAGAGGATCTCTTTGACTGTGTGACCTTGAACAAGTCACATCTCTCTTGGTCACAATTGTCCCGTCATAAAATGATCACAGGTCAAAGATTTGGATCCAGAGGGACCTCAGAAGCCACTTATCCAACACCCTTATTTTAGAGACGTGGAAACTGAGGTCCAAAGAGTGGATTGATTTGCCCAGGGTCATACAGCTAGTAAGTTTTTGAGGCAGAATTCAAACTCAGGTCCTCCTAACTCCAAGTCTCGCCCCAGTTGAATTGTATCGAGTGATTTCTAAGGTCCCTCACTTTTATATCTATCTCCATTTTTATACCCTAAAAACATGCTTCCGAGTATGCTAATTTTGAAAAAAATCAATGAAGGAAGAGGAAAATTAGCAGAAAGTTTGCATATTTTGATATCATTTATTTTCAGTTACTTTAGGACCTAAGGAAGAAAAGGGTAAAAAATTAAAATTTTATACCTAATCATGATGAATTGGAGAATTAAGTGTGGATTTGCATAGAGAGCTAACCTTGAGGTCAAGAAGAAATGTATTTTAGTCCTTCTTCTGACCCATACTGGTTTTATAAGCCGGGGTAAGGCACTCAATGCCCCAGGAATCTCTTTAAAACTAGAAAGCAGAGGCGGAGCCAAGATGGTGGAGTAAAAGCAGTGACTTGCTTGAGCTCTCCCCCAAACCCCTCCAAATTCCTATAAAAAAATGTCTCTAAACAAATTCTAAAGCAGCAGAACCCACAAAAAGGTAGAGTGAAACAAATTTCCAGCCCAAGACATCCTGGATGGTTGATCGGAAAGGTATATCGTGCCCGGCGGGGAGAGGAGCACAGTTCAGCGTGGGCGCGCAGGCTGCAGTGACCCTGGAGCAGGCCTCAGAGGACTGAATCGTGGGCAACTGTAGTGGTTTCCAGACTTCTCAACCCACAAATGCCAAAGACAACTTGTAAGGTCAGTGGGAAAAGTCTGTGTCAGCAGGGAGAGAGAGAAGCCGATGGTCTCAGCTCCAGTCCCTAAGCTCGGCGGGGGCAGTGACTGCCTCCTGAGCTTCTGGCCCACAGACTGAGGGGCAATCGAGAGGCGATTGATCAGAGAGGGATTGTGGGGATCTCTCTGCTGGTGCAGGATTCTCTTGCTTTGCCTGTGCTTGGATCTGGGTCACAGTTCTGGGTGGCATTCCTAGGGTAAGGAGGAGCGCTGGTATGGTAGAGCTTGCAGTGGCTGTGGAGAGGAAACCCTCCTCACAGTTCCAAGACAGAAAAGAGTGCTCATAGACCAGAGCACAGGCCAGGAAAGGAGTGAACACCTCGCCCTTGATCATAGCACCTTGGAAGAACTGAAAATTTACAGGTCCCTATAAATACCTCTGAACACAACTGCACAAAACCCCTGAAGCTTGGGACAGTACATTCTCCACACTGAAAACAGACTCCTACCTTAACAAAGAGTTTATAACTCAAGTAATTGGCTGGGATCATGAGCAAGCAGTGCAAAAAGAGTCAGACTATATTATCTTACTTTGATGACAAAGAAGATCAAAACATACAACCAGAAGAAGACAACAAAGCCAAAGCTTCTACATCCAAAGCCTCCAAGAAAAATATGAATCGGTCCCAGGCCATGGAAGAGCTCAAAAAGGATTTTGAGAAGCAAGGAAGAGAAGTAGAGGAAAAACTAAGAGTGATGCTAAAGGAGACCCAAAAAAATACTGAAGAAAATAACACCTTAAAAATAGCCTAACCCAAATGGCAAAAGAGGTCCAAAAAGCCAATGAGGAGAAGAATGCCCTTAAAACCAAAATTAGCCCAATGGAAAAGGAAGTCCAAAAGCTTGCTGAAGAAAATACTTCCTAAAAATTAGAATGGAGAAATTGGAAGATAGGGACAATTTGGTAAATCAAGGCACTGTAACACTAACCAAAAGGAATGAAAAAATAGAAGAGAGTGTAAAATATCTCATTGGAAAAACAACTGACCTGGAAAATAGATCCAGGAGAGAGAATTTAAAAATTATTGAACTATCTGAAAGCCATGATCAAAAAAAAAAGAGCCTAAATATCATCTTTCAAGAAATTATCAAGGAAAACTGCCCTGATATTTTAGAACCAGAGGGCAAAATAGAAATTGAAAGAATCCACCAATCACTGCCTGAAAGAGATCCCCAAAGGAAAACTCCTAGGAATGTTGTAGCCAAATTCCAGAATTCCCAGGTCAAAGAGAAGATATTGCAAGCAGCCAGAAAGAAACAACTCAAGTATTGTGGAAACACAATCAGGATAACACAAGATTTAGCTGCTTCTACATTAAAGGACTGCAGGGCATGGAATATAATATTTTGGAGTTCAAAGGAGATAGGATTAAAACCAAGAATCACCTACCCAGCAAAACTGAGTATAATTCTGCAGGGGAAAAATGGTCATTCAGTGAAATAGAGGACTTTCAGGCATTCTTGATGAAAAGACCAGAGCTGAATCAAAAATTTGATTTTCAAATACAAGACTCAAGTGGAACATGAAGAGGTAAACAGGAAAGACACAATCATAAGAGACTTATTATGGTTGAACTGTTTACATTCCTGCATGGAAAGATGATATTTGTAACTCACGAGACCTTTGTCAGTATTAGGGTAGTTGGAGGGGAAAAAATTATATGTACGTATATACAGATATAGATAGAGGGCACAGGGTGAGTTGAAAATGAAGGGGTCATATCTGGAGAATAAAATTAAGGGGTGAGAGAAGAATATACTAGGAGAAGGAGAAAGGGAGAGGTAGAACGGGGTAAATTATCCCACACACAAAAAAAAACGGAAAAGAAAAGGCTGTTACAGTGGAGGGGAAACGGGGGAAGGTGAGAGGGAATGAGTAAATCTTATTCTCATAGGATTTGGCTTAAAGAGGGAATAACATGCACAATGGGGTATAGAAATCTATCTTACTCTACAGGAAAATAAGGAGGGAAGGGGATAAGAGAGCAGGGGATTGATAGAGGGGAGGACAGATTGGGGGACAGGATAATCAAAAACAAACACTTCTGAGGAGGAACAGGGTCAAAAGAGAAACTAGAGTAAAAGGGGGGTGGGATAGGATGAAGGGAAATATACTTAGTTTTTCACAACAGGACTACTATGGAAGTGTTTTGCATGACTACACATCTATAACCTGTATCAAGATGCTTGCCTTTTCAATGAGGGTGGGTGGGGAGGGAGGAAGGGAGAAAATTTGTAACCCAAAGTTTTAAAAACATGTTAAAAATAACAAAAATAAAAAATAAAAAATAAAAAAACTAGAAAGCAGCAGAGAAGGCACTAACTTGCTTTAATAGAGGGACTTCCCTTCCTAGGAGTTCCTACAGCAATGAAAACCGGTCTAATAATGATGAACTGAGCAACCCTAGGTAAAACAGAGGAATGAATTCAGCTGCCTTTGTAAAATACACGAAACTCCAATTAACCCCCCAAATCTGGACTGACCTCTGATTTATACCAGCTCACTGCTTGTCCCCAGAGGGCAGAACCAGGAGCAAAAGGTGGATGTTAACAAAGTGACAAATTTAGACTTCATATTAGCAAAGAACTTCCTGGAAAAAGAAATTTGTTGAGGGAAGAGGCAAAGGCAGGTGAGAGACATTTAGTGGCAAGACAAAAGGAAGAAAAACTGGTATTTGAACTTACCTCGATTTTAGCTGAAAGCCCAAATCACCCAGAAATGCACTGGGAGGTGTGTGACTTGACAAGTTCTCTGGCATTCATTAGTTTTTTGAGGGTCTGAGTGGTTAATAGGCAATAAAAGTTTATCAAGCAAACTCCACAATGACTAAAAATATGGGTGTGCAGGGTGGATCTTAGGGCAAATTCTGGATTTAGAGTCCAAATGGAGTTTTTACTCAATAGCAGGCAGTTGGGGTAGGTACAAGGGATTATTCACAAATTAGAACAAGACAGACTAGTCCTCAGGTAGACAAAGAAATATAAAGTAATCTGAGGAGAAAGAGACACAGAGACACAGAGAGACAGAGACAGACAGAGACAGAGATAAAGAGGGGAGAGAGGAGTGAGGGGGAGAGAGAGAGGGAAGAGGGAGAAGGGAGAGAGAAGAGGGGAAAATGGAGAGGAGAGAGGAGAGGAGAGAGAGAGAGAGAGAGAGAGAGAGAGAGAGAGAGAGAGAGAGAGCTCACTGACACTTGGGATGGGATGGGTTCAGGGAAAATTTCTCACAGGAGGTATGACCTCAACTGAGCCTTGTAAGAGAGTTTGGATTCTGAGTATCAGGGTGAAAAGGGAACATATTCCAGACATGAAGAACAGCACTGAGTTCTGGGAATAGCCAGTGATTCAGTTTGGCTGGACCATTGAGTGTATGAGAAGAGGAGTGAGTTATAAGGATTGAAGGGTCAGTGAGAACCAGTTTTGGGTTGGTTGTTGTCCTTCATTCTTGAAAAGGACCAAATGACATCACTATATTAGAGTTAACTTCCAGGTGCCCAACTTTGGCTGATCAGACCAATATATTTTTAGAGATATGAAGGAGACAGAAACTACATGACTTAACAAATGATGAGATTTGGGGTGTGAGATAGGGAATATCAAGAACCTGGGGAAGAAGGATCATGGGATACTAGATCTAGAGCCACCCTCCATGTTTAACAAATGAGGAAACTGAAGGCCATACAAGTTTAGTGACGTGCCCAAGGTGACACAGGAAATGAGCGCCAAAGCCAGGCTTTGAACCTGGCTCTGTTGATTCCAACTGCAATCGATCAGTAAACATTTATTAAGTACCTACTATGTACCAGACATTGTGTTGAGTGCTGGGGATACAAAAAGAGGCAGAAGATACTACCTGTCCTCAAGGAGCTTACAATCTAATGGGGAGACAACATGCATACAAATATATACAAAGTAATCTATATGCAAGATAAAGAGGAAATAATTAACAGAGGGAAGGCACCACAATGATCCCAAAATAAAACCTCCTTGTAAGTCCTGACTGCTACTCACTAGCTGTGTGACCTTGGGCAAGTCATTTCCCTTCTCCTGAGCCTCTATTTTCTTTTCTGTAAGTAAAGGGGTTGGACTAAGTAGTCTCTGATTCTATAATATTCTGCTCTTATCAACGAAGGAAGGATTCAGATCTATCATCTTTGTTGCATTTAATTTTATTGTTAACTTTTGTTTTTACATTACATACTTTTCTCCCCCTGAGACATCCATCTCTTCTAACAAAGAATTAAAAGAGGGGAGAAAATAGTTCAGCAAAATTGGCCAACACTTCAACCAAGTCTTTCATTACATGTAGCATTCCACTCCCATAGTCCCCCACTTCGAAGCAGGTAGCTTTCTCCTGTCACTTATTGGGGTCTACGCTTGGTCATTATAATTAGACTGTGAGCTCCTTCAAGATAAGAACTATCTTTTTGCCTCTTTTTGTATCCCCAGTGCTTAGCAAAGTGCCTGGTGCATATTAGGCGCTTAATAAATGTTTTTTGTTTGCTGTTATTTGTTTTTATATCATCCCATTTTGACATTTTCCTCCTATTTCCATTGTTGGAGTCATTGTTGTGTCTATTGTTTTCCTGGTTCTGCTCATTTGTCTTTGCATCAATTCAAACTTTCTCATTTTTCTCTGTAGTCTTCATATCTCCTATTTTTTACAACACAGTAATATTCCATTACATTCATCTATCGCAACTTGGTTAGCTATCCCCCAATTAAAGGACATTTACTATGTCTCCCATTCTTTGTGACTGACTGGTAGTGAAGTGGATAGAGCACTGGACCTGGAGTCAGGAAGACCTGGTTTCAAATCCTGTCTCAGACATTTTCTAGCTGTATGACCTTGGGCAAGTCATTTAACCTCTGCTTACCTCAGTTTTCTTATTTGTAAAATGAGAATAATAATACTACCCATCTTTTAGAGTTTTTGAAAGCATCAAATGAGATACTTTAAGACTCTATATAAATGCTTACTACTATTATTTTCATAGTTATCACTACTACTACCACAACTACTACTACCACTACTACTACTACTACTACTACTACTACTACTACTACTACTACTACTAAAGTGCTACCACAAATAATTTGACATACATGAGTTTTTTTCTCTACCTTTGACCTTCTTGGGGTCTAGGCCTGGGGTCTAGGTCTGACCTCAGAGTCAGAGGATATAGACATTTTAATGACTTTCTTAGCATACTTCCACATTGCTTTCCAGAAGGGATGGCTCCATTCACATGGTGTTCTCCTTTTGATTGCTTCTAGCAGTAATTCCCACTGGGCTTGGAGCTGCTTGTGCCCCACACCCCATTGTAGTGAGATAGATTTCACGTTGGACCCTCTGGCCGCATTCCAAAATCCTTCCTAAGTTGTTTACGGTTGGAAATTTTTTTAATCAAGTGAATTGAAATCAGCTGGGTTTTGAAAAGTTTATGACTTCCCAGGAGATATCTAGAAACATCATGGAAACAAGCCTTGGGAGTCAGTGAGATCAGTGATTAGTGTTTTTGAAAAAGATACTTCCAATATGGCTTCATTTGAACACTTTTTGGTCTTATAACAATGTGAATGGGATTAAGAGGGGTTAATTTCAGTTATTTACCCTCATTATACTCAATAACTGTCATGGAAATTAATATAAACCCAACTGACTGGTTGCTCTAACCTTCAAGGAGAATGTTAGGGCTAGAAGGGGTCTGCAAGATCATCTAGTCTCATTTTATGAATGAGGAAATGAAATGATTAGTCCAAGATAAAAACAATTATGTTGTCCTCATCTCTCATAGGAGTAAGTAGAAATTCTAGAGTTCATCTCTAATACACAATCCCTGTTGGATTTCTCTATTCCCACGCCTATTGCTAATTGCCTGGATCGTAGACGAAAAAGTATTTTGGCCAAGTTCATCCTATGCTCAGCACTGATGTATGCTTATTAAACCAGCTGTCCAAAAACAGATGTTGCATTCTGCATTTTAGTCCACCATCCCTTTGTTTGGAGATGAGCAACATTTTTTATCTTTCATACTTGGGAATCATTATTGTTTTTCACAATATCTGAGTTGTTAAGTCTTTCAAAATTGTCCATTTTTATAATGTTGTTATACCATATTCTCCTGGTTTCTTTCACTTTACTTCCCATCAAATCGTATACATCTTCACTGCTTTCTCTGGCATAGTCTTTCACCACTTCTTATAGCATAGTAGTTTACTAGCTGAGTGACCCTGGGCAAGTCACTTAATCCTGTTTGCCTCAGTTTCCTCATCTGTAAAATTAGCTGGAGAAGGAAACCACTCCAAGAACACTTCCCAAAAAGGAATCATAAACAACAATAATTTCATAGCATTCATATGCCATACATAACCTGTCCAACTATCCTTAGTTTCCTATCGTTTGCCACCACAAGAAGGACTATGAATATTTTTGTAGATATAGAATCTTTTCCTCTTTCTTTGATCTCTTTGGAGTCTAGACCTACTAGTTTTTTCACTGGATAGAAGTACATAGACTGTTTCATAACTTTTGGGACATGATTCCAAATTGCTTTCCAGAATGGCCAGATTATTTCACACCTCCACCAACAGTGCAGGAAAATACCTGTTTTCTTACAACTTCTTACAACTTGGCATTTGCCAAGTCAACTAGCACTTATTAGTCATTTACTATGTGTCAGGGTCTGGGCTAAGCACTGGGGATATAAAGAAAGACAAAAACAGCTTGACACATAGTAGGTGCGCAGGGGATAGAGCCCTGGACCTGGAGTCAGACAGACTCATCTTCCTGAGTTCAAATCCAGCCTCAGACACTTACTAGCTTTGTGATCCGGTGCAAGTCACTTAATCCTGTTTGCCTTAGTTTCCGCATCTGTAAAATGAGTTGGAGAAGGAAATGGCAAACCACTCCAGGATCTTTGCTAAGAAAGCCCCTAATGGGGTCACAAAGAGGTAGGACACGGCTGAAATGACTGAACAACAACAATGATGTACATTGTTACTCCCTCCCACCCCCAGCTAGAATATATGGGGGTAGTTTTACTATGTCCTTTAAGCCTAACCCAGTATCTGACACATAAGAAGTACTTACTAAATATTCATTGTTTGATTAACTACCATTAATGAAAGAAAGAAATTAATTTTCAAGGGTTAGAGCTGGAGGCAGCTAGATAGTGTAGTGGATGGAGTACAGAATCTAGCACCAGGAAGACTTGAGTTCAAATCTGACCTCACTTATTAGCTGTGTGACCCTGGGCAAGTTCCCATAACCTCTCTGAGCTTCAGTTGACTCATCTATAAAATGGAGATAATAATAACACCTACCTCCCAAGATTTTTGTGAAGATGAGGTAATTGTAAAGTGCTTTGTAAACCATAACATACTATATAAAAGTTAGCTGTTATTAATATAAAGAGATCCTCTGATTTTCAAGCCAGGGCCAATGGTGATTTTCAAATGCAGGTAGAAAAAGGGCTGCTACAAAATCAATATTTGGATTAATGAAAGGTGCTACATCATTAACTATTAAATTTGGTGAAAGTGGTGCTAATTGAAATTTTTGGAAAGGGAATGAAATGGCCAGTTGAATCATCAGTTACAAGGCAAAGAGATTTGAGAGCTCAGTTGAGTTCTAGATTGAAAAAAGAGGGAAGAGGTCATAATTTTACCAAAGATGAGAGCTCAGAGGTGATGAAATTATGGGCTAGATGAAAACCCAAATCATATAGGAATACAAGACTTGGATTAGGTAGTCACTGAGGTCCTTTCCAACTGTCAAATTCAGAAATTCTGCGATTTGTTGAGTATCTTTAGCTCAACATAAACTTGGTTTCATTTGTGGTGACCTTAATCACCAGTCTCAACACTATATGATAAGCCAATAGAGGCATAAGGAGGGGGGCAGTAGGAGGACAGAAAAGGAAACTTGGCCAGCATTGGGGGGGATTCTTAACTAGGGGTCGCTTATAATTAGGATCTCTTCTAGCTCATGCTTTGCCAGTGAAGTGAAGGGGGATGGGGGAGGGGTACGTCACTCCCACTGTTATTTGTGGAATTCCGCGTAAGGACAGGTTCACCTAACAAAGATGCAATACTAGACCTGAGTAACCCTACTTCACATGTCATAGGATTGAACTGCCAGGAGTTGGCAAAAAGCTTCAATTGCTTAGTGAGGGTCGCAGAACAGTCTTCCTGTGGTAGATGGGTCCATTGGAAGGGATCTCAGAGGCTATCTAATCCAACCCAAGCCTAAACTAGAATCCCTTCTCCAGCATCCCCATCAGCGGTCATTGTGAAGATCTCCAAGGAGGGAGAAGCAGACATTCCATTCCACTCATGGATAGTTTTTTTCCTTTCATCCAGCCTGACATTTTTTCCTGTCACTTTTATCCGTTACTTCTAATTCTGACCTTCCCCTATGCCACCCAGCCCAGCACTCCCTCTGCCCATGCTACAGTGGAAGGAGGACTCACTTTTGAGTCAAAGGACCCGGATTTCAATCTTGCCTTAACACTGGCTGCATTTGGCACCTTGCTTAAATCACTTCCCTGGCATGGGCATCAGTTTCCTCATCAGTAGGATCACATGATCGATTTGGAGCTGGAAGAGTCCTTCAATGCTATTAAATTAAAATCCCTCATTTTACATATGAAAAAATAAGTCCCAGGGGCATTAAATGACTGACTGGCCCATGATCATATAACAGAGCTGGTATTTCAACACAGGTCCCCTAACTCCAAATTCAAAACCCTTTTCATTGTACCAAAGGTAGGGAAGGAAGGAAGGAGGAAAAGAAGAAAGAAAGGAGGAAGGAAGGAAGGAAGGAAGGAAGGAAGGAAGGAAGGAAGGAAGGAAGGAAGGAAGGAAGGGAGGGAGGGAGGAAGGAAGGAAGGAAGGAAGGAAGGAAGGAAGGAAGGAAGGAAGGAAGGAAGGAAGGAAGGAAGGAGGGAAGGAGGGAAGGAAGGAAGAATATAGGAAGAAAGGAAGGAAGGGAGGGAGGAAGGAAGGAAAGGAAGGAGGGAGGGAGGGAGGAAGAGAGGGAGGGAGGGAGGGAGGGAGGAAGGGAGGAAGGAAGGAAGGAAGGAAGGAAGGAAGGAAGGAAGGAAGGAAGGAAGGAAGGAAGGAAGGAATGACAAAGAAATATAGAACACTTGTGTTCTATATACAGTCAAGCAAAACAAATTCCCACATTGGCCACTCTCACAAATGTGTTTCTCATTCAGCGTCATCTCTCAGTCATGACATGGGCATCATTCTTCGTTAGTCCTCTGTAATCATGCTTGCTCATTTAATTATTCAAAGCTCTGAAGTCTTTTCTTCTTCAGGCTTCTCCATTCCATTGGGGATCAAATGAGATAATATCTATAAAATACTTAGCACAGTGCTGGCACATAGTAGGTGCTTAGTAAATACTTACTCCCTTCCCTTTCACATTTCTTTATTCTTGCCTCACCCCTTCCTCTATGGGAATCCAAATGGTTAATTGCAAAATGGAAAGGGTCTGCACTGCATGGACCTTGGCCAGAAGATAATCATCTAAGAACATGAACCAAAATTAACATGAATTGAAGCATCACATGAGCATATCCTTCAGCAAATTAAAAGAGGCAGAGAAGGGGGCTGATTATTATCGATGTCCAGAGCCTGTGGAAAGAAATCTATCACAGTGCTAAAAGGGTATTTTGAAGGGACCATGGTGTTGTGTGGCATAGTGAAAAGAGAACTGGGTTTGGAAAAAGAAGAGGCTTTGATTGGTGTCCTCGTTCATTTTCTAGCCATGTGACTTTGGGAGATTTGGGAATGTTGCTGTGTGGTCAGGGTTGGCTTGTCAGTCTATGACTGAGGTCCATATATCAACCAGCTTCATCTTTCCTAAAACCATAACACTCATTACATACCAGGCACTGGACTAGGCACTTGGGATACAAAGACCAAAGTAAAACAGTCCCTACTTTCAAGGAGCTCACATTCTATCGGGAGAGACAACATGTATATTATAGATTATTTATCATTTGTTATATTATTCAGAAAATGTATTATTATAATATTAAAATTTAACTAGAGATTGTTTGAGTCTAGAATGTGACCCTGACCTCAGTAACTCTCCAGGAATGCCAGAGATGGCTCACATGAATTTGGGTTCCCCTAGGTCCTGGATCCTCCACATCCACGTCTTGTTTTGGGTCCACCCACTCACACTTGTGTTTTGGGTTCCCTTGTGTTTTGTCTTCACCCAAATTTTATTGAATGCTTACATTTATTAATGTCCATCTCAATCTACTTTCCTGTCAGATTGCCCTCTCCATAAAATTACTTAACTATGTACATGCAGTTCATGTACAAGGACCCTTGTCTAAATCCTATATAGTGTAAACCTTCCAGAACCTGGGAAAGTCACTCCTCCTTTCCAGCTTGCTCTCCTCTACCAAACAACCAAATGAATTTACTTCTAAAACTATTTCAGATTTAGGGGTTTGTTCTCCCAAACAATATATAGCCAAAGACTGAAGTAAACCTGTGAATTCATTGATGTGGAAGTATGGAACAACAAAAAGATCTCTTACTCTGGAGTCAGAAGACCTGGGTTCAAATATTAGCTCTATCACTGGTTGATCATGGGCAAATTACCCTCCCCAACCCCTACCCAAGGCTTCATTTCTTCTCTCAAATAGAAGGAGTTGCCTGAGGATTCATCCCCAGCCCCCATTTTATAGATTAAGAAATGTGTTTGTTGATGATGAAGTTACTAATTGAAGCATAGTACAAATAAAAATAGTTTCATAAATTAAAACTAAATAACAATAAAATGTCTTAATTTAAACAATACTCAAAATAACATAAGGGAGTTGGGCTAGATGGGATCTGTAGTCTCTTTAAGTTCTAGATCATTTATGCTAAGATCTCCCCTTTGATATCTCCATCATCTATCCTCTGCTTGAAGGCACTCTCTGATGGAAACTCAACATCTCTCAAACTACCCCATTCTACTTTTGAACAGGTCTCTTCCTCAAATTGAAATGAAGCCTACTGGGTGTATACCCTGTGGTGCTAACTGGGACCTCTGGGATTCAACAGCACAGAAAGAATACCTTCCCACATGAACCCATTGTCTGAACATATGAAGACAGTGACCATTCTCCCCTAAGTCTTACCCAAGCTTCCTATCTTTTACCTGATCCTCTTTTGGCAGGATTAAGAGTCTTCTCTCTGTCAGAGTTAGCCTCTTGGGATGTCTAAGCATGCTGACAACCTCTAGACATGGTAAGACTACAGCATATGTCTTGCCTTGCCATTGGACTCCAATGACTCTGGAGGAGACAGTGAGACTGATGACTGCACAGCTCTGCCTCACTTCAATTCAATACACTTGCAAGTCAAGACATCACCCTCCTGATGTCATTGGTCCTCTTTGAGAACAAAGGACAAGCAACAACTACAGTGAGAACTGTCATCTCAGAATTCCTGGTTTCCTTCACAGTCCAACTTGACCACCACCTTGTCCCACCAGTTTGATATTGTTTTCTCCCCAAATTCCAAATTCCAAATGTACCCATTTTGGATAAAGATATTCACGTGCATGTTGTCTCCTCCCAGCTAGATGTAAGATCCTGCTGGGCAGAAATGTTTTTGCTTTTGCCTAGCACAATATCTGGAATAAATTAGGTGCTTAACAAACACTTGTTCATTGGTCGATTATTCTGGGCACCATGTTTTGGTTTTTTTTTAATGAAGCTTGGTACAACATTAGCTTTGGGGGCCAACACAGTATCATAGAAGCACAGATTTAGAGCCAGAAGAGGCCTTATAGGCCATCTAGTCTAACCCCCTCATGGGACAGTGAAGGAAAATGAGGCCCAGGAAAGGCAACTGACTTACCCAAGGACACACTAGTAGGATCAAAGGAACAAGTAACACAAATGATTTGAAATGAGCTTGGAATCCAACTGAATCCCTTGGCTTTCTTTTTAATGTAGGAACTGTTGCTCACCCACGTTTCCCATATCCTATATTTGTGTTATTTATTTTTCAACCCAAGTGCAGAGCTTTATATTGAATCCAATTAAATCTAGTCTCATTAAATATACACAAAAGGGTACATACACAGTATACATAGAGGATGCTCCATCGCCTTTCAATATAATCTTTGATCTTGCATTGTCCTTTACCATATTATCTCTAAGGCAGGTGCCTAAAAAACTAGAGGCCTTCTTCCAGAACGTTTAATATTTGGGAGTGCCAGTAGTAACACACTTGGTCTGTCCATTTGTTAAACTATCCTTCCTATTTCATGATTTTGTGGTTGTTGTTGTTCAGTCACTTCAGTCACGCCCAATTCTCCGTGACCCCATTTGGGGTTTTCTTGGCAGAGACACCATAGTGGTTTCCTTCTCCAGATCATTTTACAGATGAGGAAACTGAAGCAAACAGGGCAAAATGACTTTCCCAGGGTCACACAACTAGTGAGTGTTTCATAACTAGCCACCTCTTTTCTAGTCACAGGGTATTCCAAGTAAAAATGTATATTTCTTTTCTCCATCTGGACTGTGAGTAATCTTTGGCAATACTACAGCCCATGTCATTTGCCATGCATTGCTTTTGCTCTTTAGATCAACTGCACTTTTGATTCTTCACAAATCATGATGTTCCATGATTCCCAGCCAGATAGCCTGGTTAACAACACTGCTGGTGCTGGATTTTTTTTCTTTTGTGCTAGGAAATGATTTGTGATTATAGATTTATGGATCTAAGGGACTTCAGGCCACTTAATACACCTCCCTCATTTTATAGATGAGAAAGTCGGCATAAGATCATACAAGAAGTAAATGGCGTGGGCAGCATTTGAATACAGATCTTTTGACTCCATAGCCAACGTTCTTTCCAGTGCACCACAGTTCTGCAAAGTTATTAAAGACATTGCATAGTTTTTGAGGTGGAATCCAGACTTCTTTCTTTTCCAATTCAATTCTCAGCCTAGAATACTGTCCATTGGCAATGGTTATGTAAGCAGCTGGGTATTGCAATGGATGGAGTGCTGGGCCTGGAGTCAGGAACACTCATCTTAGTGAGTTCAAATCCAGTCTTAGATACTTACCAGCTATGTGACCCTGGGCAAGTCACTTCACCCTGTTTGCCTCAGTTTTCTCATCTGCCAAATGAGCTGGAGAAGGAAATGGTAAACCATTCTAGTATCTTTGACAAGAAAACTCCAAATGGGGTCATGAAGAGTCAGACACAACTGAAACCACTCAACAACAAACATGTAAGATACATTATCAATCAAGAAACATTTATTTTAAATACCTCTCATGAGTCAGGCACTGTGCTATACTCTGGAGATACAAAGACAAAACTTACTGACCTTGAGAAGCTTATGATCTGTGCATGACAATGTGTATACTTTTGTGTGAGTATAATATATATGTACGTATATTTTGCATAGAGACAGAGTGGGATGGATGGATAGATAGAGGTTTATATATATTCAAAAGAGATACAATTATGTATATACATATACATATATTTATACATATATAATAATTTTGAAACATTGTCAATAGCACTGGGGTAGGGTATGTAAGGGAAATATCAGGAAAGACTTTTTGTAGAAGGATAATGTCGAATTGAACCTCAAAGGAGTGAGGAGGGCCTGCATTTCAGACATGGAGCGAGCCGGTGTAAAAACATGTAAAGGAAGGTGGGATGATGTATTTGGGTAACAATGAAAGGGTAGCATGGCTCGACAGTAGAGGGCATGAAGGGGAATGAAGGGGAATGGCGCAAGGCTGGAGAGGTAGATTGCTGCCTGGTTATCTTTAAATGATAAAAGAGGAATGTGTATGTGATCCTTAAAGCAATAGGGAGCCCCTGGAGTTCATTGAATGGAGGAGTGGTGCAGTCCAATCTAGCCTGTAGGAAAGTCACTTTGGTAGCTGATGGATTTATACCAATAGACTAATTCAATGGGTTTTACATCCAGCTGACTGCCATGATGTGAACAATAGGCATCTTTCATTCATTTAGTTTTTCCTATGTAAATCCAGTTTTAAAAGATCTTCTTACTAGGATTTTAGATATTATTACTGTGCTTTTAAAAGAGAGAGACTAGAATCATGGGACCTGACAATTAGCTATTGTCCTTAAAGCTGTCAATGTGTCACACTGATATTTATAGTGTTTATCACAGTGCCCGGCACCTAGGAGGCACTATAGAAATACTGATTCCCTTCTCTTCCCCTGGAGACTTGGTGAATGAATTGTCATGGAGAATCTGGAAGAGTCTCTGAGAGTTACCTGCCATGAGAAAATGAGTTAACTGTCATCTGTGAGAGAGTCTAATTGGAGGAAACTAATTTACCTCTCTTACTGTGTGGATGAGGCATTATGAAGAGAGTTTTTGAGGGGAGCTGCCATCCTGAGAGAAATGAATGACTGGACTCTGTTTACGGAGGGTCAGCAATTGCAGCCGTTGGTGAGAGATTTTTAGTAGACAACTCCATTTCCCTTGCTTTTCAAGAGCACTGAGGCTATGACCTTTCTCAGAGTTAATACATTATTGAAGATTAATCTGTATCTTAGTAGTATTTGTGGCTGTTAATAAATTATGTCGTCAATAACATTGATGTTTATCTAAGCCTATGAGTTCAGGGCTTGAGGCTGAGAATGAAGAGAAAGCTTGTGGGAAAAAGATATTTCTACAGTTTTTATAAACTGATGTGGGGGCTCAGAGACTTTCTATCTCTAAATATTTCTGATTTAATTCCCTACTAGATAACCTTTAAGTCTGGTGAAATAATCAATAAGATAATTAGCAGGCTGAGGGATAGGGGTTTGGTGTATTTGTGCCTGAGAGTAACTGACAGGTAATATATCACACTTTGCAATGTGCATTGCAACCCTCATCCATGGGTTTATTACATGTGGGCTAGAATCAACACCATTACACTTGGATGAAAATTGTGAGTGGCCATGGATGTCTTTGGGGAAGTCCTCTAGCATAATTAGGGCTTGATGCAACTTCCACAATGTCATCTCTATACAGGAGGGTCTGGAGTACCTCGCCATCCATTGGGAATCTCTCCTCCATTCCGTCTTTACACAGGGAATCCTGCAGAATGCTCACAGCACATTTTATTACATATATCTCCTTGCTTATCTATTACTTAACATTAATAAACAGGAGATCCTGAAACAAAGTTATCTCCCTGGTTCCATCTATCTAACAAGTTTGACATGATCACGAGGGGCACCCTGCTGGAAGTGAAAGTTTAAGGCAGGCGGTCACTAATAAACCATAAATACAACAGGGCCCGATATTCTCTGCATCTTTTGGTCAACCATATGGCTATAAAGATGTGCACTCACTGTAAAAAAAAAAAAAGTTGTATTATAAAAGTCATGGTATAATGGAAAGAGCATTGATTCTGAAGCAAGGGGATGTGCATTCAAATCATCCCTCTGCAAATCTTGGCAAATCATTTAACTGCCCTGGGCCTCAGTTGCCCCAATTGTAAAATGAAGGGGTTAGAGCATCTCAGAGTTGAGAGATAGAGAGTCTTGCATCATTGGATTGCAGAATGTGTGGGGTGAATAAGGTGTGAGAAGGCTGGAATGGGTCAGGCTATGAAGGGCTTTGAATGCCAAACACAGGATTTTCTATTTGATCTTGGGAGTGATAGGGAGCTTTTAGAGTTTATTAAATAGGGGTGCTGACATGGTCAGACCTGTTCTTTAGGAAGATTCCTTTGACAGCTGAGTGGAGGATTCATTGGAGTGGGAAGAAACTTGGAGCAGGAAGTCCAAACAGTGGGTTATTGCAAGAGTCTAGGGATGAGGCGATGAGAGCCTACTCCAGAGGGTGACAGTGTCAGGGAAGAGAAGAGGGCGTAAAACTAACAGGACACCACAACAAATCAGTATGGACCATGTGGCTGGTCTCTATCTAAGGTGGATTTTGAACCAAAGTATTCCTGTGATTCTCCAGTACTCCAAGCTACCTCTCTTAAAGATTCTGTGGATGAATAAGTAGATATGTGGGATGGGCATAACTGACATCTTCTTGATTGTCCCCCCTTTTATTAATGACCCTCTCCATGATCTTTTCTTTTCATTAGAATTGTTCCCTCCTGGAAATCGATCCTTGAGACTCTTTGAACTAGTCATGCCCTGGACCAGTGTTGCATGTCCCTCTGTCTGGACCAGACAGAAAAGCAATGCACGCTCATGACAGCCCAGTTTTAGAGTACAAGCTCATTTGCAAATCATTAGGGAGGACAATGACAGAAGATTGCAAACAATATCACCTCAGCAAATTCCAAAGAGCAAGGGAGGGGAAAATGCGCCTACAGGAAGCTGCCTTGAACCCCATCAGAGCCAGATCAGCTGAAGAGCATTTACGGGTGAAACTGGAAGCAAAACAACAAAGGATGCTAAATAGAAGAGACAAGATCTCAATGTTCAAGCTTTCTGGGTCCCCTTTCACGGCTACTGATGATCCAGGAAAGAATCATAGGACTGACTGTCTTGGTCCTGTCTCCTGAGTCCCTGGGGTCTAGATTTTGCCATAACACAGATCTCAGGGTGATCATGACTCCGAGAATGCACCTTAGAAAGAGGAAAATAATAAGACCCAACAGGCACATCTCCTAGACAAGACTTTGGCCTCCCCAAAGGGATTTGGGTTTCCGGACCCTTTAAGATATATCAGAGATTTTCAGGCACCTTCAAGACCATGACACCACGCCTGCAGAGTCATCTTCTCAGTCAGTAGTTTATGGCCCATTGTCATGTGATTATCAATTATTCAGAATAATTATTCAACTATTTAGAATAATAGGCAATGGACAAATGGTTCACCTGATTTGGATCTTCTTGTTTTGTCTTTCTGGGACTGTATTAAACCCACTGAAATACATCTGAAAGGCATTTAGCTCAGATGAATTCAACGTACATTCATTAGGTGTCTGCTATCTGCCAGGTTTTCTGCTCAGTGCTAGAATCCTTAACCATTTTTGTGCATCATGGCCCCCACTGGCAATGTCTGGTGAAGCCTATAGACCCCTTCTCATCATGATGTTTTTAAATGCATAAAATAAAATACACATGATTACAAAGGAAACCAATTTTATTGAAATGCAGCTATGTATATATATATATATACACATACATATAGATATATATGTGTAGATATACATGTATGTATATGTATATGTATATTCATGGACCCCAGGTTAAGGACTCCTGAGATATGAAGATAACAACAAAACATCCCCTGCCTTCAAGGAGTTTTTGTTGTACCAATGGGAATCCACATTTACACAGATATAAAACATTCACAAAAAGATACAAAGTGATAATAGGAGTGGTGAAGTCAGGAGAGGTCTTTTAAGCTGAGCCTTTGAAGGAAGCTAAAGATTTTGGCTAGAGTGTGTGTGTGTGTGTGTGTGGGGGAGAGAGAGAGAGAGAGAGAGAGAGAGAGAGAGAGAGAGAGAGAGAGGAGATCAAAGTCTGGAAAGATAGATTGGAGCCAGATTGTGAAGGGCTTTCAATGCCAAACAGTGGAAGTGCATCCTCTATGAAAAGGAGTACTGAAGAATCAGCACAGAAATGAATCATAGGTTCACTGCGCTAGAGATAAAAGGACCACAAAGGCAATCTTGTCTAATCCCTTCACTTTCCAGATGAGAAAACTCAGGCAGGGGGTAGGGGGAAGAGAATGAAAGACAGAGGGATAAAACAGAGAGACAGAGACAAACAGAGACAGAGGGAGGGAGGGAGAGACAGAGATAGAGACAGAGAGATATGAGAGAGCATTTATTCAGTGCATATATGTGCCAAGTACTAAGCTAAGTGTTGAGGACATGAAAACAAGAAAACATTCTAACTCAAAGGGAAACTGGGGGCAGGGAAGGAGGGAGGATGCTTGCATGGAGGAAATGCTTCAGGTTCAAAGGTGGGGCTGGGAGTCAAGTGAAGCATGTGACATGAGTGTGCTGGAGTCCTCTTAAACAGTTCAACAGAACTGATTATGAAATTTTCATTGTGAGCATTTATACCTCAGAAAATAACCACTACAAAGCAGGGCTTGATTTATTGTTCGGTTGTCTCTTTGTAAAGTGATGGAGAAAACGTTAATGTTAATGTAGATTAAATTTAAAAGTGCACCACTGGGCTAATTGGAGGAGAGTCATTTGTTCAACATTTACCGGCTCACCTGTGTCGAGGCTTCTCCTGACATGGCAGGTACAGGCAGGGACTCACCAATCGGAGAGCAGGCCTCAGGGTGGAGTCTTCCTCAGATGGGCAACGTAGCGGGTGGAATCCAGAGAGTAAGCTTGCAGGTAGGTGATAGGCCCCAAATCACCCAGGTAGCAAGCGCCAGAAGCAAGACTGGACCCAGGTTCTCTGATTCCAAAGTCAGTTAGTTTTTTTCCCATTGTATCACAATGCTGTGTAATCAATCAACCAGCGAACACATCAAGTATCTACTATATAAGAGGCACTGTACTAGGCACTGGGATACAAAGACAAGAAATAGCCCCTGCCCTCAGGGAGCTTATATTCTATGATGCCTACTTCAGCACCATTCTTCTTCTGGGACCTTGTTTCATGAGTTGGGTTTGGGTTACCTTAGTTATTGGTAGCTGGGGAAAAAATGGTAGAGAAAGTTCACGGTTTCTAAAAACAGCTAAAACGACCTTTATACAATACTATGGAACCTGTTCCCAAATGGTTTTCATGCACACTGCATCCATCTGATGATCTGCCAGGACAAATATGGAGTCCAAGGGCAAAGACAAAACTCCAACTCCAGAGACTCATTGCTATGCCAATAACCTTCACTAGTAACAGCTCAGAGCACCTCTCACAATGGGTGAACATGCTCCGCTGGTTAATGGGGAAAATTAAAATGCCATTGGAGATGATGTCCATGGCTCCTCTATCACCTCATTAATAAAATGTTGGAAGTAGATGGGGGTGAGGTGGGGATCACTTAGGTCAAATGGGATTGTATAATGTTTTTAAAGTTCCTAGCAGGCAGAGCACACTACTTTCCATTTGTCCATGGAGCAGATCCAAATTAAGTTTTATATACTCTGGAGACCTAGATTGGTGTACATTGTAGTGTTCTGGACCCTTCCCAGGATGCCATGTGTCAGGAGAGAGGTATGCCAGTTCCACAGGGCTGTCTCACTTAGCCATTGATGGTCAATACCAGGTCACAAAGAGCCCCATATATAAGGTGGGGGGGGAAGCAGAATTGAGGGGAAACAGATAACAGCTTTCTGCTGAATCTCATGTAAATGTTTCCATGTGACCCGGCCCTGTTTCTTAGTCCATGAATAAATCTTTCTATACAACAAGAAGCTCTAACGTTAGAGTAATTCTGTTGGGCAGTCTTGTAAGTAAAACAGTGAATGGTAGTCAAGAACATTCTTTTTTTTTTCTTTTAAACAGTATTTTATTTTTTTTCCAATTACAGGTAAAAACAATTTTTAACATTAATTTTAATATAATTTTGAGTTCCAAATTATCTCCCTTCCTCCTTCCTCTCCCCTCTCCCTAAGATGATAAACAATTTGATATAGGTTATATATGTGCAATCATGTAAAACATATTTCCATATAAGTCATATTGTATAAGAAGAAATGGAACAAAAGGGAAAAAACTACCCAAAAAAGTGAAAATAGTATACTTCAATCTTCATTCGAACTCCATCAGTTCTTTCTCTGGATGTGGATAGCATTTTCCATCATGAATCCTTTGGAATTGTCTTGGATCATTATATTGCTGAGAAGAGCTAAGTCAATCTTAGTTGATCACAGCACAACATTGTTTTTACTGTGTATAATGTTCTCCTAGTTCTGCTCACTTCACTTTGCATCAGTCCATGTTAGTCTTTCCAGGTTTTTCTGAAATCTTCCTGCATGTCATTTCTTATAGGACAATAGTATTTCATTACATTCATATACCACAACTTGTTCGGTCATTCCCCATTTGATGGACATCCCCTTGATTTCTGATTCTTTGCCACCACAAAAAGAGCTACTATAAATATTTTTGCATGTTTAAGTTCTTTTCTCTCATTTTTTATCTCTTTGGGATACAGACCTAGCAGTGGTATTGCTGGGTCAAAGGGTATGCACATTTTTATAGCCTTTTGGGCATAGTTCCAAATTGCTCTCTAGAATGGTTGGATCAGCTCACAACTCCACTAACAATGCATTAGTGTCCCAATTTTCCCACATCTTCTCCAACATTTATCATTTTCCTTTTTTGTCATATTAGCCAATTCAATAGGAGTGAGGTGGTCCCTGAGTTGTTTTAATTTTCATTTCTCTAATCAATAGTGATTTACAGCATTTTTTCATATGACTATAGATAGCTTTGATTTCTTCTGAAAACTACCTGTTCATGTCCTTGACCATTTATCAACTGGGGAGTGACTTATATTCTTATAAATTTGACTCAATTCTCTTTTATTTGAGAAATGTGGCCTTTATCAGAGATACTTGCTGTAAAAATCGTTTCCTATCTTTTTGCCTTCCTTCTAATCTTTGTTGAATTGGGTTTGTTTATGCAAAGCTTTTTAACTTAATATAATTAAAATTATCCATTTTACATCTCATAATGCTTTCTATCTCTTGTTCGAAGACCATTCTATTTTTTTATTAACTTATTTTTATTTGTCAACAATCACTTCCACAAGCTTTTGGGTTTTAAATTTTTCTCCCCCTTCCTTCCCCCCTCCAACCCCAAGATGGCTCAAAATCTAATATAGGCTATACATATACATTCCTATTAAACATATTTTCACATTAGTGATGTTATAAGGAAGAATTAGAACCAACAGGAGGAACCACAAGAAAGAGAAAATAAAGCAAAACAGAAGTAAAAAATAGCAAATAGTATGTTGAAGACCATTCTGTTTAAGGTCTTTGGAGAGCTCTTGCAATTCCGGGAGCTTAGAACACCTGTTTCCCTAATTCCTTGGATCCCATGAAGTAACCCTTTTAAGATGAAAAAATAAAAATTACTAATATCCCCTCAGTTTATCTCGTTTTGATTTGCTTTACTGTTTTAAATACTATTTTATTCACAATTTAACAAACATGAACATTTTCTCATATTAAAAAAGAACATAAAAGGATATATGAAATCAAGGCTCTATCACATATAGCTTGTTTTTTAAGTTTATAATAAATAGAATATTTTATGTGTTCTGTAGTTTTGAATGGAATTTCTTTTTTTCTTTTGGTAACATAAAGACTGGTAGGTTCTGTGAATTTTTTCGTATGTGGATACTTGGCTTATTAATTACAATTACTTTTTCATTGAAACTCTCCAAATCTATAGGCAAACTGTCCTATCACTTATAGGTACCTCTTTTTCTGAAATCCCTCTCTAGCTGAGTAGATTTCTCCATCTGCTTAGTTCAACTGTATTGTCCAGTCTTCTCCACACTGCATCACTTAACCTCTAGGTAGCGGTGTCCAATTCCCAAACCTGAACAATAGACCAGGTTGGATGGAGGTCTACATTTTTGGCACTCTCTTAATGCTCATTTGGCATCTTCCACTCTCCTTTATGGGCTTACCATATGTGCCCTTTCCCTACATTTACTTAGGGTTGTCTCCCAGGAATTTAACCAACTTTATCCTCTCCTAAGAACAATGTTCCGACTGCCAAGTAACAGGGAGGCATATGATAAGAGAAATAGAAACACCAACAGAACCTATATGGCGGTATTCCTTACCCTCCACCACCATCTTATATACACATTAATTCTCAACAGCCTTGATTAAGGGTTCAGGTGTCCTAAATTCTCTGAGGAGTCCTAATTCCTTACCACCCTTACTGCCCCTCATTGCCTTCTCTGCAATAAGAGTAACACACCAGCTTCTGTGCTGTACTTCGGTGCACCAAGTAACACACTAACTCAGACAAGCTGCTAGGATCCTGCTCACTATCTACAGACAGACATTTATTGGCATTCTCTCCCTCGCTCTGAAAAGACAAGGACAAAAGTTACTGACAAACAGGGCAGAAAGGGGAATCACAGAATCTCAGATTTGGAAGGACTTTCCAAGGCCATACCATTTAACTCTTACTATAAGAATTTCTCTACAATTTACCTAAGTAGTGGTCATCTGACCTTTGCCTGCAGAGCTCCCATGACAGAAAAGTCACAGCCTCCCGTGGAAGGCCTTTTCACTTTGGAATAACTCTATTTATTCTGCTGTTTTTCCTTACTCTAAGCATAAATTTGCCTCTTTTCATTTTCCACCCATTACTCCTTTATACTCTAGGACCAAACAAAACCTAATTCCCTTTCTACTAACAGCCCTTTGAATACTCAAAGAGAGCTGGTGTACACAATTTAAGTCTTTTCTCCTTTAGGCTAAACATCTGAGTTACTTCACAGAATAGTCAGATTGAATTAACTTTAGGCTCTTCCCACCCTTCTCTGGATATTCTCTAAGTGACCAGTGTCCTTCCTAAAATACGGTGCACACGCTGAGCACAATACTACTTTGTCTGGCTTTCTTCATGTTCTCTCCATAAGGCTGGAATAGAAGGTATAAGTCTTATATGTGTTCCCAGTGCTTAGCAAGTAAGGACGTGGCTCTGAGGAGATCCCATCCTCTTGTGTGCCTCTGGGCTCCTAGAGTGAACTAAATGAAAGACGAGTCAGGAATAGTCATCCTGGTAACTGTTGGTGTCCTTAGACCACCTCCATACCAGGCTGTGTGTACTATTTCCTTCCTAACAGTGACAAGGCAGGATCTAACATCTAGAGTCCAGGGCTGAAGTCTTTGCTGAGAAATCTCACTACTTTTTGCTGCCTTATAGTGGCAAGGAAGAGGAAACCTGAGATCACAGATTTTGGGGTGCAAGTATGGGTATGTATTACATGTATTGCATGTATTAAACATTACATGTATTACATGTATTAAACACTTTACTCTTCAGCCACTCACAGTGATAAGTACTAGGGAAACAAAGAGGAAAAAAACTGATCCTGCCCTCAAGAAGAATATATTCTTATAAGGGAGAGAACATACAAATAACCAGGCCCATACAAGATACATTTCAAATAGATGGAAGATACAGATCTGCTTTCTTTCCAGGGGTGTAGACAGAGGAGCTCACAGTCAAGTACCACAAAAGACAAGAAGGAAGATGAAATAAGTGTGTGTGTGTGTGTGTGTGTGTGTGTGTGTGTGTGTGTGTGTGTGTGTAAGTGCTAACTCTAAAAGCTCAATGAATAACAGGATGATCTAGTGGACATTAAAGAGCCACAAGCTATCTCCCCTGTATATATAAGTGATGAGGGCTTAATTGAACATCATAATGCTGGCGAATTGGATTTTCCACCTGAATTGTGGCACATGATTTTGTTTCTTAGGCATCAGCATCAGAAAGTCTACATTGGAGATCAGCTGATTATGGCTGCCCTGGAACACATTTCTGTGCTGGGGAAGTTGCTGCAATGAAATATGGGGCGGGGGGGATAGTTGTCAAATTGTCCTCCCAACTGGTATGGGGAAATCAGTTGGGCAGGGGGGAACTCCAGGCTGCTTGCAGGCACATTTTATGGCCCCCCCGAGAAACTCTACATGTTAAGTCAGTAGAATGCAGGGAATGTCTAGATCCCAGGCTGGTGTCCCCTTGCTATATCCTGTCATTGGACAGGAAGCTATTGCCTGGCTCAGAAGAAAGAAGATGAACTCTGTGTTTTTGCTTCTCTGTCCCAGGGCAGCCTATTACTTTGATAATCACATTTGCATGTTCTCACTAATCAGAACCCAGGTGTAACAAACATTTAGCTCATGGGATCCCAGATTTAGAGCTGAAAAGGACTACAGGTCCAGCCTCTACATTTTACAAATGGGGAAACTGAGGCCCAGACCAGTGAAGAGATTTGTCCAAGGTCATACAGCTAAGGAGTCAGAAAGATCATGTCGATGCTAGTTATTATTATTATTGTGGTTGCTTTTATACATTATAACATATACAATATTGTATATATATTTTTCATTATATTATAAACTGTTTTGAAATAGGAGTGGGACTATCTAGTCTCAGATCCCAGCCTACAACTGTCTCTAGCTGTGTGGCCTTGGACTGGTCTCTTAATCTCTCTAAGCTTCAATTTTCTCATATGTAAAATAAAAATAGCATTATTAATAAGAATCTATCTTATAGTATTGTTGTGAGAATCAAAGTAAATAGTCTTGAAGAAAATACTTTGAAAATAGTAAAGTGCTCCATAAATGTAAGCTATTAATGATATTGAAAGTCTAAGGACCACTTTAGACAATGGCTTTGGGTCCAAATAACAATAATGTGCCATTGATCTGTGTATAATTTATTAAAGGAATATAGAAGGGTAGGCAGAGGTGGGTAGAAAGAGAATCAAGGATTATATCAGGACCATATAAACACCTTCCTTAAATGTCTATTAGTCTTCATTTTTGGTAGAGAAAATTTCGAGATTTCTGATCAGGACAGTGGAGAGTTCCACATCTCATTGAGGAAAGAAACTATTCTTTGTGGAGTAGGACCCCTACCTTATGGCCTTTGGGGGAGTTGATATGTTGCATTTCCTCAACTATGGGCATAAATGGTGTCACCTGCTAGAATTTTCTAAGTGCTCCTTAAACTGAGGAGTAAAGGAAGCTAAACAGACATAGAGGTGATGTTGAGCCTCATCCATATCTACAAGAATATCTGACTAAATCATCAGGTCAGTTCAGTTAAATTTTAAAAGAAAACATTGATCGGCTATCTGATAGAAACTATGAGGGCTATAAAGCTGCCTAAGATATAGTCCTTGACTATGACAACCTCCCGATCCTGGGCTATGAGAGATAAGGGCTATGCACATGAAAAGATACCGACCAAACTCTGATACTAGGCAATAATCAGGATTAGCACCATAACAGCAAAGTTGAAGGTCGCATCTTTCCTTTCTGTGACAACTGAAAAACTGTTTTCAGGGAATTAACTTTGTAGTGGGGTTGGCTGGGTTATTTTCTGGAAAACATATTGTATCAATAATTTTTAAAAATAAACACGATATAATCTATAGTGTTATGAATTCAGCAGATAATGTTTAGGCCCTACTACAGACACAGGTGCAGATAAGTAGTAGAAGCAGATGTAGGAGAGGGGGCCTGCCCATCAGAGCTTCAAAATACCTCAGGCAAGCCTCCTACTGCTGGCTTACCATTACCTCCTTATCTAGCCTCAAGGCTCCAGTTCTTCCTGACTTTGATTGATTAATTCTCCAGTTGGAAAATCCTGTGCTTTGCTGTTATTTCCATACAGATAAATTTCCTTTGGTCTAGCCACATCCCATTTAACCTAGAAAAAAAAAAAGGATGATTTCTTTCATGGAGAGACATCGCTATCACATTACATTTAGGACATTAATGTTGAAGAAGAGAGTATTTAGAAGACACAAGATAGCTGTCTTCCAATATTCTAGGGTCATCTTGTGAAATTCAGATATGTCTCTGTAGCCCACAAGCTCAGAACAAGGTGAGAGATACAGGAAGGAAGATTTCATCTCAATAGAAGAAAGAGCTTTTGGACAGTGCTTTCCAATAGCTAATGTAGGTGGTGAGTTTACCCACCCACGGAGGTGTTAAAGAAGAGACTGAATGTCACTTCTGTCTGCCTCGGTTTCCTCCACTGCAAAATGGGAATAAGAATAACACCTACCTCCCAGGGTTGATGCGAGGATCAAATGAGAAAATATTTGTAAAGTGTTTAGCACAGTTCCTGGCACATAGTAGGCACTTAGTAAATGTTTATTCACTCTCTTCTTTCATCTGGCTTTTTGGGTTATTATGGAGGGGACCTCTTCATGGGGAGGGACTACGTGGCCTGCAGGGTCCCTTCCAGGATCCTATCTGCATTTACCCAGAAAATCCTACAACCATGCACCTCCTCATAGGTACAACCACGTCTGCCGGCTGAAGATCAGGGCACATCCCCTGTGTATCATGTTTCAGAAATCTCTCAGTAGCTAAGGAAACGGTTGGGTGATGGAAGTTAAAAAGGATCATAGAGCTTGAGCTGAAAGTGAACTCTTAGGTCTTCTGGCCCAACTTCCAGATTTTGGAGGAAACTGAGGCCTGGGGAGATGAAGGTCATACACAGGGCTCGAGATCAAGAGCTTAGAAGGGACTTCAGAAGCCGTCTGGGGCCAGTCTCCTCATTTTACAGATAAGGAAACTGAGGCTCAGGAAAAAGAAGGTCATGTGTAAGGTTACAGTTTTACAGCGAGAAGGAACTTGAGAGACCACCTAGTTCAAATTCCTACAGATGAGTAAACATGTAAAGAGAAGTTGAATGACTCAACCAAGGTCACACAACTAGTTAGCAAAAGGTCTTCTGACTAGTTAGGATTCCTGACACTTGGTTCAGAATTTTAATCAGCACGTCAAATATAAGTTATTAAATGACTTACTATATAAGTAATAAGCATCAGAGTCAGGATTTGAACCCAGGTCCTCTGACTCCCAAGCCTCTTTTTAGTGTGTTATGATGCCTTTCTTATATGGAAAAACATGAAAAGATTTTTTTTTTAAATTGGTCCAACAGTTGGAAATACAGCTCTGCTCCAAAACAATGTGACTGAGGACTGAATTAGGATGATATCTTGAAGTAGGCCTCAAAGTAGAGATGAAGAACTGAGGCCCAAGGCCATAAAGGGATTTGCCCAGGACACACAGAGGCCTAAGTATCCTAAATGAAGTTTAAACCTAAGTCCTTTGACACCCAGTCCAGAGAAAGGCCTTGGAGCACTTTTCAGCACTTTGACTTGGGTCTCCTACCATGGCCATGGGCTGTACTGGAGGATCATGAGAGCCCGGCTGTAGAACCAGGAGAGGTCTCAGAAGCCACTGATTAAGCCTTTTGCTACTAAACCACATTAATTACCTGGATCTAGTTAACATTTCTATTGACGTGAGAAAAGCTTAATAGGATGATAACTCCAGCCTAAGGTTGACATCACAGCAACCCAATGAGGAAGACAGTGTTAGTATTCTTAACCCCATTTTTACAGATGGAGAAACTGAGGCTCAAAGAGCTTAAATGATTTCCCAGGGTCCTATGGCCAATAAATCTCAGAACCATGCCCAAGTCTCTCTGCACTATACCATGCTGCAATAATTTTAAACAGAATGAGCAGGGGCAGAAAAAGTCTAGTTTATAGATTCATAGACTGTGAGAGCAAAAGGGTCCTAAGAGATCTACACTAATCCTCTCACCCTCCGCCATTTAAATATGCACATACTTTTAAGATTAAAAAAAAATTGAAACTGAGGCTCAGAAAGTGAAATGACTTACCCAAAGTCACTCAGCTAGTTAGGATGAGGTCTCCTGACCAAATGAGTCTCCCAATTCCTAATCCAAATTCTTACTAAGCATGCTGAGTATAATCTGGGAGGTTTTGTATTCAATTTAGAACTAGATGCTGCACACCTCTCCCCACCAGGCAAATTCACACTTCGGACTGAGTGGGTGGAAATGTTACAGGGGAAAGGTCATTGATTCTGGAGTCAGAAGGCTTGGGTTCAGATTGTACCTCTAATTTTAGCTCCCTATGTGACCTTGGAAAATTTTTTTTCACTTTTCTGGGCCTCAGTTTCCTATTCTGTAAAATAAATGGAATTGACTACATGACCTCTGAGACCCCTTCTGCAATCCTGTAAATTGGGTGAGGGAATCAATCCTCCCCTTAGCCTCTATACCTAGCTGACCTCAGACTATGCTTTATCCTATCAAACCAACTAAGTGCCCACCAGGTCATCAGGATCTACCTTGCCAGGGGATCTTGCCATCTGCCCTGGCGCCCTGACAAATATGCAACCCTAGCACGGATCCCTTAACCTCTCACTGCCTCAGGAAGCACCAATCCTAACCACTATTATCACAACTACTAGAAAAGGACATGCCAACCTAGTGCCCTTAAGCTCCACCATCCAACTCTGTGACTGCCTAGGCACCCTAGCTCCCTTCACTGGCTTTCACCTGTTCCTGGTATTGCATGCCTCCAATACAACATAAGGCAGAGATCATCTCACTTTTGGATTTGCATCCCCAATACCTGATTTAGTACCTGTCACACAGCAGGTGCTTAATCAGTGTTTATTTAACTCAATCCCAAGGAAGAGCTATGAGAATGGGCCTCTTTGCCTTCTTTGCAGAGACTGTAGGGAACTATGTCTATAACATACTGCATGCTCTGTCAGATTTTACTGGTGTGTTGGTTTGTTTTTCTTTTTCTTTTTAATTCTTTGTTACAAGCAATGGCTCTCTGGGTCTGGGGGAGAGATATCTATTGGGAAGCAAAGGTGATGTAAAACCAAATATAATTTTTATAAATATAAATAAAATTTTATAAACAAATATATTATGACTATTTTTAAAATTATATAAATTATAAGTATAATTTTATAAATAAATTCATTTTTAAAGTAAATTCTTTAAAAAATAAATCTTAAAAAATAAATGTTCATTGATTGGACTGAAGAAATTAAGGTCAAAATATTAATCTGATTCCACCTGACAATTACTTATTAAGCACCAACTATATGCCAAGCACTTGGTAATGCAGGGAGGATTTAACAAGAAAAAAATCAAATAGAGCCCACCCTTGAGGAGTTTCTATTCTACTGTTGGGCTACATATACAGATAAGTAATTTACACCAAGTAACTACCATCTAATTTGGGGAGTCAGAAAACACCCCAAACTGGGAGCCTCAAGAAAGGCATCGTGTAGATGGCAATGATTTCTTAAGCCTTGCAGGGAGCTAGGGATTCCAAGAGATGGAGGTGAAGAGCGAGAGTGCCCATGACTGGGGGACATAGATTAAGAGAAGCAACAGACACCCCAGATGTAGATGTCACAAGAACTAAATGCAAATGGGCATATGGAGGGGTGAACAAAGGTGGGTAGCCTTTGATAACATGAAACATGTTCATGATAAATTATTCATAGTTCCTCAATATGTCAAAGAAAATTATCTCGGTGCTGAATAAGTGACCAACAGAGCGGTGTGACCATATGGTACTCAGTGTGGGTCACCTTAGTATACAAAGGATGTCTTAGGGATGCAGACAGACTGTAAGAAAACAGCCTCAGGGATAGTCACAGGTCTTATTTGTCTTTGGTGTTATAAACGTCTTCCCTGAATTCCTGGGCTAAAGGAAAGTGAGGCCAAGGGGAAAACTAGGGAAAGACTCACACTCTCCCAAGTGATTGACTATATACAAATGGTTTGTATTTGTATGAGAGGGTTGGTCTTGCATCTTTTTTCTGAAGAGGTGAAAGGCAAAGGACATAGAATCCCCAGAGCTATGGATGCTAGACATTCAGGAGATTATACAGTTTGGAGCAAGTGGTCACTAAGATCCCTTTCAGCTCTCAAAAGCTATGATTCATTTGGCAGCACCTGCCTCTCTCCTTTGCAGAGATGGGAGACCATGGGCATGAAGCATTGCATATATTATTAGACTTGTTTACTATGTTCATTAGCTTTGCTTTTCCTCTTTTGAATTCTTTGACAGAAAAGATGGCTCTCTGGGCAAAGGGAGGGATATATTTGGAAATTAAGGGGACGGAAAAATGGAAGATGTCAATGAAAAAAAATAAGATTCATTTTGCACAGAAGTTTAACAGGAAGAAATAAAGTTAGCTTAAAAATAAATCAAATATTAGAATGCAAAAGAAACACTATAAAAGTTTGAATGAGCAGGATTATAGAATCTTAAATGGGCAGTCAGAAAGGACCAAAATGGTCATTGAGACCTACCCCCTCATTTTACAGAGAACTAAATTGAGGCTCATAGGAAGCTAGATTTAGAATCTTAGAGATCAAATATAACCATCTCTTTTACAAGTGAGGAAACTGAGTGCCCGAGAAGGCCCTGCCAAGTCACTGGGCTAATAAATGTTTGAGACAGGATTCAGGTCCAGTTCTGCTTAATTCCAAGTATAGCATTCTATAGAACCAGGCCAGCATGGCTCACTGGGTGAGACACTCTCTCTGTCTCTCTCTGTCTTTGTCTTTTCCTGTCTCTGTCTCTGTCTGTCTGTCTCCCTCTCTCTTTCCTCTCTTTCTCCATGTATGTACAATCTACATGCATATTATACATGTATATTTGAATAAAGGAGAAGGAGGTCAAGATGAAGAAGAGATGAAGAGAGAATAGAAATCCTTTTTCAAAATAGTGTCATTAAATCCACAGTGCTTGAAAGCCCTCAGGGACTGGCCCTCATGAAAAAATGGAGCATGGTGACCTAGTAGCCAAGCAGAATGCCATTACTTAGCTTAGACACTTCTGACCTGATGATCGTTGCAAACCAACATGGTTTAAACCTGTGGAGAAGGAGCAATCTTGGTGTGTGGAATTGAGTCATCGGTGACATCCTTCACAGCAGGACTCCTGCATTCTTGGTGAACAAGTCAGTCTCCAAGGCTATGCAGGGAAGAGAAAGCACATATTTCAGTGCTGTGGTTTTCTAAGAGAAATGATTGTCAGTGTCTGGAGGAAAAAAACCATGCTTTGCTGCACATTACTGAGGGTAGCCTGTCAAATGGTCCTTTATGGGTTTGGGAACCAGTGATAGCAGCATCTCCAGAGCCTTGAGACTGATGAGCGGATGGATTAACCGTCAGACCTATTCATATCAGACTTGTGGCTGTAATTTCAGACTTTAGAAAACTAAAGGCTCTCACCTTCTGGATGAAATTGATTACAGCAGATGGCCAGACCTCTTGGGATGGGATTAGCACAGTGGACTCCAGCATGTCAGCAATAAAAATATATCTTTAGCTTTAATCAAATTTTGTTCCTTCTTTTGGGAGAGAGACACTTGAAACATTATCACAAAATGTGGATTTGCAAACCTTGTGTGTGTGTGTGTGTGTGTGTGTATGTATGTATGTATGTGTACATGTATCATTGTTTATGCATGTTGTATCTCAGATGGGAATCGGGGAAAAAAACACTTAGCGAAGTCTGAATTGTTTATTTCTCTGTTATAAAGGAGCTTCATGAAGATTTGTTACCTTGAATCAATAGTTATTGATAGACAGTAACTTTCAGGATAGGAAGAGGGCAGAACATTCAGAATTCTGGACTTAGAATCTCAAAGACCTGATTTCCAGTCCTGGCTCAGAATACTGATTAGCTGTATGACCTCTTTCAATTTCAGCTGCCTCATCTGTAAAATGGGAAGAATAATAGTACCCCCCCTCACAGGACTGTTATGAGGATCAAATGATACAATTATGCAAATTGCTTTGCAAACCTTAAAGTGCTATGTAAATATTCTCTATTAGAACAACCCATACTCAGTCACCAAGGAAAGAAATACAAATATACTTGGGCAATCCAAACATATTTTCATTTCATTCAATCAACAAACATTTATTAAGTGGCTATTATGTACCAGGAACTGTGTTAAGCACTGAGGATAGAAAAAGAGGCAAAAGGTGATCCTTGTCCTCAAGGAGCTTATAGTCTATAGGTAGCTATAAGGAGAATAGAAAGGAATATGTGTGTTTGGGGGTGGTGGGTATAGGAAGATTGTATACAACACGTAGCTTTGCGGGGGCAGCTAGGTGGCGCAGTGGATAGAACACCGGCCCTGAAGACAGGAGTACCTGAGTTCAAATCTGGCCTCAGACCAAACGCTTGACACTTACTAGCTGTGTGACCCTGGGCAAGTCACTTAACCCCAATTGCCTAAAACAAAAACAAAACAAAACAAAAAAAAAAACATGTAGCTTTGCACTCCTTGTCAGACTTGAGTGTGCCTCCAGCAATGATGATAGTTTATGCTTATGGGGGCTCATAGGCGCATAGGTTTTAAGCTAGAAGGAACACAGAGGTCATGTAGTCCAACACCCTCATTTTACAGATTAAAAAAAAAAAAACTAAGGTGCTAAAAGGCAGCTAGTTAGCACAATGGACAGAGCACAAGACTAGGAGTAAGGAAGACCTGAATTCAAATCCTTCCTCAAGATTCTGTCTTACTTGCTATGTGATCACCTCAGTTGGAAATAAAGTTCCCTTCAGATCCAGAGTATTGTGTATTTCAAATGGCACTTATCACGTGTTACCTGTCTTATTTTCACTGATAGAGTGCTGAACCTGGAGTAAGAAAGATCTGAGCTCGAATTCAGCCTCAGACACTCACTAGCTATGTGACTCTAGGAAAAATCACTTAACCTCTTTCTGCCTCAGTTTCCTCATCTTTAAGATGAGATGAATAATAACACCTACCTCCTAGGATTGTTATTAGAATAAAATTAGATAATGTTGTAAATCACTTCACAAATAGTAAAGTGATACATAAAGATTATTATTATTATATTTCCCCAAGGTCACACCAGCAGTAAATGCCAGAAGCAGAATTTGAACCCAGGACTTTCAACTCCCAATCTGGTGCTTATTCTATTGTACTATGTAATGCTCCAAGCACACCTCTTTGCTTCTTGTAACTGATGTCACATTTCTGAGACAGCTGACTGGCCATGTAGGTGTCCACAGCTGCAGAATAAGGCAAAGCTAACTGATCCAGTTTTAGACATCAGTCTTGCCCTAATCAGCCCTACATTTTAATTACATCGCGTGCCCAATCACCAAGCCTAGAATGTTATCTCACATACAGCAGGAATTTTTCTCCGATTTGATTTGACTGCACCTAAAGGGTGTTTGTACCCCACACCCATACAAGGACAGAATAGCCACATCCTGGCTGCCTGCCAGATGTACTATACCATTATGTCTGAATCTGAGTCCAGAGTGAGCTCACAGCAGAATCACCTCCAAAACCTTGAAATTGTCACTCCCTACAGAACTCTGCTGAATACAGTATCCAATCATGACTTCAGAAGATGGATGATGAAGCAAATCACCCACCTTTCACAGAGAGCGATAGACTAGAGGTGCAGAATGTGGCAAGCATTTTCAGACTGGCCAATGGGATGATTGGTTCTGCTTGACTTTAGACTCTATTTATTTGTCACAAAGGAGGGCTTCTATCAGCATGGGTAGAGGAAGTCATGGTAAATTTCTTAATAGTAAGAGAGATGCCAGAAAGAAAAATAAATCAATATTTTTTCTAAGTACATAGGAGAAAAAAACTTTCAGAAGAGGACCTAAACAGCACAATTTTGGTACTACTTTGTTAAATTTAATACATATTTAGAAATAAACTATATGTAAGAAAACTTTTTGGGAAGCTAGGTGGCACAGTGAATAGAGCACCTGGAGCCAGGAAGACTCTCCCTGAGTTCAAAATCTGGAATAAGACACTCACCAACTGTGTGACTCTGGGCAAGTCACTTAACCTTGTTTGCCTCAATTTCATCATCTGTAAAATGAGCTGAAGGAAATGGCAAACCACTAGAGTATCTTTGCCAAGAAAACCCTAAATGTGGTCACCAAGATGAACATGACTTAAATGATTTCAACAACAACAAAACAAAACTTCATAGCTTTATACACAATGCTCTTTTTTTAATCAATCAATGGACACTTATTAAGTACTTACTATGAGCCACTGTGTTAGGTATGAGAGAAACAAAAAACAAAAGCAAAAAAAAAAAAAACAAAGTCCCTGCCTTTAAGGAACTTATGTGATATTGGAAAGACAGCTTGTGTAAATATAGATATATACAAAGTACATACCAAACAAAATGCAGGGAAATTTGGGAGAAGGCATTAGCAACTAGGGGATCAGAAAAGGCCTCAGACAGTGTCTAGCACGATGCCTAGTGCATAGAATGCCAGTCTCAGAGCTGGAAGGGACCCTAAAGGCTGTCTAGGCCAACCCACTGAGTTTATAGATAAGGGAATTGAAGCCCGGGGAGGTTAAGTGATTTGTCCACAGTCCCACAGGCAGTAGACAACAGAGATGGAATTTTAACCCATCTGTCTCTAAGCCAGTGGTTTTTCCACTGTCCCAAGAAGGAGATGTTTAATAAATGCTTATTGATTGATGGTTTGATTGACTGAAGAAGATGGTACTTGAGTCTGGGAACAAGGAATCCCAAGAGGCAGAGGTAAGGAGAGAAGACATTCAGGCCCAGGGAATGGCCAGTGCAAAGACATAGAGATGGAGGATGGAATGTTGTGTGGAAAGAATATTGAAAAGGGCAGTCTAGCTAGAGCAAAGAGTTCATGGAGGGAAATAATGTGTAATTAGGCTATTCTCCTTTGTGTATGGGAATATTTGTGTTTGTTGATGGTTGTTAAGTTCATATCAAAAAGTAAAACTTTTTAAAAGAAAGTGGCCCTTCCCTCCATGAGTGATGGGATGTTCTCACTAAGTGTCACCTCGGCTGTGGTCATTATTTACGCAGAGTGGGGGGAGGGGCACAGAGAGGAGCAGGGGCCTCTGGGGATTCATCCCGGGGCTGTGCACAGGAGGATGAATGAGGACTCTGTGGGGACCCAGTGACAGGCTCTGAGGTCACCAAGGACCCTCCCCTCTCAAATCTACAAATCCATTTTTTTCTTTCTCTTGTTCTTTTCCCCTCTTTTAACAAAGGGAAATGTGGCCTTTCAGAACTGCCTGACATTAGGATGTGGGGCTTGTGAGTAATGACAGCTCACGACCAAGAGCTCAGGGAAGAAAGAGCCGGCAACAATGGCCCAGTGTTCGGCTCCTCTCTGAGGGAGAGTGAAGCCCGGCCCGGAGCAGGCTCCCATCAACACTGCTGCATTGTGTGGCTGCTCAGGGAGGCCATACAAGAAGCCTCCCTCAGCCCAGAGAGAAAGGTTAAATGACCAGCAAGCAACAGAGAAAAAAGGAAATGGGCAAGGTTGGGGGAGGGGGAGAGAGGATGAAGAAAAACTACCACCCTGCCTTCCAGAAGCCAAAATGAGTCCATTCAATCATTGTTTGATTGTTAACGTGCTTCCATCTCTGGGTTATCGATAAATCTTATACCCCAAATCGGACCCGCTTCTCTGAAGTTCTTCTCTTCAGTAGGACCTAAGCCTAGGAGGAAAGTGGATTAAGAGGTAGACAGCATCATCATCATCATCGTCATTGTCATCAGGTCCATCAGGTCGAGAGCTGGAAGGAAACTCAGAAATCGTCTCGTTCAGTTCACTTATTTTATGGATGAGGAAACGAGGCCAGGGAGAGGAAATGACTCATCCAAGGTCACTAATAACATTCTGGAACTAGAGCTTAAAGGGACGTCAGAAGTCACTTAGTCCAACATCCTCTTTTTACAGATGATGAAACCAAGACCCGGGGGTGGGGGTGGGGTGGGGGTGGGTATGACGGTCATGCAGATAATAAGCAACAGAGGTTAAAATTTGAACACAGATCCTCTGACTCCAGGACCAGTGCTCTTTCCACTATACCATGGTGCTCCACATCTGTGGGATACCATGTCATCAAGAAAGTACATTCCTAACATTATCTCAAAATCTTCCTGACAGTCCTATGAAGTAAGCAGGACAGATATTATCATCCCTATTTCAGAGATCAGGAAACTGAGTTTCATAGAAATTAAGTGCCAGACCACGCATCACATAACATCCTAAAATCATTGGATCATAAATTTAGAGTTGGAAGAGAACTAAAAAGCCGTCTTGTCAAACTCCTTCTCATCAGGAAACTGAAGCCCAGAGAAGTTAGGACTTGTCCAAAATCACACAGGTGATAAATGAGAGAGTCACAATTTGAATCCAGGTCCATTGACCCCAGATCAGGCCAGGGGCATCCATGCCCCGTACCACATTGCTTCCTCACACCAGAGTCAGCCACCCTAGACATCTAGCCATTTGCCACCAACCTTTCCCACGTTCTCCTCTGGTAAGAGTAATTAAATCAATTCTAACATTGTTTCTGGCGTAATAACCAATTGCCCTTTGGTTCCACTCACCATCCTGAACCCAAACTCCCTTCCCTGAACACTCTTCCCATTTGTGTGATGTCTTTTCCTTTTAGAACACAAGCTCCTTGAGGTCAGGACTGTCTCGTTTTTGTATCTGGATCCTCAGCACCTGGCACAGTACTTGACACATGGTATATATTTAAGAAATGCTCATTTACTTATTCATTCATTTTGTAGGGAGAGAAGCAGAGGCTAAGTCATCTGCCCAGTGCCCTAACCTCCATAGGCTGCCACCCACCGCAGAGTTTTAGGGCCAGAGGAGAGCTGAGATTTCTAGGTGCAAACCTGGGTTTCAGTCTGACTTCTTGCTCTTCAAAGTCTATCTGGATGAGGAGAAGAAAGAGAAGTTGGAGCCTTGTCCCTGACAAGGACAGTGGAAAAGAAGAGCCAGAGGTGAGAGGTGGCTGTGAGGGTGAGCATGTGTGTAAGGAGACTGTGGGCTCATATATAGCATCATACACATAAGTTAGAAGGCAACCCAGAGGCCATTGGGTCTTATTTTATTTTACCTTATTTTATAGGTAAGAAAACTGAGTTCCATGGAAGCAAAGTGACTTAGAAATATGAATTCAGAGGTAGAAGTGACCCCAGAGGTCGTCTAATCCAACCTCTTCATTTTACAGGTAAGGAAATTGAGGTTCAGGGAAGATAAATGACTTGCCCAAGGTCATGCAGGTTTTGAACCAAGGTCTTTGCCTCCAAAGCCAGGGTTCTTTCCTCTGTACCAAGCTTAATGAAGGAACCCTTATAGGTAACTGCTCAGAGAAAGAAATACATGAACTGGCTGATTTGAGCAGACCAAGGAAAGAGGCCATCACTGTTTGAACAGTTGCTGCACTGTTGACACAAAAGTAGAGCAGTGCCCCCCCCCAAACTACCCAAATCTATGGAAATCAAAAGACCACGGACATGGAAGTACCCACAGTTCCATGGGTAGCTTGATACTTTGCTATTTAGAGATGTAAGTCATTTACTGAAGCAGAAAAAGGCCCAGTTAGGATTTAGTAGGTGGCGAGCCCGTTCATCTTAACCCCTGCTTTGCCTATAAGCCAAGACAAGATGATGACCCACATGGATGTACAGCAGGATCCTGGGGGTGGCCAAGGTATAGAACATCCAGGCTTTTCATGTGTCTCTAATGAGCTCAGTATCTCTTTCATTCCCCTTCCCAGCACTACCCAGGGTGGCTTCATACAGTGAAAAGACTGTTGAATGTGTAATAACAGGACCCAAGTGTGAATCCTGTTTCTAACATTTACAACCTGTGTGGCTTTGAGCAAGTAACTGAACCCCTCTGGGCTAATCTCTTCCCTATGTAAAATGACAGGGCTGGACTACATGACCTGAATGGTCCCTTTCAGCTCCATATCTATGACCCCAAGGAAGCTTCAGAAGCATGTTATCAGACAGAGCACCACAGGTAGAATCCCTGACCAGAGACCCCATTCTCATCATGACCTATTCACCAATTGTCCCCAATTCCACACTATGTCCTACAGACAGACCCCGCCTAACACGGCCTTAGTCAATGGAACTCATTTTCCATGAAGAAAACAATCAGATTTGGAAGTCAGCCTGGAGGTCATAGCCCTTGGCATAAGGAAGCCCCAACCCACATGAATGAGTCAGGAAGGAAGTGAATTGGCAAACTACTCAAGACGGGGGAAACCCCACAGCTTGAAGAAAATGGTCCAGCTGCCCCACGCAGAGCACGCATGCTACAGCATTCACTGGCACAGCACCACGAGGGAAGGGCTGAGTCAACAGATGACCAGCGGAGGGCTTGCCTTCCCTGCTGACTGGCAATGGTTTCACAGAAATAAAAGCCCTGAGACACCAGCTTTGCGGCCCTTGAGGAGCTGTGCTGCCTGCCCGTGCTCCCTCCCGCCTATCAAATACAGACAGCTCTTTTTCGCTGCCCCATGCAGAGGAGACAACACTTCTCTTCATGTCAGTGACTGATCTGGGCATCTCTGAGAGGTTGTTGCTGATTGGAAGAGGTGCCACCCCAGTTACAACTCCAAAGCATAGAGTCCCCTGACCATCCCCTTCTTCATCCATCTCCTACTTCATTCTGAGTTAGATTGGAAGTCTGAGAAACCTCTTTTTCAGCCTTCTTACATCCTGATCCTAGGATCCCATGACCTCTACATGGGTTTGTGAACCGATGTTCTAGGCTGGTATAAACTGTAGCACCCCTCTTCACCATACACTCTGAGCTAGCAATTAAACCTGAATCGACGCAGAGAATGAACCTGATAAAGCAATGTGTGCATGTGTCATGAACCCCTTTGACAATGTGGATTTTAAATGAATAAAATAAAATATGTGTGACTACAAAAGAAATCAATTATGTTGACTAAAATTTAGCAAAATATTAATTGGTTCCTAGACTCCTGGGGGTTCATAGATGCCAAGTTAAGAACTTCTGGGGATGTATAAGTTTCCGGCTAAATTACAGGTTCACTGGGGGCAAAGATCATTTTTTTCCTGATTTTTGTATCTCCAGAGCCTAGCACCTGCCTGGAACACAGACTAATCAATCAAAAAGCATTGATTTAACCCGTGCGTTGTCCTAGGTACTGTGCTAAGCTCTGGAAATACAAATAGAAAGAATGGAACAACTCCTGCTCTCAAGAAGCTTACATTCTAAAGAAAGAAACAACAAATATATAGACAAGTATATTCAGAATAAATCTAGAGAATAAATATAAGGTAGTTTCAAGGTGGTCTGAGAGGGAAAAAGCATTGGCAATTGGGAGAGACAGGTTAGGAAAGACTCCACATGTCGGAGGAGATGCTTGAGCTGAGTCAGGAAGGAAGCCAGAGGCTGAGTGAGGAGGCAGAGCACCCCAGTTATAGGGCATTCTGATGCAATGGCATACAGACAAGAAATGGGCTTCAAGTGTCACGTCTAAGGAGCAGAGAGAAGGTCAGTTTGGCTAGATTACAGAACGAGAAAGGGAAAAGAATGTCCAGTAAGACTGGAAATATGGGTTGGGGCTGGGTTATGAAGGACTTTAAAAAGTCAACAAAGAGGTTGACGTTTTATCCAGGTGGCTCAAACAGGGAGTTACTGGAATTTGATTGAGTAGGGAAGTGACATAGTCAGATCTGAGCTAAAGGCAAATCACTTTGGCAGCACATAGTAGGTATATAAATGCATGTTGATCTGATTGATTAATTGATTGAATGCCATCATGATAAGTTTTGGGGAAACCTAACTGGTTCATAGAATATAATTTAAGAAATATTCATCTCTCATTGTATATGAGCCACTGTGAGTAGGAAGAGACCATTTCTGCTGTTCTTAGACAGCCCATGTGTGCAGAAGTGTAGAGGCAGAAAAGCATTTACAACCTTCCAGTTTGCCTTAAATATTGCCTGTTGGGTTATGAATCTCACAGACTTTTTAATTAATTCAAATTTATAAGGCTATTAAATGCATTAGCTAGCTAGCATCCCTTCCCCTTAAGGAGGTGCACTTAAACAATAGCCAGGTGTTAAAGTCATTTGAAAATTACACTTCTTGTAATTAGGCTATTTTTAGCCCTTTGAAAACACTCAGTAGTTCCTCTGCCTTTTGCCTGTTCCCAGATCATAAAACCCGAGCAGGCACTTGATCGGGCCATTGAAAACATTGGCTTTGGGGCCAAGAATGAAGGAAGTTCAAAAACATTCCTATTACTCACTCTTTGTGCCCTGGGAGAGGAAGATAATGGGACTTTGTGTTGCAAAGTGTCGGAAAGAGAATGGTTTGTAAGTAGGTCAGCTAGAGATGGAGGATAAACCCTCACGGACTTCTCTTTGGCTTTGAGAGGGCAACCACCAAGGGACACATCCAGGTACAGAAGAGCTCAAATCCTGCTGGCTTGTGCACTGGTATAGATTTATATTATGATTTGAGAACAACATGATTGAGAGAACTGGTCAGTAGCCAATGTAGAAGAGTCCTAGCCAAGCATTTGACAGGAATGGACGGCAGAGACACAGAGGTCGATTTCATGGTTAGACTGTCACAGAGGTCACTGTTGACTACTATAGAGTTGCCTCAATGAAATTTGTCAAATATACAGACATTTCTTAAGTGCCTTCTTTCTGTGAGGCACTGTGTGGTATGCAGAAATGAGTAAGAGATCGTTTTATCCTCAACAGTAGAAGAGGCCTGAATTTGGATGGTAGGGAATCAAGATTTTAGGACTGTCTTGTTTTGCTTTTCTTCTAGTGAGTTTGACATTACTGAAAAGTAGTACTATGGGTAAATCAGCTATTACTGTCCTGAAGATAATGCTATCCATAGGCAAATGCTTCCTCATGGGAAACTTTGTTCTCTCCACACAAAACAACAGAAAGCATCTACCCAACATACTATAATCAATTTTCCAGTTAATACGCTCTTTGTTCTCAGAATGTTCTGTATTACCCAGCTTGCATTTGCCTTTCAACTGTACACCACCTTTCATTTTCCCTTTGTTTTCTACATGCAGTTGTAAGATTATAAGTTGAGCACCTCTTTCTCAAATGGGGGGAAAACTTGGTCACAACATCCATTAGCAAGTTCATGACCTGGTTCTTCCCTTGCAGCAACAAGAAATAATACATGCCTTGCCTAAACAAGAAAATGAAGAGTATTAAATTCCCCCCCTACAAAATTCTGTCTTTAGTGAAGGTAAATGGGATCTACACTCTTCAGAGTTCCTGGGGAGGTATGAATAGGACCACCCTTCTCAAGGAAAAGTAGAGAAGTCTTTAGTTTGGAGTAATCAGGCAAAGACTTGAATTTCTTCAACCTTGACTTTCTCTCTTCCATTCATTAATTCATTTCAGAAATGTTTATTGAGCACCTGTTATTATCTAAATTCTGTGTTAGGCTACACTGTGAGGAAAACAGATTGCAAAAAGAAGCGATTCCTTTCTTCAAAGGTACGTAATAACAACAGCAGCAGAAATAACAACACCATTCGTTAGCATTGATACAGAATTTCAGGGTTTGCAAAGCTCTTTTTATCCTCACATACACCCTGTGAGGTAGATGCTATTATTAATCCCATTTTACTGTTAAGGAAACTGAGGCAGAGAGCACTTAAGTGACTTGAAGAGTCATGGAACTAGTGTCTGAAGCCAGATTTGAACTCAAGTCTTCCTGGTTCTGGATCCATCGTTCTATTCATAACAAACAAGACATAGGTGGTATGTGATGAATGCCATTTAAAATGTACACATTACTTAGAGTTCAAATGAGGAAAACTTTATTTCCAGCTAGGGTGATCAAGAAATTATTACCAGAAAAGGTGGCATTGAAAGTGGTATTTGAAGCATGGTCAGGACTTAAATAAGTGGAAGTGATGGGGTGTACCCCTCAGTCACAGAGAACGATAATCATGAGCAAAGGCACATAGATGGCAAAATACAAAACACATTTGGGAAATAGCAGTTTCCTAAGGGCTTAGCTGTTGTTTGGGGAAGTAGCATATGAGCTAAAGGTAGCAGATGGGCTAAAGAAGGCTTTTAGTTCATGTCTAAAGAGTTTAGACTTGGGATTTTATCCTGTAAACAATGGAGAATCAGGAATAAATGTTCCATAGAAGAATGCTAGAGTCAACGTAAAGTTTAGATTAGTATCAAGGTTATAATTCAGGCTAGAACCTGAATGAAAACTTGAGTTGATCTTCAGTGCCATCAATCAGAGATGTTTGTTATTTCATGCCATGGTCTTCTGTCCAAGGGTCTACTCTATACATTTTCAATTTAATTCAATTAAATAAACATTTATCAAGTGCCTACTATGTGTCAGGCACTATGCTAAGTGCTGGGAATACAAAAAGAGGTAAAAGACAGTCCCTACCCTCATGTCAAATAATCAATCCATTAATCACCAAAGCATTTATTAAGCAGCTACTATGAGCCAATCACTGTGCTAGGCTCTGAAGATACCAAAGCAAAAGTGAAACATTCCTTGCCCTCTTGGAGTTTACAATCCATCCAGGGACATAGCATGTACATATGTAAATATCATTCAGACTCAGCACAAAATACAAGACAAAGCAGTTAGAGAAGGAGGTAGTTTCCCCTTCCAGATAAGAAGATCCACTCAACTTTTGGATAATATTCATGTGGGCACAGTGCCAATGGGAAAAGAAAGCCTGGGCAGTCACCTCTATGCTCCTGAACATCTGGAGGAGGAGAAAGAATCCTGGATTTGGAATAAGAAGTTCTGGATTTGAATTTTGGCTGTTTCTTACTATCACTGTGACCTTGGATGTCCCTTCATGGCTCTGAAATCCAGTTTCCTCATCTGTAATGTAGAAGAAGACTGGATGAGGTAACCTCTAAGGTCCATTCTAACTGTAGAGCTGAAATCCAGCAATTTCACTTCATGTGGGCCAAATATTGAGATGGAAATTTTCATTTTTCATCTGGATTCTTTGGCATCATATAACTATAGCAACAAAATGCCAATTCACTTAAGTAACGAAATATAATTTTTAATAATGTCATTTTTAAAAGGTTCCAAATTGAGAGATAAATTGGAGAACAGTTACACTGCTGCCCCAGGGGATATGGCCAAGTCTCCTGTTTTAAGCTGGCAGTGTGTTAGCAGGCTTTTAGTTGGGAAGTATTGTTGAGTATGTGGGGGAGAGGGAGTAAGGGACCTTAAAGATCACTTAGTCCAACCACCCCTGGGAATAAGAGTCTTAGCATCTCTAGTAAGTGACCAACCAATCTCATCTTAAATGCTTTCTGCAAAGGGTAACTCACCACCTTTGAAGGAAGTCCATTCCATTTCTGAGCAAGTCTAACTGTTAGAAGGCTCTTCCTTTCATCAAGTAAAAACCTGGCTCTTTGAAAATTCAGCCTCATTCCTGGTTCTGCCTGGTAAGACCAAATAAAACAAGTTAAAATTCTTTTTACACACACCATCCTTATAAATATTTGATGATATGTGCCCCCTAAATCTTCTCAGGCAAAAGTTTCCTCATTCTTTCAACCAAACTTCACTTGGAATTGTTTCAAGACTTGTCACCATCATCATCACTATCCTCTGGATAATTTCCAATTTATCCATGCACTTCCTAAAATGTGGCATCACAAAATGAATCAAATACTCCAAGTGTGGCCTAACCAGAGCAGAGGATAGTGGGACTAGTATCTTTCAGATTTTGGAGGCTTTGCTTCTATTAATGCAACTTTGTTCTTGTTCGGTCATTCAGTCATTTTGTATCTGACTCTTTGTGAACCTGTGGCATAGATGGACCGTACCACCCATGGAGTTTTCTTGGCAAAGATGCTGGAGTGCTTTGCTATTTCCTTCTCCAGTGGACTAAGTCAAACAGAGGTTAAGTGTCGTTCCCAGGGTCACACACCTAGGAAGTGTCTGAATCTGAGTCTGGATTAAAACTCAGGTCTTCCCAACTCCAGGCTCAGCACTCTTTCCACTGAGTCAACTAGCTGCCTTAAATGCAACTTTAGATCCCATTAGTTTGTTACAAAAGAATATTTAATAAAACATTTATGCAGCAGATCAAGGGAAGGAAAGAGGCTGGTGATTAAGATAACCTCCCCCCCAAAAAAAAACAGAAATAAAATAGTGTTATTGAAATATTTTAAAATACACAGAAGAGAAGAGAGGAAGTTCAGAGGGAGACAGCAGAATACCAACAGCTTTGAAACTAATATGTGAAATAAATGTGTGTGGTTATATATGTTTCTATGTATGTGTTTTTGTTAAGTAATTTTCAGTTGTGTCCAACTCTCTGTGACCCTATTTGGAGTTTTCTTGGCAAAGACACTGGACAGGTTTGCCATTTCCTTCTCCAGCTCATTTTACAGATGGGGAAACTAAGGCAAACAGGGCTAAGTGACTTATCCAGGGTCACACAGTAAGTGTCTGAGGTCAGATTTGAACTCAGGAAGATGAGTCTTTCTGACTTCAGACCTGACACTCTATCCACTGTGTGACTTAGCTGCCCTATGTACGTGTGTATGCATACAAATGCATGTGTGTATGCATATGCATATGTATTTATATCCATTTGCATTCCATATGAGTGCATATGTATACCTGTTTATATAAATGTTTGTATATACACACGTATGTACTAAATGTAAGCTGCATGCCATAGAGATTCGTGATTTCGTTATATAATTCTTTTTCTCTTCTTTATATTCAGTAATGTTCACATTAGTGTTTGTCAAGTTCAGATCTTTAAAAATGAAAGCTTTAAAAAGTGAGGTCCTTAAATATTTTGATTTCTGCATTACACTACTAGTTAACATTGAGCTCCCAGCTGGGTAAGTCATTTGTCCCCAATCCTGCATTTAGGCAATTGGTTCTTTGAACTCAAGAGCAGCTCTTTCCATGAAGCTGGGTAGGGGAGTGAATATTTTTAATGATAGAATTGGGATCCAAACTGGTTTTGGCAAAGTTTGAATGGTGAGACATATCTGAGAAGAAAAGATTAAGTTAGAATTAAGTATAATCAACTAAATTTATAAGTACGTGGTCCATACCTTTCTGTTAGGCTGATGACAAGTGATCGGTGCTGAGACTCAAATCACTGGATGATTTGACTACATGAGAAAGACAGAAAATCACCGTGTGAGACATTTGTGGTTCTGGAATGAAGTAAGGCTTATTGTAGGGATGCTCAGGATCAGCCACATTCATGTGTGTTTCACTGCAAGTGCTGAACCAGCAGCCCAAGCAGCCATGCATCATAGGGACCCCAAAATCCTACATACTAGGGCCATAGCTAACACTGTCCATATATACCTGCCAATGTACGGAGACAGTTGAAATCACTGCCCTGGGCGCTACATTGACTCAAAGATCATCCGTTTCTAGGTCGATGTTTTTTATATCTCTCAAATCGAGTCTGTCATTTTGATTACTTTGATTCTTCCTCAGCAAGCTTTCTCCCAGGCTCAACACGATATTTTGTTTAGGGTAACCAAAATTCCTTTCGACTCCCATTATGGCCCATGATTCTGGTACCAGGGTTATGCAGATTACCCTGGAGTTCCACTTAGTTATACTGCATGGGTAGGGTTAAGCTAACAATTGTTACCCTACATTCCTCCAGCTATATTAAAATCACTACCTAGCCTACACACCCAGCAGAATGTATCATCTTTTCACCATGTCGATTCCAGTTTTCATCTGTTCTTGGGATGATCAGACTTAATTGTATCTCTCCCTGAGCTTTCTATAAACTTGACTTTACCTGTATTGCCTTATAAGGCAATGCTGCTCATAATCTTCCCCCCCCAATAATATTTTACAATTAAGGTTATATTATAAATCAGTGTTGCCTTTGGCTACCGTATATCTCTCCTTGGCAGAGAAGTCAAATGCTTGTGGACTGAGGTAGCTTCTAATCTAGTTTTGGGCTGACTCATTGGAGTTATTGGTTTCCACTGGTAAGATTTCCTTATGGAATGGTGATAGTCTATATCAATATCTGTTCTTTGAAGTGTTTACCATTTTTCGATATCAGTAGTTGAAAGTAGAATGTAAAAATCCCATGCCAGTCCATCAGTCTTGGAAATTACCACTGTCTAGCAGCCACCTTACACCTTATGTAAATGGCCTCCTTCTGGGGTCTTTTGCCCAAACTGATTATGGGCATATCTTTCCAAATCTAAGAAAACTAAGAGATATGCTTAATGTTGGGCTTTCTAAAAGAAGTTTCACAAAAACAAAATTCATGATTTTCAAAATGTGGAGATGACATGAATAGCAAGGTGATTATATTAGAATATATGAAGTTTTAGGATGACATGGTACACTTTCTAGTAGTGCATTTAGTCCTTTAATCATGACATGCGGCATTAAATAATTCTTTCATGTAAATACCTTCTAATTTTAAAATCACCTCTTTGCAGAACACTATCCATCTTTTATAAGTGTCTTTTTTGTTACTGATGCTGTGGGGTTTGGTGATAGTGTCTCCATTTCATTCCTATACAGGCAGTAAAATATGTCTCCTACATTTTAACATCCTCTTGTGCAGTTCTTGTGCAAAGTCAACGATAAGATAAATATGGTTCACCCTGTCGTAGACCCCTGAGGTTGACAGATGAACAAATTAGAAAGTCTGTATCTTGTCCTTACCCAGTATTTGATGAAATACAATAAATTGCCCCCAATACCAGTGACATATTGGTTGTGAACTCAGAATGAATATGCATTTCTTGTGTATGGTAAGTATCTTGGAGCAATAGTTTATATGCAAAAAATCCACTTGCCCTAAGGAAACACACATCTGTATGTGCCTAGTCATGCTTTTACCTGCCTTGGCTTGTAATAATGTATGGAATAGTCTTTTACTGTCTACCTTGTGACCATGGGAAAGTTAATTTCCCTCTCTAAGGCTGTTTCCTTCTCTGTAAAATTATGGAATTGTACTAACTAACCTCTAAGATTACTTGTAGCTCTAATGCATGATCCTATGAAGTCCTCTTACTCACTCTGGGTCTCAGTTTCCTTCTCTATAAAATGAGAGGATTACAGTAGATGGCCTCTAAAGGCCCTTCCAACTTTAAATTTATGATCCTATGAGTCCAACCCCCTCATTTAATAGATAAAGACTCTTAGGCACAGAGAGGTTAAGAACTTGCGGAGAGTCAAACAGCTAGTAAGTATCCAGGTGCTTATGACTTCAAGGCCTGTGGCTTAATCATTATACAAGTATACCTCCTCTGAGGTCCTTCCCAGCTCTAAATCTATGAATCTATAGTGTAGATCAGCACTGTTGGAAAAGAAAGATGGAGCTTTGGCTGGAGAATGAGGATGCTTTGGAAAAGTAGAGGAGGGCAGACAGCGGGTATCTAGCATTCTGCTCTGGAGGCATAGCATAAGTAAATTTATGAAGGAACAGAAGAGCATACCACATGCAAGGGACAATAAGGAGACTTACTGCACTCAGCAAAGGGTAGGTATGCAAGAGTAGTAGGTGAACAGGATGGAAAAGGGGGGTTGGGGTATTACTCTAAGGCTACCACCTGTCTTCTCTGTATTTATCTTGTATGTTCTTATTTTTGTGTTTTAGCTCTTCTAGTGGAGCATAAGCTCATTAAGGACAGGGATATTTCTTTTCTTTTTCTTTGTATACCTTAGCACAACATCAACATTCCTTGAATGCTTCTTGACCAACCAATTGACTGAGTGCAGCTCAGAGAGGACTTTGAATGTCAGACAACAAAATTTGGGCTTTAGACTGTCAGCAATGGGCAATCATTCTGAGCTGTATTTTTGGTTTTGTTTTTTGAAAGCAGGGATTGGGTGGTGAAACATTTAACCAGGAAAGTGATGCTCCCAAGAAGGCTCTTGTTGGCAATTAGAAAGAAGGGCCAGGCAGGAGATAGGCCTCTTGGACATTGTCAATATCGTTTTTCGGTTCATTTTTTGACACATTCTCTCTCTTTTTTTAACTCCTGGGTTGTTTTTGTTATTGTTGTTTTGTGTTGTTTTGTTTTGTTTTGTTTTTATGTCTTAGATGAAACCCCAGCCAGCTCTCTGATTCTGGGCTTGGTTTCGTTATGAGTTCCCTGAGTAAAACAACACAATTTGCTCAGCGAATACAATTGATTTAGCCTACAGTGCCCCTATAGAATGATTTTCCTTAATGCTGGCCGATGAGCTTCCATTCTCCCTGGCTTCAGATCAGATTTCCATCCTAGCTCAACAGCTGTTTAAGATTAATGCTTTTTTCTCCTGCATTTGGCCTGTCATTATCTGATTTGCACTCTCCGACCCGATCCCCCTCTGCTGTCTTTTAAAAATGATTATTATAAACATGTGTATACTTAGCTATGCCTTTGTTATCGCTCACTGTCGTAAGGAATGCACAGACAAGAGCATTTTCCTAAATTACGATGTATAAATGCAGAAAAACCATTTGGGGATTAGCAATTCTGATTATGACTAAATCACCTATGGGCAGCCAACCTAGATGCTGGCATTCTTGTGTTCATGTGGACCTAGTTTCCTGGGACTGTATCTCTTTTGATCCTGCTGGGTCCTACGTTTCCTTGTATCGCCTGGAATTCTGTTTCTCAATATTGCAGCCACCAGACAGCTGTCTGTTAGCTACCTTGCTCATCTTCACCACAGGAGACCCATGGCAATGCACTAGCCACGCTGACACTTAATTCTCTCCCTCCTGGGATGGAGTTCATAATATCCGAGCTCTAGAACTGGAAGAGATATCAGAGTCCCCGTAGCTCAACTCCCTCGTTTTACAGATGTAGAGAAATGCACATTTTAATGTTTTGCCTCACAGTTCACAGAGAATGATGACAAAAGACGAAAATAACAAATGTGAAAGGGCTGTGCGAAAACCGAAATATTGATGTGGTGTTCATGGAGTTGTGAATTCGTCCAGCCATTTGGAATGATGCCTCAAAACTTACTAAACTGTGCATTATGCTTTGATCCAGTGATACAGCTACCAGGTCTATACCCCCAAAAAGATCAAAGAAAGAGTGAAAGGACCCACATTTGCAAAAACTTTTACAGCAGCTCCTTTTGTGGTGGCAAAAAAACTGGAAATGAATGTGGTACCCATCAACTGGAAAATCAACAAATATTGCTACGTTAGTGTCCCTGCTAGTAACCCTCTAGGAATGCGAACCCCCAAATTCCCTTACTTCGTCATATCCTCCTTCATGTCTTTCTATCTGTTTTCTTGTCATACTCCTTCTAAAATTACTTCAAATGTTCACCTTGGCCTCCGGTCTTCCTACCCTCCTCACCCTGCCAATCCACCAACCCTGCTCCGGCCTTACTTTCCTCCCTTCACATACTTGACTCAATAGTTGAATAGCCCAACTACCCACTGAATCCCTGGTTTAGCAGACTTTATGCCAATCATCCCTTCTCTCTGCTCCTACTTGCACCCTGCTGAATTCCACTGAGGAAATCACACAAGCATTCCCACTGGTCCAAGACATTCTTGTTATCTAATCCCAACTGAGCCATTACTGCTCCTTCATCACCATCATCACCATCACTGTTGTTGTTATTGTTATTATTATTATTATTATTCTCTTACTGACTCTATCACATTCCTCACAAATGCTATTCCAAACCTTATCGTTTCTAGGCCACCTTCTCTTTCCCTCTCAAAAGAGAACCTTACTTCCTACTTTGCTGAGAAAATTGGCCACCCACTAAGATGTCCCTCTCCTTCCCTACTCCATACCTCAAAACCTATCTCCCCATTCTCTTCAGCTTTCCTTCAGACTCTGAGGAAAGATGCTATTTTTCATTGCCAAGGACAACAGTTCTACTTAAGCCCTTGATCCCCTCCCCTCCCTTTTTCCTCAAGAGTTTTCCCCTTTGATCATTTCCTCTCTCCCATGTCCAACCAGCTGGCCAACAACTGAAGTTTATACAGTTCTTTAAGGTTTATAAAGTGTTTTCCATACATTTTAACTACTTAGATGCCCAACTCTTCTCCCTCTTAAAAACAAAACCTTTATTTAACATTTCCATCCCCTCAAATTATCTTCCTATATCTCTTTCATTTCTACCTCCCAATTCCTATAAATATCTGTCTATACTTGCTGTCTCTACGTCCTTATTACCGATTTATTTCTCAACCCATTGAAATCTGACACTTAACTGAATAAGCCTTCTTCGAGGTTATTAACAATTTCTTATTTTCTAAATCTCAGTTCTCATCCTCTTTAATTTCTCTGCAGCTATTGACTATTCATTGCTATTCCACCTTGGACTACAATGTAATTTCACATCAACATATGTACATATATTTAAAATAATAATAGAGACTAAAATTGAAAATGCTATAGAAAGCATAGGAAAAATCTGTTGATATGATGATGAAATCATACTTTTAAAATTAAACTAGAAAACGATGAGATGAAAAAGAAACTTGTAACATGCATAAAGGTACCTTTGATAATAATAGCAAATCAATGTTGAACATTCATGGGTCAGTAATATAACAGCTAAATTCATAAGGAAAAGTTTTCCGATTTGCACAAAGAATCACAGAAAATTAATAATAGTCAAATATTCAAATACCCCAGTAATAAAGTATGAGAAATTAAGCAAAAATTTAAATAAGAGATTATAGTTTTAGATAAAATTATTTTAAAAACTGTATTTGAAAGACACATGGAGCTGGCCAAATGGGAAAAGTAGGGAATGTGATCCTTTAAAAAATAAAACATTCAATTAAAAAATTGAAATTTTAAAAAAAACTGACCAAGTCCAAAGTTATAAAGAAGTTATAGCAAATTTTTTAAATTTTATTTATGAATCATGAGAGACAGCATGGCATTGTAGATAGAGAGCTAATCTTGGAGTTACTATGACCTGGGTTCAAGTCTCTCCTCTGAAACTTACTGACTGTGTGACCATAGACCAGTAACTTACTCTCTCAGTGGCCTAGGCAGCTCTCTAAGAAAGAGAAGGTGAAGACCTGAATTGCCAGAGGGAGTATCTCCCCAAATCTTCCCTAAACAAATATAATCACAGGCTTAAAAGATAGATAGATAGATAGATAGATAGATAGATAGATAGATAGATAGATAGATAGATAGATAGATAGATAGATGGATAGTTAGATGGATGGATGGATGGATGGATGGATGGATGGATATGTAGATATATGTGTATATACACACAAAATGGATAGATGGATAAATAGAAATACATATACACACATAATAAATGAATAGATGGATGGATGGATGGATAGGTAGACAGATGATAGATATATATATGTAATATATGTAGATATATATACAATAAATAAATAGATCATAAGAAAAGAAATTTAAGAATAAACAATGGAAATGTTATCAAAGCAAAATATATCTGTGTTGATATTTTTAAATGATTTATTGAACAATGGCTGAGTGAAATAAATTACAAAATCAAAAATGTATTATTATGAAGAGAATGCTGATATAAGTATGGCATGCCAAAATTGATGGGATGCAGTAAAGCAGTACTCAGAAGCAAATTTATGTCCCTGAAACTTATGCTAACAAGTGAGAAAATTATGAAATTAACTAGTTTGGTTTGCAGCAGAGAAACTGGAAAATGAGTTTAATTCATCAAAAGCGCGGACAAAAGAAGAAGCTGCTGAAATAAAAGGGTCAATAAGCTTAAGAACAATTGAGTTAATACATAAAACAGAGGTGTTTTTTTTAAAACTGTAAATTGGTAAACAAATAGAAATTTTATTTCTAAAAATTAGTACTGTGGTGTGGTGGAAAGACTGTTGGATCTGTTAAAATTCCACCTCAGACATTTGCTAGACTATGATGACGAGTAAGTTACTTGATCTCTCTGAAAACAAGTTTACACATCTGTAAAATGGGAATAATGGTATCAATTAAATTTCTATGATGTTCAAATGATGTGCACATCAAAGGGTAAATCCTAAAGTGCAACCTTAATTATCCTAATAGCTATCATTATGTTTAAATAAAAAGAAAAAAAATAAAATTATAAAATTTGGAAATGAGAAAGAGGTTAGAATAATAACTTACGTTTGTAATGTGGTTTCCTCACAACTGCTCTGGAGCTAAGTAAGGCAAGCATTAGGGCAGCTAGGTAACATGGTGCGTAGAGAGCCAGACCTGGAGTCAGGAAAACTATGTTCCTGAGTTCAAATCTGGCCTCAGACACTTATGAGCTGTGTGACACTGGGCAAGTCGCTTCACCCTATTTGCCTCAGTTTCCTCATCTGTCAAACGTGCTGGACAAGGAAATGGAAAACCACTCCACGATCTCTGCCAAGAAAATCTCAAATGAGGTCACAAAGAATCAGCTATGACTGAAAATGACTGACAACAGCAACAAGCATTTGCAAATAAAGAAACAAACTTTGAGAAGTTAAATGACTTACCGAAGGTCCAACTTACTTCAAGGGAAGGGAACTGCCAATTATTTTTAAACACATAATTCCAGTTCAATAACTTAAATCTTCAAAACCATCACTGATCCCCACTGGCTCTGAAACTCTCAGAAGAAGACCTTAGGAATTTTTGTCTCTGTTCTCCATTTAATTTATTCCATGAAACTAGGAGCTGGGTCACATCCACTATGCATCCATCAACCATGGCCGCAGGGATCCCTGATTTAAAGTTACTTGGAACTTCCTGGCTGAAGAGGCCAAATAGAAAACAATGTGTCATCTCAAGGTCACTTGCTTTCATTCTGGTGATCTTGGCGATGCACTGCAAGATTTTCACCCTCTGCAGAACCAAGTGCGTCGGGAGAAGCTCAGGATATTAACTTCCTCATTTGAGTCTGTTGAGACAGCCAGCCCATCTCCCCAGCTCCAAAACCATGCACGTGGGCTCTGAGATCCTTCCTGAGTCCAGCATAAGCAGCACCACCCTTTCACTCAAAGTCTACTGGAAGAAAGTCACATGCACTCTGGGGGAAGACCTCTCAATGGAACAAAAACTCCTTTCTGCCCTAACACCCGCATGGCCAGTGAGGCCAAGCCCTCAGTCGCCTGAAGCATCAGAAGGACAGCCCTTCAAAACAGCCATGCCTAGAGACTCACCGTCCAAGAATAATCGATCAACCAACCAACCAGCTGTTACTAAGTGCCTACTATACGCCAAGCACTGTCCAGGCACTGGAAATACAAGGACAAAATGAATCAATCCTTGCTCTCAGGGAGCTCCCGTGAAATGGAGACAACATGTACTTTTATTGACTGTATACAAAAGGGCTAACTGTCTCTTGGGTAGCTGGGAGCAGCAAAGTATACCCAGAAGATTATTGCACATGAAATCGAAAGGCTTGGCTTTGAGTGCTGGTGTGGCCGGTCACCATCCGTGTGACCAAGGACAAGTTTATTTAACCCCTCTGAGCTTCTGTTTTCTCATATGTAAAATAAGGTCCTCAGTATTTGCATCACTTATTTCATGGGGCTGTTAAAAGGAAGATGACACAAAGTGTTAGGGCTGAGAACAACAATACAGATCATCCATCCATCCATCCCTCCCATTTTGCAGATCTGGAAACTGAGGCTCAAAGAGTCACCCAGAGAGAGGAAGGGTCACGGCCAGGATTTGATCCCAGTTCTTCTGATTCTAATCCAGTACATTTCTCCCTCCACTATTTATGTAACAAGTAAACATAAATAGTGAAGATGGTGGGCTCCGAGCTGCAGAAGCTGAAAGGGGCCCCAGTTGCCATGGAGTCCACTCCCCTTATTTTATGAAGGAGGAACCTAAGGCCAAAGAGAGTGAGTGAGTTGCCCAAAGTCACCCAGGTAGTAAGTAGCAAATCCAGGATTTGGTGCCAAGACCTCTGCCTCTCATTCCAGCACGTTTTGCTTTGCATGATGATGCAACACCAGATTTCTAGCTCTTCAGGGATGGTTAAGTTCTTTACCATCATCATCTCCTTTTCTGCTCACACCAACCTTGGGAGGTAGGTGTTACTGTTATCATAATTTTATAGAAAAAGAAACTGAGGCTGAGGGATGGTAAGTGATTTGCCCAGGGTCACACAGCTAGTGTCAGAGGAGTGGCTTGAACCTCTCTATCTGTCCCTCACAAAAAAGGGTAGTGGAAGCATTAAAAATTTAAAACAAAAAAAAATGGCATTGATAGTGAAGACGTGGCCAACTGCTCATTATTTACCAGCATATGATTCCAATTATGCCTTTGCCCCAAATCTTGCTTTCAAGTTTCCTGAGGATCCCTGCGTTAGTAGTTTGGAATTGGTGGTAGTTCTCTTTGGTTAATTAATTATTTTACTCATATCTCCTGTCTCTCTTTGTACGTCTTGGCAGGGAGCCCCTTTGAAGTGGAATCTCTCAGCCATCCTCCTTAACCACCTGTCAGTAATGCGAGAGGAGAGGCAAGCAGCCTCATTGGGTAAGAACCGAACTAGTTAACCTTGAGGGATCCTTCCAGATCTAGGAGTCTAGCATTCTGTGCTTTGGTGATCTCATCACTCTCTCTATAGGGGACAAGAAATTGACCAGTTTCCTTGTTTGATTCTCTACCTTTGTACCTCCCTGCTCCCCATAGCATGCTGGGAATACATCATCTCTCAGATAGATGTGAGATACGAAGAGCTCCCCATGCCCTTCTTTTTCTTCCCTCATCTCATGCTTTCCTCTTGCTCACATCCCCCTTGGGGAGCTGTAGGGACCAGGAGGAGCTGTGTCCCTATTCATTTACCATTCCAGCATCATCAGAGGAATATAATGGGCTGATGAGACCCTAAGGATAGAGCTCTATCTCCAGCATCTGTGGAGGCAGCTGGTTCTTTAGTAATTAACCCTTCTCTCTGTAGCTTATCTAGTGTAGGGCATTTGCTACTGAGTTTAAAAGATAACTTAAATAAGAGGTGAATGTGACCTTTCTTTATTAACTCATTTAAATGAAGCATGATTTAAGATGCCTTGGAAAGATATACTCTTTAGCATTCCAGCATCTTGATCAATTCAAGTAGTAATTGGATGCATGATAAAAGGAAGACATTCTGTTCCCTAAACACCATAAAGCTCAGATAATTAAGAGGAGAGACCAAGAAAAGGGCCCCAAGATCACTGCAACTTGTCAAACTGCCAAGGGGGCAGAGACGAACACTGCAGAGAAATGAAGGGAAACAGGGCAAATTGAGAGAAGTCAAACTTCATTCTGTAAGATTATCTCTGAGTGATGCCATCTTTGTAGTTAACGTGAGCCCACAGAGTGCAAAGATTATGACGTCCTTGAAGGTAGAGGCCAGGAAAGATCTTCTCTTCATGCTCCATAAATGCAGTGCCCTGAAACCCTCAGGCTCATTAATGGGTATTCTTTGGAGGAGAGGTAATTGCAAATCGATACTACCAACTACCATTGCTTCTGCAAAGAGTGTGAGATCAACTGCCCAATGGCTCCACTTATCATTGCTGTGATTTCAGATACCAAAGCCCCTTCTCCCTATAGGGTTTATCTCTTTATTAAGATGTAAGGTCCTTGTTTCACCTCTCGCTTTGTATTCCCAGGGTTGAGCACCTAGAGCTAGAGACTAGACCTGTTTTGTCATTGGGTTTAGGGAACTCCTGGATATGGAAACTTGCTATACCAATGGAGGTTGGAACCTTCTCTGCAATTTATGGTTTTAGAGAGTTGACTAGGGCATCAAGAAGTTTCATGACTTGACCAGCATCACACAGCCAGCATATGTCAGAGGTGAGACTTGAACCCAGCCCTCCTAGCTCAGAGGTTGGTTCTCTATCCACTGCAATGTGCTGCATCTCACCTGGTTCATAGTAGGTGCTTTCAACATCCATTCATTTATTTATTCATCCACAGTTTGTATATGTTAAACTCTGGTTGAATGTCCACTGGCCATGGTGACATTAGTAAGAATGACTGATTGTAAAATTAGGCCCATGGAATTCCCCTCAGGTTCAATTTGAAGGTATTTGTTTCCTGAAACAAATGGAAGGAAAACTGACTGACTGGATGGAACTCTGATGGACAGAATCTGTTTGGAGGAATCTGGTCTCTGCACTGGTTTATAAAAGAACGGCAGATTACTACTACTAAGCCTTTTTGTCCCTTCCCTTAGACCTTCCTTCCAGAGTTCATTGTATGGGAAGTGGTATGCAGGGGACAGTCAGGGAGAAGAAACTTCAGCATGTAGGCAGACATTTATGGCACAGGGCTGGGCACCTACCAAGCACTCTGAGGATTAAACTACTTAAGTGGAGGAAAACATGCTGTTTTTCATGCTGTAAGTTCTGATCTGTAAACCTTCTGATCCTCGTTGGGAGCAATTAATGGTGCCTTGTGGAAGGAGCACGTGGTAGAGGCAGATAATGTGCTTGCCTGTACTGTGAGAAGAGAGTTCCTGAGAGTGGACTTTCCAAGTCAAAAATACGGCAGCAGCCTGGGAATGCTAGGAGTTCCTCAAGAAGCGTGTGGCAAAAGCAATTAATCCCTTTCCTCAAAGATCTTATGATCTAAAAGAAGGGATAAGACCTTCTGTATACAAATGTATACAAATATCCCTTCTACATAGTAGAATTCAGTAAGTTTGTTGCACCATATGTTGCTAATTAGCTCATTCTAAACCTAGGAGGCAAGTTGTCCCCAGAGTCCACTTGGCATCTTTCTCTTTGGCTTTTGGGAGTTTATTTTAGATAAAAACTTCAATCGCAAATGCTCAGAGCCTGTAGTGGTTTGGCTCTTTGCTTAAACTTGAATACTGATATCAATACCAGGATGGATGGGTAGATAGATAGACAGATAAATAGACAGATAGATAGATAGATAGGTAGATAGATAGATAGATAGATAGATAGATAGATAGATAGATAGATAGATAGATAGATACGCCACATTCTCTTTGTGGTTGAGGCAAAAATCAATTTGCTTCAAATATTTTGGTAACAAAACAGCAGAGTATAATATAGTATCTCTGAATATACAGGTATTAGGAGAAGTTGAAGAAAGAGCTGACCTTTTTTATAAAACTTCAATCAGCCTGGGCCCTCTGATCCAAGAAACCCAGAAACCCTATGACTCTACCTGATGCTTCTCTTCTGTAACATAAATTGGTTTTCCTGTTACTGTTCAAAGGTGTATTGTTAATAACATACTTGTTCCAACCTCTTGAATATAGTCTCTCTCTCT
>NW_020954546.1:9666586-9764806 GCF_900497805.2 Vombatus ursinus | reverse complement strand
TCTCTCTCTGTCTCTGTCTCTGTCTCTCTCTGTCTCTCTGTTTCTGTCTCTTTGTCTCTGTCCATCTCTGTCTCTCTGTCTCTGTCTCTCTCTGTCTCTGTCTCTTTGTCTCTCTGTCTCTCTCTCTCTCTCTCCTTCTCTTTAGGTAAATTGCTTAACATGTGACCCACTCTTTCATGCAGTAGCTTTGATCGATTCAAGTTGGTTTACAAACCTGTTCACACTAGGCTTTGATTGTTTTATTTGATCAAGAAGTGTTCTTATACAGTTATAGATTCACAGAGTAAATGGGGTGGCTTCAACCTTTTAAGAGAAAAGTGGAGATCTAGACAAGGTGGTTTTAAAACTTTTTGAGGAGGCACAGATCACTTTCAGCTGAGAAGACTCAGAACCAATAATATGAAAGAGGTAGCTCTTGAGTTGTGCCTAGAAGGCAGAGAATCATTTCAACAGGTGCAAATGTGGAAGCAGTGCATTCCAGGCATGGGGAGGGGGGGGTAGCCTGAACCAATGGATATAGGACAAGATAGAACGTGCAGTGGTCCAGTTTGGCTATAATGCAAAGAAGGGAAGTAATATGACCAGTTTCTTTCATTCTACTCTAAGTGAATCATCTCACTTGACTGTGAACATTTGAAACAAGCACTTCCACAGTAGCATAAAAAATGCCACACAACTGTGATTATGCAGTGATCTGAGTAGGGGGTAATGGAAAGCAGTTAGGGCAAGTCAGTATTAGTTGAAAGCGAACTTACATAGAGGTTAAATCAAAGGCAGGGGAGGGAACTTTGAGAGCTCATGCCATATGGGGGCTGGTTGAAGAAACTGGAGATGTTTAGCCCAGAATAAAGAAAAACAGCGCAGGGACTGCTCTGCTTTTGTCTCTATTTCTCTAGCAATTAGCACAGTGCCTGGCATAGATTAGGAATTTAGAAAATGCTTGTTAATTGATTGAGTGACATGATAGCTGTCTTCAGTTATTTGAAGAACTATCATCTAAACAAGAGATTTGATTTTCTCAGTTTGGCCCCAGAGGGCAGATCTATATTGTTTGCTGTTGGTGCCGCTTCTCCAAAATCCTTCCCCCTGGATTCTGTGTTCTTTTTCACTCCTGGCTTGAAATGTAACAATGAGTAGAAGAGACAAAAAGGAAAATTACTTAGCAATTAGAGCTATCCAGAAGTGAAATGGGCTGCTTTGAGAGATACTGGGTTCCCTCTCCTTCTTCATTGGACATCTCCAAGGGAAGGCTAGAATTTCAAATGTTGGGTATGTCACAGAGGGACTTCTTTTCAGTATTTGGTTGGACTTCCCTAGATCAGAGTTTTCTCAACTGTAAAATTAAGAGGGAGTGCATTTCCAATGTGGGAGATAACCTGGGCATGGAGATGAGAGATGGTGCCAAATATTAGGAACAGCAATATTAGTTTGTCTGGATTACAGGATGTGAGGGAATAACTAATGTATAATAAGGCTGTAAAGATAGTTTGGAGCCTGGTTGCAAAGGGCTTAAATTTTCGAACGAGAGTTTGTAGTTGACCCTAGAGGTAATAAGGAGCAACTGGATGAAGCTGAGCAGGAGAGTGATGTGGCTAGACCTCCGATTTGTCAACAGATCTTTGGCAGCCAAGTGACCAACCGACAGGTTGGATGAGAAGTGATGAGGCTATTGAATAGTGTGGGGACTGGGCAATTGGAGGGAAAGGGATAGATGTGAGCATTCCTCAGCATCAGGCTGTCAGTAGGCAGAGCGTATGAACACGTAGAAACAGTGACTGCACCGAAGGAAAAAAAGATACAGGCAATGGAAAGGGCATGTGAACCGTCTATTTCTATAATTGTAATTCTGCACACCATAATATGCTTAAAGTATAGGGACATGGGATTTCAAATTAAACTTGTACAATATATGGGAGGGGGTAGGTTCATCATAATAGCATGTTAGAATTAATATCACTTTAGTTGATAAACCCAGATTGAAGAAAATGAATAACAGTCACACAAGGGACACTATAGAAATACTCAAGATGTGTTCTGTTCCTTCATAGTCTGCACTATGCAGAGCAGAGAGATAATCACCATTTCCAGAGATTCTAATTAGTGTGTCACCATTTGGAAGCCATTTATGTAAAGTGCATAGCTTTAACTAACCATGTGCAAACTGTTTGCATCTTGTTAAGAATCAAATTGTCATTTAGAACCTTCATATAGTGGCCCTGATGAAGACAGGCTACATCTGTTTTCTGTCTGTTCCTGGGGTCTTTCTCTTGAATGGTGGCTGTCCCTACTATAGCTGGATTCCACTCTCCTCCCCTCTCACCTCCCTCCCCCAATTTATTTTAAATCGATCATCAGCATTCTGTGGGCAACAGGTCATAGAGGTTATAGAAAGCAAGAATGCTCAACGAGGCAACTGGCTTCTAACTAGGCAGTGTGACGTGGCACCCACACAAATTGATCAGGAATAAGAATAATGGTGTGCTGATATATGTCTAAGACCAGCTGCCCCCCCCCAAACCGGGCCACACTTTTAAATTTAATCTGGTTATTCACATTTTCTCCATCACTTTCTTAAATCTAGACAGTCAACAAAACAATAAATCCAGCCTAGATTTGTAGCATTTGCTGATTTCCAAAGTGTAAACACTCACGCTGAAAATTTAACAATCAGATCTCATCAGAGTTGCCTACCACACACCTACCTGAATGGGGGTTGGGGGGAGTAAGTTATTCTCTAACTCTTCTCTGTCTCTTCATCTTATCTCCTTTTCCCCTTCTCCCATTCATGTCCCATGGGTGAGACACATATTATAAGAAATTTGGTACATTGTAATGAACCTGGGGTCAGAGAAGCCTGGGTTCAAATCCCATCTCTGATGTTAATTACCTGTGTGATGACCTTGGACAAGTCACTTAAGATCCCTGGGCCTCAGTTTCCTCATCTGTAAAATGAGAGGGTTGAACTCTAAGGTTCCTTCCAGTTGTAGACCTAGGATCCTCTGACCTTCCCTGACTCACCTCCTCTCATTTGTATGTTTCTTCATTCTCTGTGCTCTAGGGGTTTAGACAGTTCCTTCTTTATTCATGCATTGAATCTCTTTCATGTTGCTTTGGAAGACACAATGTTCTTTAAGCTCTTTACCCATTTGCCTGTGGCCCAGGCCCGTCTTGTGGGTCTTAGAATGTGAGATACCACATGAAAGAAAGTCTCTGACTCAAAGGTCTTTATTCTTTTGAAGTGCTAAGACGTGAGCTAGAGTAAAGTGGATTTATGTCAAAAAGCAATCTGAGGAGATGTCACTCCCGATGCTTTTAAACGCCCATCATTCCCTCTGGGACTGTTAAACTTGGAAACAGTACATGCTCACTAAGAGTCATAATTGAGCAAGTCTGATTACCCCGTCCCAGCTCAGCAAGTGCTGGGCCTGAAATGCCCATTTTTTAATGGGAAAAACAAAAGATTTCCCTAATAAGCTAGTCTAATGTTGCATATAAATTATGCTAAGAAGGCATCTCCATAACTACTCCATGTATGACTTCTTAAATATTATGCTAATTTCCCACATTGTGGTGCCAAAGCTAATTAACATGTCTTAAAATAAATGGATGAGAAGTTGACATTTCATTTATTAGCCTTCTGTATGTGGGCTGTTATTCTGTTTAATTATATAAATAAACAGCGTAAGTATAAATCCAGGTCAGTGCAATTCCTTTGTTATCAAAATAAAGCAGATATGATTTCCAACTTGAAAATTTGAATCAGTCCAAAGCCTTCAGCAAGTAACACAGAACCATGTAAATATTCAAATACAATTTCATGGGATCATAGATTCATATAGCTGGAAAGGACCTCAGAGCCTTCATGTTCAACTCCCTCTTTTTCTTGGCAAGGAAACTGAGTCGGAGAGAGTAATGCTAGATCTTGTTCAGGGAGATCCCTCCACAGGGATCCATAGACAGTTTTCCGTGAATTTATTTTAAAAATATTTTTGTAATTGCAATATGATCGATTCCGTCATTTTAGTGGTGTCCGACTCTTCATGTCCCCTTTTGGGGTTTTCTTGGCAAAGATACTGGAGTGGTTTGCCATTTCCTTCTCCAGTTCGTTTTACAGATGAGAAAACTGAGGCAAACAGGGTTAAGTGACTTGCCCAAGGTCATGTTATTAGTAAGTGTCTAACACTGGATTTGAACTCAGATCTTCCTGACTCCAGGCCTGGCACTCTATCCACTACACCCCCTAACGTTTTATTTCGTGTGTTAGAAAAGTTATTTTGAAAAGGGGTCCAAATATGGTTGATGGCCCTCAAAGAAAAGGCTAAGAACTCCTGATCTAGAATGTAAAGGGATCACAGACACCATCAGTCCAGTCTCTTCACTTTACAAATAAGAAAACCAGCACCCAGGGAAGTCAAGTTCCTTACAAAAGGTCATAGAGGTAGTAAGCTTAAACAGCAGCATTTGAACCCAAATCTCTTCTCTTTCTACTGACCCATATTTCCGTATTCTCTAGCCCTTCTTCTTCAACATATGGGTTAAAAACCTCACGACTGTCAGTCTTCCTTCCCTCACAGTCAGTTCAGTGGCTGGGAAATTTTTCCTACATAGCTCAGACACAAAGGACATGTGAAAAGATGGCTGAATGTGTATCCACACAGAACAGAGTCTAAGGTGAATACTGCACAGTCATAATAGTATTTACATTGATGCTACTCCAGAAAGAGAAAGATGTTTTGGGCCACCTAGTTTCATTTGGTCCTCAGAACAGCCTCGTGGGAAAAGGGTGGGGCAGATTATTGTGGTTTCCCTATTTGACAAATGAGAAAGAACCCCAGGGCTCAGAGAGGGAGCTGCCTAAGCAGCCAAAAGTCACACAGTTTTGTTTGTTTGTTTGTTTGTTTGTGTTCAATTCAGAAAAATGGAAGAAATAAAGTAACTTATTTTGAGCAATAAGAAATATTGGCTGCATTTAGCAAAGAATTCTCAAATTGCTAATGGCATGTTTTCCCCCTTACATGGGAATATCATGCTGTGTACCCAGACCTGTTCTATGCTTTCAGGTTGTGTATAATCAGGTGTTCATTACCACAAGACATTTTGTTGTGAGCTGTTCTGACTCTTCATGACCTCATTTGGGGTTTTCTTGGCAGACGCTGGAGTGGTTTGCCATTTCCTTCTCCAGCTCATTTGACAGATGAGGAAACTGAGGCAAACTGGGTTAAGTGATTTGCGCAGTGTCACACAGCTAGGAATCTATCTGAGGCCAGATTTGAACTCAGGTCTTCCTGACTCCAGGCCTAGATGCTCTATCCACTTCGCCATCTCACAAGACATTTAGTTCCTCAGTTTGCAGATAAGGAAACTGAGGCTCAGAGAGATTAAACAACTTGCCCAAGGTCACACAGGTAGTATCAGAAATGGAATTTGAACTTGGATCCTCTGAATTCAGAGTCAATAATCTTTCTTTCAAAAAAATGGATTCTTATTGATATCTTTTGTTTTCACATTATCTACATTTTGTCTGTCCTCAGAGAGCCATCCCTTATAACAAAGAATCAAAAACCAATAATAATTAAGATCACAGAGTGAAGGGAGAGGGTGTGAAAAGGTTATTGTGTAAAGAGATTATACAGGTGGGAAGGGGCTAGCTTGTGAATAAATTTAAATGGTGAACAGAAGAATTTATATTTGATCTCAGAAGTAATTAGATGATACAGAGGATAGAGTGCCAGACCTAGTGTCTGGAAGCCCTGAGTACATATCCTATCATAGACACTTACTAGCTTTGTGATCCTGGGTAAGTCACTTTACCTTTATGTACCTCAGCTTACTCATCTGGAAAAGAAGAGGATTGGAATCAATGACCTTTACAATCCCTTCCAATTTATTAAATTTCCTTTCACGTACATAAGCTTGAACTTCCTATTTCCTCTAATACCTAGTACTGAACTACTTGATAAACTATAAATATGTAATATATATACATAATATAAATACAATATATATTTCTATAATATGTAATATATTATAAATATATATAATATATATACATATGTGTATACATGTACAGGAACTGAACTTATGATTTCATTACTATAGGGAACACTCCAATTAGGAAATTCCTTCCACCGAATGATTTCAGCAACTTATCTGAAATTTATAGTCTCAGTGTCTTGCTGAAAGCCCTGAAAAGCAAAGTGCCCTGCCCAAGGTCATACATTCTGTGTCCAAGGTGGAACTTGAAGCCAAGCCTGCCTGATTCTGAGGCTACCTCTCTATCCATTCTGCCAAGCTGCCTCTCTTTACTTTCATATCACCCACATTTCAAAATAGAGCTCTCTCCCATGTCCCCAGCTAGAGGACAATCCCTTGTAATAAAGAAGGAAAAAGAAAGGAAGAAAAGAGCAGTTCAATGAAATTAAGTAGAGTATGCAATGTTCTGTACCCATAGCTTCCATTTCTGCAAAGAAGGGACAGATGTACATTTGTTTTTCTGCTTGTTAAATTTTTACTGGGTTGTAAATTTAAAAGAGAGTAGCAAATATGGGAAAAACAATTAAAAAAATTCAATTGTGATATCATGAAACACACACAGACCAAAGTTATATAACTCAAAATTGTGATTAAAAAGGGAGAAAGAACAAAAGATTTAGAATACCAAGGGAAAGAATGGGAAAAAAAAAAGATAAAGGGAAAATAGCACTTATAGAGCTTAAACTATTTTGTAAAGCAGCAGTTGCTAAAATCCTTTGGTACCAGTTATGGAAAAAAACTTAAAAGTAGATCAGTGCAATAGTGTAGATAAGAAGGAAGTAAAAATTATTGAACCTAGTGTTTGATAAATAGCCAGTGTTGGAGAGATTGTAGATAAGCAGTCACACTAATGCATTGTTGGTGGAGCTGCTTTCCATTCAGGAAAGCAATTTGGAATTATTCAAAGTGACCAAAATGGTCATACCTTTTGATCCAGAGATTTTCTTGGTAGATATATACTCCAAGGATGTCAATGACCAAAGAAAGACTACACACACACACACACACACCAAAAAATGTGTAGCTACATTTTTTGTGGAAGCCAAGATCTAGAAACAAAGTAGATGTCTGCTGATTAAGGAATGGCTAAGTAAATCACAGTAGTTGGATTGGAATATTGGGACACTGGTGATCTCTGAGAAGCTTGGAAAAACTCACATGAATTGATGGAAAGTGAAGTAAACAGAATCAAGAAAACAATTGACACACCAGGACCACAAGAATGGAAATGGAGAGAAAACCACAAGGTGATAGAAGCTGAATGTTATAGAATTATCAAGACCAAATTTGGCCCCAAAGATGAGATATATGAAAATAACTCCTTCAGGTCCTTTGCAAAGATAGGCGTCCGTAGGTGTGAAACAATAACTATAACATCAGATTTTTTTTACATACTGACAAATTTACAGAATTTATTTTTTTTCTTTTTTAAAAGAATCTTTGTCATAAAGGATGGCTCTGTATGAGAGGGAGAGAAAAGGATATAAGGAAAAGAAATTGAAGAAATAGAAAAACAAAAGATTTCAATTAAAACATGTATGTGTATATATATCATAAGATATCAATTAAAACATATCTATATGCACGTACAAGTGCACGTATATATGTGTTTTAATTGATTTTTTTTTTGTATCAACTGATCCCTTTTGTGGAGTGTGTGTGTATGTGTGTGTGTATAGGAACATAGATTTATCACCATAAGTGACCTTCTCTTCCAACCCCCTCATTTTATAAATGAGACCAGGGCCTGGAGAGGTGAACTTACATGGGGTCACACAAGTAGTCGGGAGCAGAGGTGTACTTTGAACCCTGGGGTCCTCTGACTTCAAATCTAGGGCTCATTTTCTACAAAGTTGACCTTCAGTAGAATTCTGAGAAAACAAAGGACACGTAAGAAGAGGAACGACAGATCTGAACACTGGCAGTCTGGCACCAAGCTGAAAGTCCATTTTCATCTTTCATTGGCCTCATCCCAGGGACAGAGAGCCTTTGGCTATGGAGTAAGCCTTCCTGACAGGAATGAGACTTGATGTAGCTTAGAGGGGAATGCATTGTCATGCAGCAGAGTCATTACTCTCCCACACCAGGAGAGCTCAGATCACTCAAAGGAAACAGGATTTCCCTAATCACCCATGCCCAGCTTTTTGATTATGCAAGGAGACTCTAGAGGATTTCTTGGGGCCGGAGGAAAGATTGCAATGAGAAATAAAGCATTTCTTTCAGAAACAGAGATACCTGGAGAAATCAAAGTGGAGCATAAGAATGCTCATTTTGGAGTCAGAGGAGCTGGGTTCAAAACTTTGCTCTGCCCCTTTCTACCTGTGTGACCTTGGACAAGTCACATAACTTCTCTTTAGAAGGAGGGGTTAAGGGTGGTGGCCTCCAGGGTCCTTTCTAGCTCTGTATCAATGATCCTATGTGTGACTTTGTCATTTAACCTCTCTGAGACTCAGTTTCCCCACCTTTAAAATGAAGGGGGGTGGGTGAAGTGGCTTCAAGGGGCCCTTCTAGACCTTGATTCATGATGCTAAGTAGTCAAGTTGATGAAAATTAAATTAAATTAAATTTAAAGGCTTTGAAATTTCAACATTAGGATATGGGAAAAAAGGACATCGGGGGCCTTGAGTCTCCTAAATTCTTTCTGAAAATTAGACAGAGTCCAGATAAATATCCCATCCTTTCTCTGGTTCCAGTTTTGCTTTCTTTGTTATTGATTCTTTTCAACTTGAAGTAGGTTGTCCTGACCTTCAATCTTCATGCCAACACAGCATTTCCTAGACAAGCTTATGCATCTCCTTGATTTGTTACCAAATACTTGGGACAGATGAGAAGCTGTGATTCTCCCAGGTAGAAGTTAGGGAAATTTGCCTTCTTTTTTCTAAGTTCCTTTGTTCCAGGGTTCCTCCTCTTGGCTTTCCTCTCCTTTCTCCCCTAAGAGAAGTTTCTGCTTCCCTCCTATCTGTCCTCAGTCTTTCCTCCTCTTTGTTCCTAAAAGCATCAGAGAACATGAACACCCCCAAGTCTACCCCCCTCATCCAGTGATCGATCCACTCACTTTTGCATCCTATTCCTTTCTCCTCAAACACGTGGGGGAGAAAAAATCCCTTTGCATCATTCATTTTCTCTTTCCAGTGGAACATCCAAGGCAGATGGCTCCTTGGGGTCAAGTGAACATCACCAGCCATGCCTGGAAAGAAGGGATTTTCTACCATTGGGAGTTTCTGGATTTAGTTGGAGGAATTACCAATCTCAAATTACATTATAAAATGATCATCTTAAAAAATTATTCAAACAAGTGAATACAGTAACACAATTTTCAATAAACTAAATCTACATTTCAAGGAACTTTCCCTGATTCCTACAGTTATTCTTATTCTGCTCTGGAATATTCTCAGAATGCTTTTTTCTGGTGTCTTCTTTGCCCTCTCCCCCTCTACTTTATATTATACTTCTATCTGTACTTTTGACTCCATCCACAAAGGACCACACAGATTCCTTGAGGGTAGGGATAATTTCTTTTCTGCCTTTATATCCACAGTACCAGAACAGAGTAAAAGGTTATCAAGTGTTTGTGGGATGGGGTTTGGAACCTTGCAAAGGGTGCCGCCACCATGACACTTTGCTGTGAGCTCAGGTTCACTCTGGTGATGGGGTTGGGGGGCGGGGGATAGCTCAGTCATACATAGCTGCTGCCAGACCATCAAAAACATTTTCTTGAGTTGACCCTGGAACATGATGATACCTACAGAAGTTTCAGGTTTTATTTCCAGGCCCCTTCTGAGGTAACATTTTATCATGACTGTCCCGGTAATCAATACTTGTGGATTGTTTTTTCCTTTGTTCTTTCTCTAACAATTATAATTTATTAATTCAGCATGGCACAGTAGAAGGAGCAGTGGGGCTGCAGTCAGACGTCCTGGGTTCAAATCCTGCCTCACACTTGCCATCTGTATAATATTGGGAAAGTCATTTAATTCCCACCCCACTCCCAGGCCTCAGTTTCCTCATCTCAAAATGGTAGGGTTCAGCAGATGACCTGTAAGGTACCTTCCAACTCTAAATCTATAATCCTTTAATTCATATTCAAAACCTAAGTCCAATGATGTCAGTGCCCCTGTCTAACCCTTGGAGGACAGTGGCACCCATGAGGAAGAGGCCAGGAACCCCAGTCCTTTGACACATTCAGATCCCCCTACATTCTCCATCTCTTTGACATAGGCCCTTTCCAGAGGATAGAGAAATTGAGGGAACCTGGTTAGAGGAAGACGAGGTTCACTTAAATCCAGCATGAATAGGACTGGATGGGAAAGCTAAGCTGGTCCAGGTGAAAAGGAGGCAGAAGCCCCCAAACAATTGTCACGGTTACGACCGTTGCCTCCTCCTGGCTTCTGAGACCTCGGGCACCAGAGAGCTCTGCTGTTCCAGTCATGGCCCTACCCTGGAGATTCATCGGCCACACTCTTGCCTTGTTCCGGGGCTTAACCTCCCATGACCCCCATTGGAGACCTTGGGACCAAATAACCATCAGCCAGGATTGCTGGCCAGGAACAGCACGTGCAGGGTTTACGCACGCAGAGCTCCTCAAGCCGGAATCCTATTTAGTAACCGATGTAACTGGATGTTCCACATTTGGGGGAAGACAAACATAATAAGCCACAGCATGAGTTCATTTCAGTGTCTTGAGATTTGATTATCGAGTAGCTGATAATGAGTATCTGAGGTCGGATGAGAATGCAGTTGTACGCTCACCAGCCTGTCAGATTTGGAGGAGTCATGACTTGGAACCAAACAGCCGACAGTATCAAGCGATAAACTCAAAACAGAGCTCTCAGGCTAGCGGGGAACATCCAGCATCAATAATCAGTTGGGGGGGGTTGTGAAGAGGCAAACGATCATGCCTCCTTTTCCACCCCTTCCTCAGGATTGTGGGTCTAGAACCAATCTTAGAACAGTAAGTAAATGACTAAATATTAATACAGGCCAGCATCTCAGAGTGAGTCAGATTTTGAGTTGGTTTTTTTTTTTTTTGAGGCAATTGGGGTTAAGTGACTTGCCCAGGGTCACATAGCTAGTACCTGTCTGAGGCCAGATTTGAACTCAGGTCCTCTTGACTCTAGAATCAGTGCTTTATCCACTGAGCTGCTCCCCAGGTCTGTTTTTTTTAAATGGACAGTAATTCTAACAAATGTCCTTTCCAAGAACTGAGAAGAACTGAGTCCTTAACTTTCAAGCACATTGCCTTTTGTGGAAGTTAGTCTTTATGTAGAAAGAGCTCTAGATTTACTATTAGAATTGGGTTCAATATGCCCAAAGGGCTATAAAATTATGTATACCCTTTGACCCAGTAATAGCACTTCTAGGTCTGTATCCCAAAGAGATCATACAAATGGGAAAAGGACCCACATGTACAAAAATACTCATAGCAGCTCTTTCTGTGGTGGCAAAGAATTGGAAATTGAGGGGATGCCCATCAATTGGAAAATGGCTGAACAAGTAGTGGTATATGAATGTAATGGAATACTATTGCGCTACACGAAATGATGAGCAGGCAGACTTCAGAAAAACCTGGAAAGACTTGTGTGGTCTGATGCTGAGTGAAGTGAGCAGAACCAGGAGAATGCTGTGCACAGTAACAGCCACATTGTGCGATGACTGACTTTGATAGACTTAGCTCTTCTCAGCAATACAAGGATCTAAGACATCTCCAAAGGTCTCATGATGGAAAATGCTATCAACGTTCAAAGAAAAAACCATGGAGTTTGAATGCAGATAGAAGCATACTATTTGCTCTTTTTTTCCTTCTGTCTTGTTTCTTCCTTCTTGTGGTTCCTTCTATTGGTTCTAATTCTTCTTTACAACATGACTAATGTGAAAATAAGTTTTAAAAAAAGATTTGGGTTCAAATATCACCATAGCCAAGTCCAGGGGTGAGGCGCCTATGGCCTCAAGACCTGAAGTTTGGATTAAGTCAAAGGGCCACACTTGTGGTCTCAAGGCTGCAGATTCCCCACCCCTTTTATTTTCTCTGAGTCTCAGTTTCCTCATCTATAAAATGAGGGTCTTAGAACTTTTCTAGCCCTATATCTATGATCCTATGGTTTGAATGCCAGCTCTGCTATTTAATACTCATAAGTAACATTGGGCAAGTAAGTCCTTTTCTTTGCATCTCATATTCCTCATCTCTAAGATGAGAGTTATAACCAACAGGAAAATTCATTTAGAGATGAAATGGTCCTAGGATCTCAAGCAAAATAACAAGAAGGTAGACAAATGAAGACAGACCACCATTGCCAGATCTCAAATTATATTATAAAACAATAATCCTAAAAATTATTTGATACTGATGTTTTTTAAAAAATACAAGAATACTAGATTAGTAGAAAAGATTGGTTTAGCAAGATTTGGAAGCAAGTGAATATAGTAACACAGTTTTCAATAAACCCAATAATATGGATTACTGGTTGAAGAGCTCCCAATTCCCATGAACTGCTGGAAAAAGAGGAAGAGAGTTTGGCAGAAATTCTGTTTGGATCAACATTTTATACTATATACTATTAACGATAAGCTCCAAAGGTTTAATTTTACCTAAATGTAAAAAGTCATGGCATTAAGAAAAATTAGAAGAGACCTAAATCAGTCATGAGAGTGCAGGATAAGTGTAGGATACTGAAGGAAGCCCAATATCTGGACTCAAGCTAGCTGACTTTAAATTCTAACTCTGCTAATTACAGTACAAACATGCACAAATCACCTTCCTTCTTAGTTTCTTCATTTATGTAATAAAGGAGTTGGAAGAAATGACCCAGTTCTATGTTGGTGTTGGTGTTTTTAATTGCCTCCTCACTCTGCCGATATCCCCCAGCCATGCTGGTCACCTCCTCCCATTGGTGAGTTCCTTTAGGGGTTTTCTTTTGGGGTGGGTCTAGGTGGGCAGTGTTTTATTCCCCAAAGCTTAGCACAGTGCCTGGCACATAGTAAGCCCTTAGTAAATGCCCGTAACTTACCTACCTAAACTACTTCGGAAAGGGTATTAATCAATAAGTGTGAGAATGTAAGCTCCTTATTCAATTCAATTCAATAAATTGGTAACATCTGGCACAGCACCAGGCACATAGTAGGCACTTAATAAATGATTGTTGGTGGGTTGATTAACTTCTCCCTTTGACGATGCTTCATGCTGGAACAGTGCCTAGGGAGAGAAGGAACAGTGCTGTACAATAATGATGAATTTCACTGTTTCTCAGTCGAGTGCTTTCTTGGGCTCTCCAGAACTGCTTCTAACCAGGGAACAGCTATTAGCAAATTCATTAATGGGGGCCATGTTTACTCTACCACTGTCAATTAAAGTCAAGTTTGCTATAACTAAGGTCTCCTAACCATATTATAGTCATTACTGCCTGTCCGAGAACACACGGTTGCCTTCCATAGGGAAGTGTGAATTGTACCGTCTGATATTTTCCTAGCAGCACCAGCCCTCAGTGAGTGCTTCTATTGAATACAACTGATCTTATTTTAGCTAGTACCTTATTATTCTCGACAATTGAGCTACTGGAAACAAAGCTCCAAATAAAATTATGTGTGAATCACGGTTGAAGAGTTCATAACACTGGAAATGTTCCACCAGAAGCTGGATGACCACCTACCGAGGGATGGTTAGAGGGGGTCCTTGCACTAGATGGAAAACTGGCTTAGGTGACCAGGATGGTCCTTGTTAACTCTGAGATTTGACAGTTCTAGAAAGCTCTGGACCTCACACAAGATCAGCAGTGTTCTGATCAACAAATGAGAATTCTCACAGAACTATAGGCTGTGAAAACTGAGAAGAGAGTCTTATAGACTCTTTAGCTGCTTTATTTACTGACAGAGAAACTGAGGCGCAGCAAGGGGGAGTGGATTACTAAGGTTTACTTATATATACTTATATGCTGAGTCAATTACAGAGCTAAGACAAGAGCCCAACTGCATGCTTCTCAGTCTAGGACTGTCTTCATTCTGTATTGGGTTTCCTAAGAGTCAAGATCTGGCCAAGAGAATGCCAATAATTTTGGATATTTCAGTTCTTACCCCCAACCCCCATTGATGACCATTGACCCTAAATCACCATCCTCTTACTACTTTGATGAGGGTCTCCTTTACATGAAGCAATATTTTGGGCATCGGTCAGACAAAAGAAGCAAAGGTGTTGAAATATTTCAGAGAATTCTCTTTAATTTGACTAAATGGAGATTGAAAGTGTTTACTGTTGAAAGTAGGTCTAATGCATCTTCTCTATGCCTTCAGAAGAAAGAGACTTGCCAAGTATAGATTATTACATAGCATATTAGAAAGAGACCTGGATTTGGAGTTAGACGACCTGAGTTTCTTTCCTGTCTCTGGACACTTTTGTGACCTTGGACAAGTCACTTAACCTCTATGGGGCCTCAGTTGCTCTTTAGTAAAATAAGGAGGTTGGGCTAGATATCCTTAAAACTCTCTTCCAAATCTAGTTTGTGATTCTGGAAGGAAAAGGGCCAGGTGAAGGGGGATTCAGTCTCCGGTCTCAATTCCACCATTATAGATACTTACCTGACTTGGAGCGAGTCACTTCACCATTAGATTGTAAGCTCACTGAGGGCAGGGATTATCTTTCTTGTGCTTTTATTTGTACTTCAGTGCTTAGTGTAGTGCCAGACACATAGTAACCATTCAATAAATGCCTGTTGATTCACTGACTGACTGGTGGAAGTAAAACACATTGGTGGGGGCTTATGAGCTATGCTTTGGAGATGTGTTTATGCATATAAATGTACTTAAAATGTAGGGTAGATGACTAGGGTTCCAGTGTGAGGGGCAATCTGAGTTCTACAAACAAATGAGATTATGAATGCGAAAGTTTTTAAAGCCATCAAGTGTTATAAAATATATGGTGGTATTATTGAGTATTAATATATGTTAATCACAATAATTAAATAACCATTTAGCAATTCCATTCAGTCTAACAAACAGTACCATCTAATAAGGAGTCTGGGGAAACATCTGTATTTAGGCATTTCATAGATTTAGATCTGGAAGAGACTTTAGATATCTTTTTGTCTAATAAAAAAAGTTGCTAATTTCCTTCAGCAACTCTTAAAAGTTTTCCCCAGAAACCCAACATCTGGAGGCAAAGTGAAAAATCCAGGCGGCAATCCAGATATTTTCCAATATCTGCATAGTCAACATTTCATAATTCATTTAAACAAATGTATATTTTAATGTTATATTTTATATTTTAATATTATAATATAATTTAATAATTATATTACAATTCAGTGTTATAATATTGCTTAATGTTATGCTTTAAATTTATTATAAATAATACAATATATAAATGTATTTATTTTATATATTTACATTTTATATATATTTATATCCATATTGGTATTGTGTATTTTATATATTTATATTATGTATGAATAATATAATATAAATTAGAATACAATTCAGTATTACAATATTGCATAATATTATATTTTTAAATTTCATATTTTGGGGGCAGCTAGGTGGTGCAGCGGATAGAGAGCTTATTTGTCCTTCATTTTTGAAAAGACACAAGATGTGTGACCCTAAGTAAGTCACTTAATGCTATTTGCCTCAGTTTCCCCATCTGTAAAATGAGCTGGAGAAGAAAATGGCAAACCATTCCAGTATCTTTGCCAATGCAAATGGGGCCATGCAGAGTCGTACATGACTGAAATACATATTTTTAATGTCTGCTATGTGCAAGGTGCTCTGCTAGTTGCTGGTAATGCAGAGATGAAAATAAAAACTGTTGCTGCCCTCAAGGCACTTCCATTCTCCTAAGGGAGACACCATGTCCACAGAGAAATAGATTAAAATAATTGAAAATAAATAGATTGAAAATAAAAAGAGGTGGTACCTGCTAAGCCCTGAAGGAAGTTAAGGACTATAAGAGGTGGAGATGAAAGGAAAGGACACTCCAGGCCTGGGGATAGTTTCATGGAGGCAGAAGACCGAGTACCAAGTTCATGAATAACTATTAGTTTAACATGGAATGCATGAAGGGGTGTTATAGGAAATAAAGGCTGGAAAAGTCAATTGGAGGCAGACTTGGGAGGGGCTGAGTGCCAGGCTGAGGACTCTGTGAGCTGAGGGGCTTGGAGGTACCAGCTGGCCCCTGAGGTCCCTTCTACTTCTGCATCTGGGATGCTTAGCTCTGGGACCTAGGGCAAATCACTTTGTCTCTTTGGGCCTCAGTTTCCTGAATTGTAAAATGAAAGACTAGCATGAGGTGATCTTCCAAGTCCTTTCCAGCTCTCCCATCTGCTCTTCAGTCAGAAGCTTTAGACGTGAAAAAATGCAGCTGAGTCTTAGGTCATTTATTTTACCACTGGCTGATTCCCCAGGCACCCACTCAGCCAAGAGCTTTTCATTGCTTGCCTCTTTGGTCCAAGACAGACAAATATTACTTAAATAAAAACACAAATTGAATGTCCTCTAGAACTGAGAGCTGCTACAGGGAGCCAAAGAGAGCTTATACACAAGAAAGAAAACCAAAGAGGACTATGACCAACCAATCAATAAATCAACATTTGTTAAGTACCTACCGTGTTCCGAGCGCTGTACTAAGTGCTGGGGATAAAAAGAAAAAGCCAGTCCCTGCCCTCAAGGAGCTCACAATCTAATGGGGAAGACAACATGCAAACAAATATATACACACAAACTATACACACACACATGAGAGACAGAGAGAGACAGAGACAGAGAGGATAAATAGGAAAAAATTAACAGAAGGCACTAGAAAAGTTTTATGAAAGATGGGTACTTAAAGGAAGCCAGGGAAGTCAGTAATCAGAGTTGAGCAGGGAGAGCATTCCAAGCATGGGGCACAGCCAGAGAAAATGCCAAAATCTGAGAGATGGAGGGTCTTGTTCAAGAACCAGCCCAGTGGCCAGTGTCACTGGATTAAACAGTATTTTTCAGGGAGTAAGGTGTAACAGGACTGGAAAGCTTGGAGGGAACTAGGTTATGAAGAGCTGTGAATGTCATTGGAGCATTTTGTATTTGATCCTGGAGATAATAAGGAGTCACTGGAATTTACTTGAGTAAATGGGGTGACAAAGTAGGACCTGTGCTTTGGGAGAATCACTTTAGCGGCTGACTTAGAGGATGGATTGAGGCAGGCAGACCCACCAGCAGCTATTGCAATAGTCCAAGTTTGAGGTGATGGGGGCTTGTACCATGGCGGTGGTAGTGTTAGAGGTGAGAAGGTGGCATATTTGAGAAATGTTGCGAAGGTAAAATAAACAGACATTGGCAACGGCTTGGATATTGGGGGTGAGAGAGAGTCAGGAGTCCAGAATGATTCCAAGCTCGAGAGTCTGAAGGATGGGACGATGGGGAATGTCCTCTGCAGTAATAGGGAAGGTATGAGTGGGGAGAATTCAGGGGGAAGATAATGAATTCAGTTTTGGACATGGTGAGTGTAAGATGTCTACTGGACATCCAGCTCAAGATATCTAAAAGGGAATTAGAGATGCGAGATCGTCTTACTTGGAGAAGAGTCCACAATTGAACCCTTAGACTCGATTTTTTCTTAACCAAGGTATATCTTATCTCCCTCCAACAAGAATGTAAGCTGTTGAAGGGCAGGCACTATGTTTTACATTTCTCTTGCTTCCATGGTGTTTAACAGATATTCATACAGTTATTGCTTAATTTAAAATTAGCAAGGCACGTACAGTATATTTGTTAATTCCCTCTTAAGCTAAAAGCTCAAGTAGCTGGAAATTCACATTATTCCCTGGGCATATTGGAAAATGAGGGCCCTGTTGTAATATAGAAACTGGGGTGTTGCCTACTGCTTAGAGGTGTTTTTTTTTTTGGCTATAGAATATGAGAGGGAGGGGAATGACCTAATTCTAGGCTCTTTTATAGAAGAACTTTCTTTCCTAAGGTTAAAAAGGAAAGGAGGAAAAAAAAGTATGTGAGTGGGTGAATTGCTCTGAGGTCACTCCCACCAGGTTGTAGGCTCAGTTGGAGGTTATTACTTTGGAAGCCCAGTCTCTGGCAAGAGAAGAGAAGCATTTCCTGGTATAAACGACCTATTCCAGGTGCTCAGGACTTTGTCAGACTAAATCAGCTGTGGCTGAAATTTTCCATGCTGACTCAAAGATCAAAGGTGAGAATTTCTGAAAGGCCTGAGCAGAATTCAAGCAGCTGCTTGAGAGTGATGCATTGGCAAGCAAGATTTATTTTATTTTTCACACTCTACAAAAAAAATTCTATAGACCTACTTTGGCACTCACTGAATTGAAAAAAAATTTTTTTTATGTTAGAAGACTAAAAGCTAAAAATGTTTCCCTGGACAGGATGGTAGAGAGAAAATTGAGCCAAATTAGGAGAAAATTGATATTGTATCTTTGTCAATAGGGAGTAACAATAATTATAATTATCAATGTTATAATTATCATTATCATTATTATTATTATTCTAAACAACTGTGCACCATATTTCTGAAGGCTGCAAAAATTTAGTACCTACCAAAACCTCATAAAGACATGACTAGGTGGCCAGAATTATATACCAGAAGTATACTATCCTTCATAAATTGATATGACAAATCTTAATACCACAAATGCAACTTCCCAAGTATCCTTAAGATTTTGAAAGGTCAGTTTCACCGTAATCAGAACAACATCATAGACTAAACTCTTGCCCACTATTACCCAGATATAAAATTGATTCATTAAAGATTCAAAAATGATATTTTTCATAGATGGCACCAAACAGAATACTCCAAACTATGTGGAATGAAAAGATCTCAAAATATATAGACATAGAGGAAAAAAATCAAACCCCTGGGGGAACAAGGTAAAGCACAACCATCCCCATTACCCTGTTTCCTACTGGAATTGTCCTGAAAATGCTTTCCATGAACCTACAGAACAGTCAATACTTAAACAGCCGCAGAAAAACAGTAATTTTATTCTTCTATGTAATCATCTGTGAATCATGAAACATGACAGAATAATAGTAGGACAGTGGCTTGTGACTGGAACATTCCTACAAAAGTTCTTGAAATATATGATGACATCCATCATAGTGATTAATATTAATAATAGGGATTAATATTAATGATAACTGAAGACAATTTCTATCTGAACTCCATGAAATAAGATGCCATCATCATCATAGCAACAAATATGAGAAGCAAGGATGAATATTTATGATAATTCGAGATAAACTCTATCTGAATTCCATGAAATAAAATGACATCATCATCATCATCATCATCATCATCAGTGATGGATATTAGTTATTGCAATGAATATTAATGATGATTATAGGCAATTCCTATCTTAATTCCAACAAATATAAGATGATAAAATTATGATTATGGCAATAATCATTTCTTTCTGAACTCCATTTACATATAAGATGAGAACAAGAACAATGAAAATAGCAACAATAACTGGCATTTTCATAGGGTATGAAAGATTGGAGAGTACTTTATATATAATATATATATATACATATAAAATCTCATTTGACATTCACAGCAATCCTGTAAGGTAAATAATTAAGGTATTATTATTCCCATTTTCCAGTTGGGAAAACTGAGTTTCAGAGAGGTTAGGTAAAACTTTCCTATGGTCACACAGCTAGGAAATATCAGAAGCAAGATTTGAACCTAGGTCATCCTGACTCCAAGTCTAACACTCCTTGTTGTAGATTATTCTGTTTGCCCAAAACATCAAACACCGAGGGCCTTGGCTTTATAGAATGGAATCTTATTCAGGCAAGATGGCCATGACACTCATCCTCTTTAAGGCCTCACATTAACACAAAATGGGGTTGGCAATGACAGGATGCCCTGGGTGACTAGACCTTGAAGGCACTAGCCTTACTAAACACACACACAAACACACACACACACACACACACACACACACACACACACACAAACACACACACTGCTATCACTTTGGGGCCCAAATCTCTTAAAACAGGAATGTTGATGTTACATGATTAATATTCCTGGAATCATTTGCCACTTATATGCATCATGCAAGCAGTACATGTTCCTTCCTGTTCTGCTTCTCATAAATGTCTGTGAGCCATGTTCCTGGTCCTCACGTTAAACCCTTGTAGCAAATACCTATTGAATATGCCAAGTATGGTGGCCCTATGTCCAACCCCACCTAAATCCTAGACCTGAATAGTACCACAAACCTATTTCTTAGTCACAGAACCCATGGTAACGTTGCTCTACTGTATTCCAAGGACTGCAGTTAAAAAGGAAATAGAAAACCATTTACCAGCGTCTTCCTTCGTGAATATATAACATTACTTTCTGAGCCAAGTCTGCTACCAAAATAAATTCATTAAAAAGTGTGTGGCACACAGCATTAGAGAGGCAGAATTCATACATTTGTCTTGATATAGCAACATTCCAAAGGGTTCTACAAGAATATCACAAAATTAGAGCTAGATAGACCTTAGTCCCACACTTTGATTTTGCAAATGAGGAAAGTGAGTCCTAGATATGCCTAAGGTCTACAGACAGCCAGTGAAAGAGCTGAGGTTCAGGATTGGAGAGTTGCCCATAGCATTGCAGGTCAAGTGATTTGCCCAGGGTCACACAGCCAATAGGTATCCGAGATGGGACTTAAATGCAGATTTTACTGACTCAGACGCCAGTCCTCTATCCACTATACCAATTTTCCTCTAAATAAAATAAAATTATAAAATATAGCATATAATATATAACATAATATAACATGACATAACATAGTATAGCATAACATAATACAACATAGGATAATATAATGTAATATAGCATAATACAATATACAATAATATAATATAGCATAGCATGATACAATATAATATAATATAATAAATTATGAGTGAAGTTATATGAACTGAAGACTGACTGGATATCTGAATCAAGCCCTCCCATCCGCTCTTATTGACCAGGCATGCACATCATGTCCCCATATTCCCTTATCCCAGAATCTGAAGGTTCAATCCATACTGCGTAGGCACCCCCGCTATAATGTATCAGACAGTCTTCTTCCCTACCTGTGGCCTTCTTGCCCTGGAAGATGCCTCTGTCTCTTCCTCTTTTTGGTGAGTTCCTTCTCAGAATGCCCATTCAAAGAAATGCCCAAGCCAGCCATGCTCACTCCTCTCTTGGTTCTGCTCCAGACTCTGGAAGTTCTTCCACCTGGACCCTAGATGGGTACCTCCCCCACCTCACCTTCAAAGTTCCCTATAGGTTATCTTTCCTTATTAGAATGTAAGCGCCTTGAGGGCAATGACTCTCTTTTTGCCTGAATTTGTATGGTGACTGACGTATAGAAAGTACTTTAATAAATGTTCTAAAAGAATATGGGGGAAAACAAACCTTGCAAGGCAAACATTCGAAAACATTTGTTCTATGAAGACTTGGGAAAATTAAAGCCATGTTATGCTGATAGAATTTGTGGATGGTGGAAAGCTTGCTGAATTTGGAGTCAACAGACAAAGGGTTCAAATCCTCCTTCAGTCACTTACTACCTGTATGACCTGGAACAAATCACTTTACCTGCCTGGGCCTCAGTTTTCCTCACGTGTAAAATGCAGGGCTTGGATTCTTGGGCCTCGCCGGTTCTTCTAGCTTTAAATCTGTGATCCTAGAATTCCAAAGGTGCCCAAAGGGAACAGGCGAATAAGGATCAGCACAATATGGTGGAAAACATTGGATCTGAAGTCAGGGAACTTGGGTGTGAATCTTGGCTTTTCTACTTCTTGTCCGTTTGCTATGACTATCAGTTCCTAGATTGAAGAGATCTTTGAGGTTATCCACTATAGTCTCTTTATTTTACATGTGAGGAAACTGAGGTCTCAAATGAGTAGATGACTTGGCCAAGATCACCCAGGTGGTAGTGGTGGAGAGAGAATTTGAACCCGGGCATTATTTTCACCTTGATAGGTTTCCTCATGTATAAAATGAGAACGTCAGCCTAGATAACCTCTAAGATCTTTTCTAGATCTAAGTCTTAAAATCCTACAATCAGACAAAACTTGGGTGGGGTCACTCATAGGCTTCAGTCAGTACAAGCCAGAAAAAAAACGTGGAAAAATTTCACGATGGTTGCTATAATTTAAGAAGCATCCAGAGAAAGGGCACCCAGCATGGGGATGGGCCTTGAGTTCATGTCATGTAAAGATTAGATGAAGGAGTTGGGGATATTTAACTGGGAGGAGCTGTGCATAATCCTTGTTCTCAAGTATTTGAAGATTTTTTGTGTGGTGGACGGGTGAGACTAGTTCTTCATCTAACCTTCACAGGACATGAACTGAAGGCCTTTCTCCATTCTGGGTGCCCTTTCTCTGGAAGACAAGCTGTCCTGTCTCGAAGTGGAAGAGCCAGTGCTGAGAGGTGACAGGTTCCCCAACCCCCACCCCCACCTTGGAGGTCTACGTGCAACAGTTACATGAACTTCAGGAAGGTAGGTTATGGTAGGGATTCCTTTGGCATATGGGCTTGACTAAGCAACCACTCTATGATTCCAAGGAGGGTAGAATGCTGGGCCTGGAATAAGAAAGACCTGAGTTCAAAGCCTGCCTCAGAACTTGTCGACCTCAGTTTCCTCATCTGCAACATGGGAAAAATAACACCTCCCTCACAGGGTGTAGATAAAATGAGATGATATTTGTAAAGCGCTTTGCAAACCTTAAAGCTCTACATAAATACTAGCAATTATTAACTCTTCTGTGATTCAATGGGGCTGAATCTGGATTCAGGAGGCATCGGGTTGTCTTCCCAGCTTGGTCACTAAGTGCGCTTGTGATCTTCGGTAATTTTGTTCTTGGCATCTCAGAGATCACCTAGTCTAGTCTTCCCATTTGACAAGTGAGGAAGCTGAGGGCCCTTTGAGCACTAGCCATTCTTGCTTTTAGAGCTAGTCAGACCTCACTTCCTTCTTCCTACATATTTAGAAATGGAAACATGCTCCAAAAAAGCAGAAAGAGCAAATACTGGGAACGATCATGCCTTTTAAGGTAGGTTTCAAAAAACATGTTTGCTGAGGTTAGAATGGCATTAAAAGTGGATTCTGTTCCTAAGAAAGGCAATGAGATGCATCAGCATATGAAGAAATGAATTAACCATCTGGCAATAGTTGATCTGTGGTGTAGTGGAAAGTGTCCAGGACTAGAGGCAGGAGACCTGGGTTCTTGTCGTTCACTTCATTTTACCTCCACATAACTGCAGACCCAAGCACACTTCCCCAGCGCCCCTCCCAACTCTGTATTGTCTTCCCTATTTAGAATGTAAGCTTTTTGAGGGCAGGGGTCACTATCTTGATTTTTTGTATTTAGCATAATGCATAGTTAGCACTTAACAAATACTTTTTCATTCATTCGTTCATTCATTCATTCCTTTAATCATCCATTCATTCTTTCATTCATTTAAAGGCCCTGTGAGGGTTAACCTGTGAATTGAACAATACACTAAATGAATTCTCACTTCCTTAGTTTCTGGATTATTGAAGTACCTCCCTTCCAAGTAAAGGAAAGTGATGAGAGATGACAGTCCTGCAATGAGCCAGTGAATCACCAGAGTGAAGAGGTAGTTCATGTCTGAATTTCTCATCTACCCACACTCTACCCATTTTTACTAAAGATGGGAATCGAAGGGCCTGACTTTAGCTGCTCTAAAAAGAATTCAAGAAAAGCTGACCCACTTGCTCTGGGTGGGGAGGAGGAGTTCTTTGTAAGATGTTAAAAGCTGGGATTTTTTTTTTTATTTCCAACTTCTGCCACAAAGAACAGGTCTCAGATGATTCAGAATTCTTCAAATGTCTATGTGACTCTTGAAATAGAAACTGGCACATCATTCTTTGTGTATTCTTGAATGCTTCAGGAAAGATATGATTAAATGTATATCCAAGGCACTCTCGCTAATGGCACAACTTACATGGAAAACTTAATGGGATCTTTCTTTGTACCTCACATATTTAGCACTGTGCCTGGCACAAAGTGTAACTTTAATACATGCTTGTTGACTGACTGACTATATTTATGTCCTGCCTTTCATATAAAAGCACAGCTATTATCAGGCCAATATGCCCTCTGAACAGTGCCCATGGGACTCTTGGAAGTACCCACCTTTCTCATCTAAGCTCTTTTGTGACACCATATGGTTGCAAGTTGATTTTTAGTTTTGTTTGAGATCAGACTATGAGTGGCCAACATAGAGGTAGGAAAGAAAACTAATACAATGGGTGACAGAGTCAGGTCTAGAATATTGAGGTAAATCAAGGAAGATAAAATTTAATCTGAACAAATGTAAAGTCTTAGAGTTGGGTCCAAAAAAGCATTGTCACAAGTACAAGATGGGGGAGGGAGTACGGCTACACAATAAACATTTATTATGTGTCAGGCACTATGCTAAGAGCTAAGGATACAAAGTTACAAAAAACAGTCCCTGCCCTCAAGAAGGTTATATTCTAATTGGGAGGCAACATACATATAAACAGGTCTGTATAAGATACACACAGAGCAGTAACCTTGGAGTGAAAGGCACTAGAATCTAGGGGAGCCAGGAAAGCCCTTCAAGAGTTAAGGAGGTCTTCAAACAAGGTCTTCAGACAAGGGCTGGATGACCCCTTGTCAAGGACATGAGAGAGGGGATTACTAGAGTCTCTGAAGCACCTTCCAACACAAGCTTTTGTAATGCTGCGAGAGAAGCAGGCAGGTAGCCTGTGGCTCTGGCTAGGGAGAGTTAAGTGGGAGTCGGGGAGGGGGTGGTTATCAGTCTGTGACCAGATCCAGGGGTCTGTCTATGTCTGCAAAACAGAATCTGCCTCAGCCTTTCCTTCCAATTCAAAATTTCTATTTTCAGTGTTAACCTAGTACCTCCCTCCTTGCAGGAGTATTGTGAGTAAGCATTGTCTGGGCATGAAAAGGCCACGACCTTGAGGCCTTTTCTGGTCTTCCTGGCTGCAAGTGCCTTCTACCTAAGGTTACTATGTGTGTGTTTTATGTCTCCTGTATACAATATGCCTATTATCTCCCCCAGAATACAAAATTCCCAGGAACAGTGACTTTCACATTTGTCCTTGCATCCCTGGCTGGCATATCGCACAGTGCCTGGAACATAATTGGTACTTAATAAATGTCTGATAGATGATTGATACTGAGGCCCAGAAGACTTGGGTTCCAGACCAACCTATGTCATTTAATCTCTCTTCACCTGTTTCCTTTTCTATAAAATTGAGGCAGTGAATATGATCAAGAGTTTTTAACTTGATGTCCACAGATAAATTCTAGGGGGTCCATGAACTTGAATGGGAAAAAAATACGTCTTTATTTTCAATTTCCTCTAACTGAAATTTAACATTCCTTTTAATTATGAATTTTTTAAAAGAATACTTTGAGAAGAAGTCTATAGATTTCATCAGACTTCCAAAGGAGTCCATGACACACAAATGTTAAGAATCCTTGGCTTAGAGAATCTCCAATAATTTATAATCAACTGAGATAATGAAGAAATCTGCATGCCATAGTGAACAGAGTATTTAACTTGGCATCAGAAAGATCTGGGATCTAAATTCCACCTCTTTTTGGAACTGTGTGGCCTTAGGCAAGTCATTTAACTTTTCTTTGACTCAGTTTCCTCATCTGTAAAATGAGGGCATTAGACTCAATTATCTCTAAGCTTTCTTCCACTTTTTATCTATGAGCCTATGGTGGTCCTGTGATATTCCTAAAGAGTATGAAAGGTGATACTTCCAGGTTGCTTTAATCATTATACTATGTTTGTGTTGGAAATTGTCAAAGGGAAGCTGATGATGTTCCACATAAAATCTGCGATGGCAAAAATTCCTGGAAGAAACAGAGCATCCCTCCATGTCTCTATCAGGAACATGGGGACAGGGTCAAGGCATGGGCAGGGATGCATGCATCCTGATGTTAGGGGACAATTTTCATGCCCAAAAGAACATTTTCTTTAGGACTTTATTGACAAGATCTCCTTTGTGAAATTGCCCTTCTCTAAGTTACTTCTTTATTCACTCCTTTGTTCAAACTGGGAGAATGTTTTCAATTGTTTTTTTTTTTTTGGGTGGGATCACTATCTTTCTCATCATTTTTGTCTTTCAGTAATGTTTCTATTTCTTGGCAATTTTTGTAGGTCTGGGTCTTATTAATTTTAGGTGAAGTAGGTCCAGGTAGCATCTCTGCCTTACATTGGCCACCATGGTAGAATCGTGTTGGAGGCTTGGGAAAGTTTGCTTTAATTGAAGCCATCCTTACAAAATCAATTGAGACTTGTCATTGAGAATAAAAGATGTTCCTGGAACCACCTGACAAAGTAAATGGCATTGTCATCATACGTGTAAATCATACAACAAAGGAGCAATGTTCAGTCATTCCAGTCATGTCCAACTCTTCATGACCCTGTTTGGGGCTTTCTTGGAAAAGATACTGGAGTAGTTTACCATTTCCTTCTGCCGCTCATTTTACAGATGATGCAAGTGATAGAATGGAGAGGGTAGCATGCTTTAATGAAAAATTTCTTAAGTAGAAGACCAGGGTTCAAATCCTACCTCTCCCTCTTACTACCTGTGTGACCTCGAGTAAGTCACTTAAAACACCTGAGACCTCTCTAGGTCTCAGTTGCCTTAGAGATTTATTATCTGTAAAATGAGGGATTTGGAGTAGACAATCTCTAAGACCCCTCCTAGTTATAGATCTATGAGAATATGACCTCCCTGGGTACCATTTTTCTCATGTCTAAAATGAGAGCATTAGACCAGATGATCTCTGATGCCTCCTCTGGCTCTCTACCTATGATCTTTGGCAGCTAGATAGCACAGAGGGTCGAGCACTGGATTTTGAGGCAGGAAGACCTGAATTCAAATCCCACCTCAGACGCCTCATTGTATAACCCTGGGCAAGTCACTTAACCTTTCTCAACCTCAGTTTCCTCATCTGTAAAATTAGTATAATAGTGGCACCTATGTCTGAGAGTGCTTGTGAAAATCAAATGAGATTATAAAGTGCCACATAAAGGCTATCTGTTATTAAGCTGTGATTTTGTGTCACAACTTTTCTAGGGCACAGTTTTCCTATTTGTAATGAAGGGGCAGGACTGATGGTCTTCAAATTCCCTGTCAGCTCTAAAGCTGTGAGTCTATAGTCCTATGACCTTTAACCTCCCTGGTCCTCACTTTCCTCTTCTGTAAAATAAGGGGCTCAGACTACATGCTTTCTATGGTCTCTTCCAGCTCAAGACCTTTCATTCTCTGATTGTAGATGACTTTGCCTCTCTGGGACTTGGTTTCTTCATCTGTAAATCAAGAGAACTGGCCTGACTGGTTTCCAAGGTCTCTGCCAGCCCTGGCTCTATCATTCTGTGAGCCTGTGACTCCTGTCTTGGGGCCAGTACCTTTCTAGGTCCTTCACTGTCACCCATGCTCCAGAGTCTGAGTGCAGGGTTTCATTGTGTGCTCTTGAGACTGTGAGGGCATTCTTGTTGGAGGTTGCCCAAGGAGCCAAGTGGCACAAACCTTCCAAGCTACTTGTTAGAACTTGAGTCTTCTGTGTCATCACAAGAAATGAAAAACCATTAATGCCTAATAAATTATGCAGAGAGATCAAGTCATGCACGGCTGTGTGGGAGTTGTTAGCCAGGGCTGCGGTTCAGTTTCAAATAATGACTCACCAGCTTTGTGCTCCCTAATATAAGCCTCTTGTGAGAAGTGGCAATTTTCTCCAAAGAATCACAGGATTTTGGTGTTGGAGGGGACTTCAGAGGGCATCTAGCCCCACCCGTAGCCATGAGGCAACTCCTGTATCCCAGGCCTACTAAGTGTTTGTCCAGCCACTGCTGGAAGAGTTCCAAGGAGTTGGGAAATGCCCTACCTCTTGAGACAGCCTATTTGGCTTTGAGATAGCTAATTGGCAGAAATGTTTTCCTGACATTGAGCTCAAATTTTTCTCTTGGTAACTTCTACCCATTGTTCCACACTCTGCCCTCTGGGGCCAAATGGAACAAGTCTAATCCCTTCTTCAAATGACAGCCCTTCAACTCCTTGAAGGCAGCTCTCAATTCCCCTCCCCCACCTCCACTCCCCCCACCCTGAATCTTCTATTTCTCAAGCTAAAAAGGCCCAGTTCCTTCAACCATTTTTCATGTCAAGGACTCAAAATCTTTCATTATCCTGTCTGTCTTGCTCTGAACACTCTCCAGATTATCCATGTCCTTCTTAAACAATGGCTTGTGTCAAAAGCAGAGCCATTTCCACAGCCCTTATGGATCTCAGAGGGCCTGGTGCCACCCCCGCCCCCAATCAGTGATCAGCTTCCGTACAGCCCCAGTCACTGGAGACCAGTCAAGATTTTCCTGTATGTCAGGGCTCTGCACAGAGCCTTAGGGGAAGCTCATGGTTGGCAGGAATAACTTGGATGAAGATCTAGCAAAGCAGACTGAGAAGAAACAATCAGACATGTAGGAAGGGAACCATGAAAGGGCAGTGTCATGAAAGCTTAGAAAAAAAGACAGAATATCAAAGAGAAGAGGATGATCATCAATATCAAAGACTGCAGAGAGGTCAGAGAGGATGTAGAGGGATAGAGCATAGGGGAGAGATGGAGTGATAGGAGATTACGGTCAGATAGAGAAAAGTCGGTTTTTAATTAAGCAAGTCAGGGTGTGACCATTCCTGTGTGTGGCTGAGGTGGAGTGGAGGAGCAGATCTTTAGATTCAAGGAGACCGAGGAATGAGGAGGTTAGGGCGTTGGAGCATCACATGGAACAGGAAATCTTTCTTGTTTTGATTTATTTTGATTTTGATGTTTTTCTTGCTGGGATGGTATTTGTGGTAATGGAATTTGACCTTATAGCACAAGCTGAGTAAGAATAAGTCAATGTTGAGAAGGGAAAGACTCTATGGATGCCTAAGGGGGAACTGAACAGAAGAAGCAAGTGGGATTTCAAACAATCTACAGATGTGAGGTGCTGATCTTAATATCATTGTTGCTGTTCCATAGCAAGCAGGACTGTCCCTACTTGGGCTGTCCCCATCACAGGACAAGTCACTCCTTACCCTCCACCCTGCTCCTGGCCCCTGTTAAAAAGTCCCATTATTTGCTTTTCCCAAAAGTCATGTTCTTAGGAGGAATGTGTGGGAGGTTAAATTGCAGGTGTGGCCATGAGGCAGATTGTTTCATGTGGAAAATGTGAGACAACATCATCTAGGTGTTCTACTGTTATCCAAGGCATTTGTCTTCTGTATGGACTTGCATTTCTATTTGTGGCCTCCATCTCAAACTCCCCACCCCACCTCCATTTCATTTCAATCACTTTTAATGCCATTGTACACTTTGATGCTTGGTGGGATGCACCTGATGGCCCATCATGGGAGATTCACAAAGAAGGTCTGAAAGGCTGCTTCCAAACCACTAAATTCCCCAGCAGATTTTATGAATCATTGTCCAAGAACATGGACACAAAACATAGTTGACTTTTTGAAAAAAAAAATTGTGGATATCTTTTGTTTTTGAGTCAGCTTCATTTCCAAATATGTACCCCCTCTGGTTCTCTATCAAGCAAGTCATCCCTTATAACATAGAATGAAAAGAAAAAAGAGAAAAAAAAACAGCTCAGCAAAACCAACCAACACATCAACTGAGTCTTAATCTACATGCTAACATTCCACATCCATACTCTCCCCCCACCCCCACGTCTACAAAAAAAGAGAGGGAGGGAGATACATTTTAAAATCTCTCCTACTGGACCAAGTGGGCACTACAACGATGTCACCTTCGGTTTTATGGCTGTTGTTTTTTATTTTCATAGTTAGACTCATTGCCTCCCTGGTTCTCTTTATTTCTTTCTGAATCAGTTGATATGTCTTCCCATGCTTCTCAGAATTTTTCAAAGTCATCTATCCATACAGCCAAGTAACATTCCATTACACTCACATGCCCCAATTTGTTTAGCCATTCCCAGATCCATGGAAATCTACTTAGATTCCAGTTGTTTGCATCACAAAAAGTGCTGCTAGAAATAATCTCATCTATGTCAGACTTTTCTATCTTTTACTTCTTGGAAGGAGATACCTAGCAGTGGAAGCTCTGGATCAAGAGACCTCTAAGTCTCTTCTTTAGAACAATTCCAAATTCTTTTCTAGGATAGGACCAGCTCTGCCAGCAGTGAATTAGTGAGCTTGTTTTCCTACAATCACCCCAATTATCACAATTTCTATCTGTTGTTGGCTTTGACCATTTGCTGGATATCTGGCGAAACCTTGAAGTTGTTTTGATTTGCATTTCTCTTAAATTGGTGATTTGGAGGAATATTCCTAATCTTGAAGACTGATAAAGCTTTTACTTGCCTCTCTATTCCTGCTTCTGTTTCTTATCCCCCTCGGGGTGCTGCTTATCTCCGTCTTCAGGTCTGTGCCCCATATTCTGGTTAAGACTCTAACAAATTACAATAAGATCCTAGCCCATAATGGGATGCTTCAACCTATATCATGTAGATCAGCCTATAATAGCGCTCCCCAGTTCTCTCAAGTGTCAGGATTGGGAGAATTTTAATATCATGTAGCCTCCACATGGATGAAGACCTCCAGGCAGACCTGGGAAATTCACTGTTTCTACAGGTAGTTCATTCTACTTTGGACAACTGCAATTTTAAAAAGTTCTTCCTTATTTTGGACTGAAATCTATCTCTCTGTAACTTCTGCCCATTGGTCTAGTTCTGCCACTGGGGAAAATCAAGACATGTCACATTGCTCTTCCTCATGACAGCCCTTCAAAGGCTTGAAGACAGCTCTCATCCTTCACCCTCAGTCCCAGTCTCAGCTGCCTGCCAGGATCCTCTTCTCTGGACTCAAAATCCCGAGCCTTTGTTGAAATCTAAGGAACATAAAATCTGTGGAGAAGGAATAATGAAAGACTCAGATCTATGGAGGTTAAATGCCTTCACCAAATATTTTTAATAGGACTTTTTTTTTCATTTAGTGATTATAAACTTTAACAGTTGTCTATAGAATTTGGATGTAGGATTAGAGGACACTTTATTGACTCTGGAGATTTGGTAAGTCTGAGGCATTTTATATCAGTGGCCGTTAAAAAAAAGTAGACCTGTGATTGTAAATAAGGAAAGAATCTTTCCAAACATCATTGTTTTCACTCTGAAACTGATTTCCAGTGCAATTGTCCGATAGGAATAATAAACATTAGAAACAGATATTAGAAAGCTATAGATACAGACAATATAGATAGTGACAGACATTTTGTCTCTTTCTTTCGTGTTTTGTTTTTCTAATTTGTAACCAGCTTTTGATACAGATCCTTGCAGGTAGGAAGGACTGCTCTCTTACTTGACATCCAATAAGGTGATTCCTTCACCATTTAAAAGGGCCCTGAACTTTTAGCACAGAGTCTCCACATGTTCAGAAGCAGCAAGGCTCTGCATACTCCGTACTTGTTTTTTGGAAATGCCTTTGTCTTATCTGCATCACAGATGATGTCAGCTTTTGGCTTTGATAGACCCATGGACTCACCTAACAAATGGCAAATTGCTATTCCTAGAGCATAGCTGTGTTATTCACTTGCTCAAGAAGTCCCCTAGGCTTCCCTATTGTTTCTAAATCTAGAATAAAACCAAACCCCTGTTGGGGAGGGGGGGGGAGCATTTTAAGCCTTTCACAGTCTGTCACTAGCCTTCCCTCCCAGACCGATTGCGTATTAGTCCCGCACATGCACTCTGCATTCCCAGCCTTGCTTTCTGTTCCTTGTATGTGACAGTCCATCTCCCAACACTAAGTCTTTGTACAGGCTGTCTGTCCCCTCCTTGCCTCTGCCTACAGAATGCCTTCTTTTTAGAGGCATAAAGTTCATTCCAAAATAACAAAATAAATGATCTACTGTACACATTGTGAAAGGATGGATGTTCTAACTTCTCAGACAGTGGTTGTAGTTTGGTCCTAGTGCGGGGACATCCTTGATCCAACCTAGGCCCTCCAGAGAGAACTAGGGAAGGGCTGTTTTGCACAGGGGAACCCACTCTACCCCCAGTTGAGTAAGAAGAGGAGGGATGACTGATGATCTTTGTTTTTTCGTTTCGAGCAGGTGGAAGTAAACTGAAGTGTTTGTTAAATTAAAGAAATGACCTAGAAACACAAACATGAAGAAGAAGGAGATAAGTTGGAGGGAAAGCCAGGTTCTCAGGGCTCCCTGCAAGACTCAGCTCAGATAACAGCTCCTACCCAAGATCCATCCCAACTTCTCCCCACCTGTGTTTGGTGCCCTCTCCTCCACCCTGCGAGATTGCTTGGTATTATGTTTGTATATAGTTTCTGTAATCTGTACACATGTTACTTCTTGCCATCTCCCCAGTAGAATAAAAACTCCCTAAGGGAAGATAGTGTTTCTTTTTGTTTGTTTGTTTTCTGAGCACCTCATCTCATCCTTGGCACATAGGTATTTAATGACTTTTTGTTAGAATAAATAATTACATGTAATCAACAAAAAAATAGGTACTATAGTATCTTGTAATTTTCAATACCTCTCATTTGTTGGTCAGTCTTTTTTCAGTCATGTCCAGCTCTTTGACCGTTTTGGGGTCTTCTTGGCAGAGATACTGGAGTGGTTTTCCATGTCCTACTCCAGCTCATTTTATAGATGAGGAAACTGAGGCAAAAAGTGAAGTGACTTGCCCAGGGTCGCACAGCTAGTGAGAGTCTGAGATCAGATTTGAATTCAGGTCTTCCTGATTCCAGACTGGTCACTATCCACTGCTGTGCCACCTAGCTGTTCCATACCTTTCATATAATTGTACAATGGTAAAGCTGTGATGTTGTAGAAAATTAGCATTTAACCTATGGAAAGTGCTTTGCAAGCCTTAAAGTGCTATGTAAATGCCAGCAACTACTAGTATTATTACTATGATTGTTGCTATTATTCTTAAAAGGTCTGCCTGTTCCCTGCTCATATTTTCATCCAGGATATACATGATACATAAGTCAATCATTTTCATAAAGATTTTATTAAAACATGAAAGAAGGCATGGGGGTCTACAGTCACTGACGTCTTCTCAGTCACTTTTTAACAATAAAATACTGGTTGCGATTATTTCCATTCTTTTGGGATCTTCCCCGTTTTAAAAATGTTTGGAAAAATGGATCCTGGCATCCTTTTAAACCATACCTGCCTCAGCACTGATTTCCTCTGCGTGTATTTGACAGGTTCACATGCCTTTGCCTACTACATGTTCTGAAATGTCATTTCTCCTTCACAAATTCAGAGCTAGAAGGAAGTTCAGAGATCATTTGGTCCAAACCACTCCCCCCCATATTATAGATAAGAAGAGTGAGGCTCAGGGTCATCTAGTGACTTGCCCAGCATCACAAAGGTAGTCAGTTTAAGATTCAGGATTTGAATTCATGTCCTCTCAGTCCAAATCTGATGTCCTTTCCACAAGCAGTATTATTACCAAGTGAAGCAGTTCTATTGCTGTCCATGTTTATAAACATAGTGCTATAGAAACATTGGTGACTGGTCCATTTTGCAGGCATTTGTTTTCATTGCAGGTTTCTACAAATGATCCCAGAATGAGCTGGCTTAGTTGGGCATCCCAGCAACCTTTTTGTGGGTTGTTTTTTCTCTCTACTGCCTTTTGCTCTTTTACGAGGTGTAATCTTCAGAATTCCCCATCCTCTTCCTTCATAATGTTTTTCACATTAGCTTGTATTTTAGATGGGTGTTGCCCTTGGCTGCCATATCACTCCTGTTGCCAAGATCCAGTGCTTTCTGGAGGAAATGGTTTTGGAAGTCATTTGGCAACTCAATATGGCAGTGGTTGACCCACATTAAAGAAGAAAACAAGAAATGAATAAAATTACTTCAGGGCAGAACTGAAGGCCTTGCTGAAGTTAGCTGTAATTAGGCCAATTGACATGAACTTTATCCATCAGGGATAAAGAACAGGGGAAGACAGAAAGGGTGGATTTCCAAGAGAGAAAAAGTCTGAGGACCTTTGACTTGAACCTGGACTTTTCTCTTCATTATCCTCACTCTGGCTCTCTTGTAAACCTCTGCGTATCTGATCTACCTGACTTCCCAAGGAGCCTTGATAGTGCATCTACTTTGCTAACATCACCTTGTAATTTATCTTAAGAAGCCAATTCCATAATCCACATTCCTGGGCTAAAGGCATCAGTTATGAGTGAGGTCATCTCTTAAACCAGTGGTAGTGGAGCCAACTTAATAGAAATGTCTTTGCCATTATCTGCCATTACCTGCCCCATCACTTCACACATTCCACTGAGGCTTTGGGGAGGCCCATGGATGGGCTATCTTAAATTGGAGAACCAGGGTCCAACACCACGTTAGGATTTTCCCAGGTCACCACTGCCCATCTTTAATATATGAAACTATGATGTCATGAGTTTTTCTCCAAAAGAGAAATTCTCATTAAAAAAGAAAAAACCTTATTAGTTAATATAAGTCCCAAACAAAAGTGATATAGCTCTTCAAAATTGAACAAGCAAAACATGATCCCAAACAGGAGCCCTGTTGACAGACCTGAGGCTGTATTCATACACACTACCAAGCAGGGTAAACTCCCACAATCAGTTTGGAGAAGGACTTGATGTGTGAGAAAGACATTTTGTCTTCATCTAATACACAATATGAGAACTGGAAGGGACCTTGGGAGCCATCTTGGAGGTACCTTGGAGGCCATCTTGCCCAATTCCCTTATTCTGCTCATGAGGCCCAAAGGGAACTCACTTGCCTGGGATTCCAGTCAATTATTGGAATACCTGCAACTAGATGCCAGGTCTCCTAGCTCTTCATTCGTTTATTGCTCACCCTGTCTTCCTTTCATTCCCTTTTCTTGAGATAGCTCTATATACTATCAGTTATATAAAACCTTAGGCAGTTAGGTGGTGCCATACTGCATAGAGCACTGGGCCTAGAGTCAAGAAGACTCAAGTCTGCCCTCAGACGTTTACTAGCTGTGTGACCCTGGGCAAGTGATTTCACCATTTTTGCCTCAGTTTCTTCATCTGTCAATAGAGTTGGAGAAAGAAACGGTAAATAATTCCAGCATCTCTACCAAGAAAACCCCAAATGAGGTCATGGAGAGTCAGACATGACTGAAAAACGACTGAATAACAACAAATAAAATCTCATCACAGCATCACTGAGAATCATAGAGGTAATCCTGTGGACTGTGACAAGATAGTTTCATGGAAAGAGCAGTGACTATGTAGTCAGAGACAAGGGTTCAAACCCCACCTCTAACACTTTGTTCCTATGTGACCTTGGACAAGTCACTGGGCCTCATTCTCCTCATCTGTTAAATGGAGGTTGGTTTAGATAACATCTGAGATACCTTCCCACTCTAAATCTGAGACTATGAACTATCCAGTGGTCCAAGCATGGAAGATGATGCATTATTGCAACAAAGAGAATGGAAGCCATGAATTGCCTAAAGAGGATACATACATGTCCATTTACATGTTGGGTTTTTATTTTCTACCCATTAACTTAATTAAGTCAATAAGCATTTGTTGAACACATACGATGTGCCTGGTCCTGTGCCAGAGATAGTCGATATTATCTTAAGCACTTTAGAAATCTGTCCTTCACGTGTGAAGGCTCGTGAACTGCCATGAAATGAAGTGAATAGAAGCAAGGGAAAAAAAACTTATGGCGATGATAACTGAAACAATGTAAAAGGAGCAATGATAAAAACAGGATTCAAAGTTGAACGCTGGATGAGCTTACTGACCAAGCTTGGCCCCAAAGAAGAGAAAAAAAAATGAAACTCCCTCCCTTCTTTGCAGAGGTGGGGGACTATGGGTGCAAAACATTATATATACTTTCAGATTTGATCGATGCATTGGGTAGTTTCACTGCACTGCCCCCCTTCCCCACCCCACCCCCCACACACTCTTTCTTTGGCATGCATTGTTCTCGAAGATGGCCCTTTAAGTAGGGGAAGGAATGCATTTGAAAAAGAATATAATGTGAAAGCAAAAGATAGCAATATTTTTAAAACTATCCCTCATAATCCTGCCAGACGAATAGTCTTTATGCAGAGGTCAGCTCACATCCCACCTCCACCCAAAAGGGAAATGTCCTTCAACAGAATAAATACTTTCTCCTTTAACTCCTCCCGTTTTTTCTGCCTATATTCTTATGTAAGCTGCTCACTTCAGGGACTCTTCTTAAAATCCACTCTATCCCCTCAGAAGGAGGAAGACCCTCTTTTGCTCATGCTGTTCCTAGGACTGTGCTCTGCTTTGAGCACAGTTTCAAAAGGCAAATGCACAGCAGCACCCAGCAGCCACTGGGAATACTCCCATATGCTCCTCCAGCACCCTTAGGCTGTTCCAAGGGTGGAGGAAGGAGCCGTGCAGCTGGGTCTGCCTTCTCTGCCAGACCTTGCCTGAGCCGTGTCACTGATGGCTATAATTGAAATCAGAACATCACAAACTTCCATTTGAAGACTCCAATGGAATTTAATTAGAAATAAATCTAGATTAAAAGTCTACGCATTGTTTTCTGATGTTGATTTTCAAATAATGAACATATGTCATCTCGTTAGGCACATTACACACCATTAAACCCCCGCCAGGCAACCCAGAACAATGTGTGAGGCTGCCTCCTCTGGATGTGATAAGCCCATCCCTCCTTCGTCAACGGAATGAGGCCTTTTCCAAAATGACTTCATTCATTCAGTCAGCCAGTCATTCATTCTTTCAATATTTACAGAGTGTCTACCACATGTAAGACATTATGGTGGATACATTCAAGAAATCATGTTCTCTGCCTCCAAGGAGCAGGTAGGGAGCGAGAACAGACATAGGATCATAGGAAATCAGAAGCCATGTAGCCTAACCCTATCATTTTATTGATGGGGAAATTGATGTTCAGAAATGCTATAGCATTCTAAATCATAGGGTTAGGTCCAGGGAGGTTGTGACTTGCCCAAAGTCTCACAGTAAAGTCCTCTACTCTGTGCTTTTCACTATACCACAGTGACATAAAATGCATATTCTGGGCAAGAGATGAGAAGCATCTTTAGATATGTCCAGCTTGAGCAATTAATAAGATATTCATAAAACACAAAAATTAAAATTAATACAAACTTTGTAAATGTATTTTATAGTGAGGGTGTCAAGTAGGACTTTGGAAATGACATTCTGGAGTGTAAGAGTTAGGTCAGAGATGGAAATGGAGATTTGGGAATCATATGCAGAGAGGTAATAGCTGAAGTCATGGGCATGGATGAGATCATCAAGAGAGGAAAATGAAGAATAGGAAAGAGAAGAAGGCCAAGGACAGAACATTCGGTCAAAACGATATTTATGCCAGAAGATAAGGAGGAGCCAAAAGGAAGAAGAATCATACAAGGAGGGAAGAAGTACCAGAGAATGGATGTCATTAGAGACCAAGGTGAAAAGAGAGTCAAGAAAGAGCAGTCAATAGTGTTCTGTTGTTGTTTGTCCTTTATTCTCAGAGAAGACCATGACATCAGAAAGATGATGCCATGATTTACAAGTGAATTCGATTTAAGTGAGGGAGGGCTGTGCAAAGTCACCAGCCTCACTCTCTCCTCTCGAGCCATCCGGGTCCAGCGGCCAGATACAGGTCAGGACGACTGGAGATGGCCCTGGATGCAGTGGGAAACTTGGCCTTTTTTCATGTTGTTATAGAACAGCCAAGGACAATGAGGACTAAGAAAAGAGTTATTGGATTTGCATTTTGGTTGGATGTAGGCTGGAGTGAGGGAGCAAAGCCCGACTGAAAGCGGTTTAAGAGGGAGGAGGCGGTAGTATCTGATGCAGTCCTTTCTCATATCAAATTGTTTCCAAACTCTTCACATCCTCGTCACTTTGCTGGTGTCCATCGTTACAATTGAGTGCTCAGAACTCAACATGGTACCAGATGAAAGAACAAGCCATGATAGTAAATAATCAATTGTTATATTGTGTGGTTTGGACCCTTGGAATCATTGGAAATCAGAAAAGGAAATAAACAGGATGTCCCAGAGGAAGGCTTCATTTCTGGTTGAGGGGTAAGGTTGAAAGAGGAAGAAATATGCATCTATTTCTGATTTCATGGAGTGTTTTCCTCCCACCATTTCCCACGGCAAAAGGAAGCACCTGATTGTAATTTCATCAGGGGCCTTCAGGTCCACCAGGACACGGGCAAAGATTTGGCATATGTGGCATCGGGGTAGATTGAAACTGATCTACATGAAAAGAGAGGCAGCAGTCACAACAAACAGACATTTGGGATATGGCTTTGGCCCATTTGTCAGACAACACGTAAGTATGGCACCTCTATTATGTGCCAGGCACTATCAGGCATGAGACCAGAGACGGAATGCGTGAAGGCCAGGAGCTACTGAAGCCAAAGGGCTTGCTGCCAAGTTCCTTCCCCTGTATGGTCAGTGTGTTATGGAGACCAGGGTTGGTTTCTGGAGATAAGGTCTATGGCCTTGCGCCTAATACCTTCCCTACTTTCTTATACTAGTATGGGGTAGGAAATGATAAGGACTGTAACATTCTGTCTAGTACAATGTATCTAAAAGGTGAGAACAGCTTGCCTTACTTCTGGGTTTCCATCTCCCCTGAGAAGGAGAGCCCCTTGGGGACAGGAGCTATTTTTCAAATTCAAGACAGGAAACATTTGTTAAGTGCCTACTGTGTGTCAAGCACTCTGTTTGATGCTGGGGCTGCCAACACAAAAATAGAACAGTCCCTGTCCTTAAAGAGGTTACGCTCTACTGGCTGGTGTGGAAGGTGAGTGGGAGGGGGACTACACGTGCAAAGAGGTCAATAGAGAAGAAGAATCGGCTAAGCTACCAAGGCGGTGCTTCATCGAGCTAGACAAAATGAGACATGTAGAACAAGGGAAATGATGGGGGCAATGGAGGACAGGAGAGGGAATTGCAAGTTGAGGGCTCAAATTTTACAATAAGATGGGAATCGTTAAGATTATTGGGGACTTAGGGTTGGGGGAGGGGGGATATACAGTATTAGGTGGTTTAGTGGGTATGTTTTAGATTATACGAAGAAGTTACTGCTTCACTTAACTCAATGTCCTATTCCCCATGAAGCCCTTTCCCCATTAAACCCGTAAGATTTGATAATTTATTACTACTAATGTTGTAATGGAGTAATATTCACATAACATAGAAAATGTAAATACATTAAAAAAAGACTTATGATAGCAAGCTACCTTAACATCATAGTGAGAGCTTCTTTTTTTTCTTCCTTCCCCCCCTCTCCCCCCTTCTCCAAGACAACATAAAGGTAGGTTGATGTGGGCAGGAATTTCCTGAGCACCGAGCTCAGGGGAAGCCAGGGGAGAAAGAAGCTGGGTGCTGGGCTTTATTTGTTCTCATCCATTGCAGCTGCTAGCTGGTTTCTGAGTTCAGCCACTCTCTGCCTCCTCTGGTGGTCTCCAACCTAGTCCCACTACAGTCGGCACCTCCTTCCTCTTTTTGGTATGTTTTGTCTCTGCTTTCTCTTCCTGGCAGCCACTAGGGAAGTGCTCCCCTACTCTGCCCCCAACCACACAGTAAGACTACTCCTTCTCCCATCTTCTCTTATCTTTCCCTTATCTTATCTCCCATCTACTCTTATCTTTCCCTGAACTTGATCCAAAAGTTCTGGATAGAAATATCTTCCGGGCCAAATGAACCAAAAACCCAATGACTAGATAATGTGTGGCTGCTTATGTCTCAGCTCTCTGAGTCTCTATGACCTTTTTAATCCTTAAAAGTCTCTATGGGGGAGGAAGGACATGATCTTCACTGTGTTTCATTCTCTTTAGACAGAAATCTTATACTATATCGCATAATAAGCTCAATTTAAATATTAAAAGTGACATGATTTTTTGAAAAATTTGAGAACTGATACCCTTGATAGCCATGGCTAAGGGGAGAGTTAACCAAACAGAAATAGAAGTGACTACAAAAAATAAAATTAAAAATGTTAAGTACATGAAATTGAAAACAAAAACAAAATCAATGCAACTAGGAAAATATGGAAAATTTTCATTATGAAAAATATTCAATAAGGTTCTATCATGTAAATGCATATATGTCTACATATATAGGATATATATGGGAAAGGAAATTATATGTATGTGTGTGTATGTGTGTATATATGAAAGGAGTAGCCTCTCTAGTACATTATAGTTTTCTTACCATGTGGTGGGAAGTAGAATAGGTGAACACTATTTTTTATTAGTGGTATATAGATAGATATACATATACATATATGTGTGTGCATATGTGAGTATATATACACACATATACATATACAATGTAATCCATATTATAATCAGTATACTATATTATAATATGTAGTTCTATGTATTTGATAAGGTTCTGATCTCCTATACATTTAAACATATATGTATGTGTATATCTATATATGATATCCTACATATATACACATATATATAGTAAAACCTTGTCAAATATATATAATATGTAGTAAATATATATGTAATATATATATTTATATGTGCATACACACATATAATAAAAATATATAAAACCAAAAGCTATTCCCCAATGAATATATGGTCATGAGCAAACAGTTCTCAAAAGAATTGCAAACTATTCATAATCATACGAAAAAAGGATCCAAAATTTTTATAATAAAAGAAAAGCAAATCAAAACAACCATGAGGTATCAGGTACTACCAGAAAACTGTCACAGGACAAAATGTAGGAACAGTCAGAACTGAAGGGGCTGTGTAAAGTCAAGCCCATAGAGGCACTGTTGGTAGAGCTGTGAATGGGTCCAACCATTCTGGAAAGTGATTTGAAATTATTTTTTAAAAAGTGACTGAAATGTTCATATTTTTTGACTCAGAGATCCCAGAGCTGGCCATATGCTTCTAAGGAGATTGTAGATGGAAAGATCCCATATATACACCAAAATACTTTGCAACATGCTTTGTGGCAACCAAGAACTGGAATTAAAGTGGATAGATATGTGTCAATTGATGAATAGCTAAATAAATTGCAGAATGGGAATGGAATAGAATATTGCTGCAGTCTAGGAAATACTGACTGTGGCAAATACAGACAAGCCACTTCCTTTACTATAGCAAGGAGAAACGATGGTCACTAAAAAACTGTGTTACCTTGGGGCAGTCATTTCTCTGAGTCTCATTTTTCTTATCCGTAGCATGAAGGTCATTGGAGTAGATGATCTCTAAACTCAACAATCAATGACTCTATCACACCTTAAAAACAAAAAAACAGCTGAGATTTTCTCCAGCTTTGTTCAGGGCTCTCACAGGTAGAAACAGGACTGTGAGTTTGGTAGATGCTGGATTGTCTCCTGAGCTTCAGTTCAGTTCATATACAGAAGGGAGATCACAGGCCTGATGTTTTAACCTTTTCTTCAATGCTTCCTTCTCCCCAGGGAAGAGTCCTAGTTAGCCAGCCCTTGCCTCAGACCCCCTAGTACAAGCTATGGGACTCAAGCAAAGTATTTTGGTGTATATATGGGATCTTTCCATCTACAATCTCCTTAGAAGCATATGGCCAGCTCTGGGATCTCTGAGTCAAAAAATATGAACATTTCAGTCACTTTTTAAAAAATAATTTCAAATCACTTTCCAGAATGGTTGGACCCATTCACAGCTCTACCAACAGTGCCTCTATGGCACTGTTATTATCGAGTAGTTTCATTTGTATCTGACTCTTTGTGACCCAATTTGGGGTCTTCTTGGCCAAGATACTAGAATGGTTTGCTGTTTCTTTTTCCAGCTCATTTTACAGATGAAGAAACTGAAGCAAATAAGGTTAAGTGACTTAGCCATGGTCACACAGCTAGTAAGTGTCTGGGGTCAAATTTGAATTCAGATTTAACTCCAGGCCCAGGGCTCTATCTACTGGGCCACCTAGCTGCCAACAACTCAATTGGTTTTATTTCCAGGTTATACCTTCTCTTCCCAGCTAGACTCTGAGCTCTTAAATCTTCTACCTTTCCCACAACACCTGAGCACAGAGCTGGGCACACACTAGGTATTCTGTATATATATTTAAGGACTTTGGACATACTGAATTCAATTCAACACACATTTGCAGAGGCGCATAAAGCAATAGGACATTTTTATGGCTATTGAGTGAATAATAGGACCATAATTCCTTTCTAAACGACATTGCTAATGCCAGTATTAGTGTAAGTAATAAGATGTTGTATTCAGAGTACTAATTGGGATTGGCATTTTTTTAACTATGCTATTACCATGTGGGTCCAAATATAGGACATGTTTTCCTCAAATCTGGCTTGTGTAAAATCTGAGTGTGGCCTGTGATCAAAAGAACAAGAAAATTGAGATAGATGAAGAGAATAATGATGACTGAAAATGAATGCAATGCCTTCATTTGCATGGAAAGAATTACAAAAAAAGAAAAAGCAAAGCTCCCAGCAAATATAGAAATTCTATCACTCAGGGTGTTTTTCCTTCCCCCTCATCCCCAGCTACTGGCAAATCCCCATCTAACATTACCTTCCTTCTACTCTATATTTATCTTGTATGTACATGACATTTACACATTGTCTCCCTCATTAGAATATGAGCTCCCTGAGGTCAGAGACCATGGTTCTGCTTTTCTTTGTATTTGCAGTACAATGTCTGGCACATGGTAAGAGCTTTATAGATGCTTCTTTTGTTTCCACTCTCTGTATCTGTGTCTGTCTCTGTCTCTGTCTGTCTCTGTCTCTCTGTCTCTGTGTCTCTGTCTCTGTATATCTCCCTCTCCCTCTCCATCTCCCTCTCCCTACCTCTCTTTTATCTCTCTCTGTCTCTGTCTCTGTCTCTGTCTCTGTCCCTGTCCCTCTCTCTCTTTCCATGTACACACACTCCCCCCAAGACAGGTTATAATGAATAGTAGAGAGTTCTGACAAAAAAGTGATCCCCTGGAGAAGGGAATGGAAAACTACTCCATTATCTTTGCCAGGAAAACCCCAAATGGGATCACAAAGAATCGAACATGAGTGAAAAAATGACTGAACAACAGAGACTTCCAGGTGATAGAGTGTATGACATGTTGGACTTGATATCAAGAATACCTGAGTTCAAATCCTGCCTCAGATGCATATTAGCATCTGCTAAGTAGCAGTGTAACATATTACACTGAGTAAGTCAGCCTCAGTTTATCCATCTGTAAAACGGAAATAATAATGGTCTCTAGCTCATTGGTTCATTGTAAGGATCAGATGTGATAATGTATGGAGTTTCATTAACCTTAAAGTGCTATATTGACAGTAGTTAATATTATTATTATATGCCAAGCCTTGAGCTAGGCACTGGAAAAACATAGGAAAAATAAATGGAAAAAAAAAATTCCTGCTCTCAAGAAGTTTACATTCTGTGTAACGTAAGCAATGTCTACATATATTAGTATATAAAGGATAACTAGAAATAAATCAACAAGCAATTTATTAAGTACTTACTTTGTTTTTTTTCTTTGTCTTTGTCTTTTTTTTTCCTTTTTGGCTAGGCAATGGGGTTAAGTGACTTGCCCAGGGTCACATAGCTAGTAAGTGTCAAGTGTCTGAGGCTGGATTTGAACTCAGGTCCTCCTGACTCCAGGGCTGGTGCTCTGTCCACTGCACCACCTAGCTGCCCCTAAGTACTTACTTTGTGCAAGGTGTTGCACTTGGTGCTGGGATACCATTACAATAAATGAAGCAATCTCTACTTGCAAAGAATTTGCATTCTAGTAGGAGGGACAATAAGTACATTTATAATATATATGCTATATTATATAATATTGTGTATGTGTGTGCATATGTGTAAAAGAAGCTCTATGCATATATGACCTCATCTGATTCTTACTAGTGAGAATAATAATAGTGAGAATAAATAGTGAGCTAAGGACTCTTATTATCTCCATTTTACAGGTGGGTAAACTGAGGCTGCGAATGGTTAAATGACTGCCCAGAATAACACAACATATAATATTTTATTATAACATAACATAATATATACACACATATATAACATTATGTATGCATAGGTGTGTATGTGTAGAAGAACCCAGGAAACTGACATTCAAGATCAGGTAGGTGGCCTGGAGCAAGATGAGCCTTCTGGGTTGGGGGCCTGCATCCCAGGTACAAAAGGCAAGTCCAAAGCCTGGCTCAGAAGGTAAAGGGAAGCCAGGGTCAGGCCACACAGAATAGCAAAGGCCAGGGCAGAAAAGGGGCTCGAAGCCCATAGAAGTAGATCTAGCTTGAGGGTCTGGCAGAGATTAAAGGTCAGAGCAGCTGGTTGCAGGGAATGCAGAGAACCAGTCTTAGAGTGGTACTTCTCAGCCTGTGCCTTACCACAGTCAAGGAAATTATTTCTGGTCTCTTCCATGGACTATTCTTTTCTCCCCATTCCCAGCATGGCAGCTCTTGATAGATCAAGAGACAGGCCTAGGAGCTGGGGAAGGAGTCAGGTAAGAAGATGGTGCTATGAAACTATTTTTGTAGAGTTTAAGAAGCAGGGATCATTGATAGTAAATGTTTTGCAGATTGGTAAATGCTTGCTGCTAACCTGGGCTAGTCCCTGGACCTCCAGTTGGGAAACGTGAATCTAGGCACCAGCAGTCCAGGCCAATGAGCCAGTCAGTGACCCAGGCAAGGAGAAAGAGCAGAGAGAGCTCAGGAATCTACAAAAAGGACTCGGTGCCAAAGGGTCAGGCATCCAAGGAAGAAGACTCCCTAATAAAGGGTGACAGTGTCAAGAAAGAGGACTCTATAATAACCAGGGAGTCACATGGGAAGGCAAAGAATCATGGGAACAGATATGAGCAGCTAACATCAAGAAGGATCTGGGAAATTCCATCAACGCTTACAAGATCTGGGGTTCATTGGTGTTACCACATCCTGCATTGTTAACCCAGATACCAGCCCATCTACATCAAAGGAGGCAGCGCTATAAAAGGAAAAACTGCCATATTGGAGTCAGAGGGTTCACATCTCCAGGCTGCCATTTGCTTTCTATATTACTTCTGCAAGTCACTTCCCCTCCCTGGGCCTCAGTTTCCTCATCTATAAAGGGAAGGAGTGGCACTGGATGACCTCGAAGACCCCTTCCATGTCTAGGTCTGTGATTCTATGACCCAATGATCTTGATGGGTCAGTTGAGAGTTTTCTCCAAGAAGCTGTCTTATCCTTAAAGAACCCAGGATAATCATCCAAGTCTAGGAAGAAAGAAAGAAGCCATTGTCTCAAGAAGCTGCTGCATGAGACGCCCTACATATGTTATTGTTGTTCTGTCCTTTCAATCATGTCTCACTCTCCATGACCCCATTTGGGGTTTTCTCGGTAAAGACACTGGACTGGTTTGCCATTTCCTTCTCCAGCTCATTTTATAGATGAGGAAACTGAGGCAAACAGGGTTAAGTGACTTGCCTAGGGTCATATAGCTAGTTAGGTGTCTGAGGCTAGATTTGAACTTGTGGAAGATGAGTCTTCCTGACTCCAGGGTTGGTGCTCTGTGCACTATGGCGCCACCTAGCTGTCCCTACCTAGAGCCTGTATTAAATTCTGTGTCTTGCAACCATGGTCTGTTCAAAGACTTATGAGTTGATTTGGGCATCCCTCAGGTAGCATATCTGTTCACACTGATCTAGGAAGGATTCCCAGGCTCAATTCTATCTTGGAATGTGGTCTGTAGAAAGCCGTGGGCTGAATTTCACTCAATAACACAAACACAAACATTCTTTGGAAGAAGGATGGTTTGCTAAATAAAAAGCAAATGGACTTTTAGGGACATTTTAACTCAGTATAAATATGTAAATCTAGCAAAAATGACTTCCACAAATTGTTACTGTAACTTTTAACCTTCACCCCAAAGGTTCGGACAGAAATGCATTCCTGCCAAGAGAATGGAATTAAATTACAAATTAGGACCTCTCTTAACACCACGTTGAGCTTACTTGACACAAATTTACAAGCAACACAAAAAGAGAAAGAAAGCTAGCTGAGACCGGACATGGAAGGGAGCCAAGTCAAGAGGGAATTGTGACCAGGTTGTTCCATTGGGCTCTGTCCTCTGAATCTTCTCTATGTTGTACTATCTACTGGGTTAGGAAGGCCATACCCTTCCCTAATTGGTCTCCCTGCATCCAGCCTCTCCTCTCCCAAGCCCTTTCTCCATGCAGCTGCCAAATTTAGTGCAGATCTGATCATGTCATTCTCCCACTCAAGAAGTTTCTCTGGCCCCCTATTGCCTAGAAAATAAAATACAAACTTCTCATTGGGAATTTAAAGCCCTTCACAATCTGCTTGTGACTTATCTTTCCAGGCTGCCACCCAGTGGGATGTGCTAGAGTCAACTCCTACTGGCTGGAGAGAGCCGATTGTTAAACTTTTATTGTGAACATTTATACCTCAGAAATCACCAGATGCAACAAGCCAGAGGATTGATTTATCATTTTGTTGATTGCCTAGACTTAAGAAAGCGATGGAGAAATGTTAATAATGTATAGTAATCTTAAAAGTATCATCTGTGCACATTTTTCCCAGGGAGCCAATTGTTAAACATTTACCAGCATATCCCTGCTGCTACCTTTCTTTTCACATCAGTCCATCTCACATAATCTATGTTCCCACCAAACTAGTCTACTTATGGTTCCCTTTACACAATATTCCATATCCAGCCTCCAGAGCTTTGCCCAGGCTGTGCCCCTAGCCTGGAATTATCTCTTTCTTTACCATCACTTCAAGAAATCCTTAAGTTCCATCAAAGCTTTGCTCAAGCGCTACTTCCTGAGTCATTCAATTGTTTCTCCTTTCCTCCTACCTCCCTACCATTACTTTATATTTATTTTACATTTAACTTAGATTTAATCATGTGTGAACATGTTGCTTTCCTAGAAGAATGTAAACTTCTTGAGGGCAGGTGTTGTTATTTCATTTTTCTGTCTTTCTATCCCTATTGCCTAGCAAAGTGCCTGCCACATAGTAGGTGCTTAATCAATGCTTATTGAATTCTCTCTTACTAGTGTCTCTCTCACCTTCTCCCCATCCCTCTTTCCTCCAGAGTCAGAGGGAAAGGAGCCATTTCATGTGTTTGGGGCCAGATTCAGTGGTCACTGTGGCTTCCACTCCCTTTTTTTAAATAACAGAAGAGTTTTGAAACAAGAAATCTATGCCTTTTTAATGAAAGTCAAGAGAGGAAACACAGGGTAATAGACAAAAATTAGGCTCATCATCAGGAGACCTGGATTCCAATGGAAGCTCTGATACTTGCTAGCTGTCTGACCGTGCACAAGTCAGGTCTCCTCTCTGAACCCCACTTTCTTCATCCATAAAATGGGGGTTCTAACACTGGAACTATAGCCCTCCCAGGATTATTATAAGGAGTGCTTCATAAATGGTTCTCATTATTATTCTCTTATCCAGGACCTTGGAGAGTTCTTCACTATGAACTTCCAGGCATCAACTCCTTGGGTCTTTCCCCATACGTGCGTATCAGCCATTGTGCCAATAGCAAAAGGTAGTCACTGTCCCCACTGACCATGCCTCATGCTCTGGGACACACAGGAAGTCACCCGACATGGAAATGGCTAAGTGTCCAGTGAGTGGTGTAGACAAGAAGAGCTGAAGGGACCTTGGAAATCATCCTACTTTACTGCCTCATTATATAAATAAGGAAAGTGAGGAGCAGAGACATAAAAAAACTAGCTCAAGTTTACTTAGATAGGAAATAACAGAGCTTGGGGCAGCTGCATGGCACCATAGTTCACAGAGCACTGGCCTGGAGTTGGGAATACCTGAGTTCAAATCCAGCTTCAGATACTTATTAGTTGTGTGACCCTGGACAAGTCACTTCACCCTGTTTGTCTCAGTTTCCTCATCTGGAAAGTGAGATAGAGAAGGAAGTGGCAAATCACTCCAGTATCTAACCCCTTACGGAAAGTGAACTTCTTGAGTTCAGAGACTGTATCTGCTTTGTCTTTATATCCCCAATGCTTGATCTCAAATGGGGTCACAGAGAGTTGGCCATGACTGAAAGGAATGAACAGCACAGGCAGAGTTAAGGTTTGAGCCCAGGTTGTCTGACTATACTGCCAGTGTTCTTTGCATGACATGAAATTGGTGCTTCTGATCAACAGTGAGTGGCAGTGTATTGAGGCTTCAGGGAGCAGCCTAACATGCAAAAGTTGCCCCTTGATCCCAAAGAGCAGCCTATAGATGAGGTCCATGGAGGTTAAATGCCTTGTCCAGGGCCACACAGCTGGCAAATGATGGATGGGATTTGTCACATGCAGCCGTCTTACTGTCTAGTGATTATATGAGATTAGGCAGTGGAAGCATAGAGGTGACTGGAACTGAATATTACAACAGAGTAGGGTGGCTGTAGAGCTTTGGGATCCTTAGGTGTTTCCCTTATGGCTGCACTGATGTTGTTCAATGAACATCAGGAAGGCAGCCAAGACAGTGAATGATGGCCTATGTGTCCCAGGGAGGGGGGTATCTCTTTTGCCTTCAGCCATGAGTTTTAGGCTTCCTTATGGGACACACTAGGTTCACTGAAACACTCCGTATCTGAACAATCTAAGATGCATTCCCATTCTTTATAGACAGGGTGAGTCAGCCAGGTGGGGTGGGGGTAATGTGTTGGCAAGCTTGAGAATCCATGGAAAAATCCATAGGAGGAATAAAAGTACTTTATTTAGAATCAATCCATAAGTATCTTACTATTATGTGTATATTTATTAATAAATGTATTTAGCACCTACTATGTTCTAGGCCCTGTGCTAGGCATTCAAGATACAGAGGCAAAGTGAAACAGTCCCTTCCTTCAAGGAGCTTACATTCGATCAGGAAAGGAAATGTCTACATATACAGAATAAATACAAAATGAATGCATACTAATTCAGAGAGGGCATGCACTAACAGTTGGGGGGACCAGGAAAGGCTTCATTCAGTAGATGGTTCTTGGGCTAAATTCTGAAGGAAGTAATTCTACGAAGCAGGAGTGAGGAAGGAAAGAATTTTCATGCAAGAGGGAGAGTCATTGCAAAGGCACAGAGATGGGAAATGGAGAAAGAGAGATGTCCTTGAAGACCACTTCTTTAAATGCCATCAGGAGACATCGCTGCTCACTCTGTGAATGAGAGAGTGTCTGCTTTAGGAACGCTCTTTAGGATTCTTTAGGAAACCTCCAGGGAATTTGTCTCTGGATCAGAATGCCATTCCCCTTCTTCTTTCCACCTGTCCATATATTTTCTATCCTTCAAAATCAAGCTCAATCCCCATCCTCCGAATTACTTACTTCTTTGTGTCCTAATTTTCTCGTCTATAAAATGATGGAGATGGATTCAATGATCTCTAAGATCCCTTCAAGCTTTAAATCTATGCTCTTCTGAACCTGCTTGTGCTTGGCTCTGGGAGACATGCTCAGGGAAGGAAACTGATGAACTGGAGAAAGTCAAGAGGAGTGCAATCAGAATGGGGAAACAGCTTGAAACCAAAGCTGTGGCAAATTTCTTCTAAGTCTCTGGGGAGTAAACTGGGGATTGGTACATGACTGAGGCTCCAGCTCCTCTGCATGTCCTTCCAAGAGTTTTTCTCTCCCTTCTAGGAATCTGAAGAGAGTCTGTAATGGCGGGTTTTCTGTCAAAGCTAGAAACTCAAAGACCAGAATTTCTCTCCCCTCCATTTCTCACCAACTCCATCCTTCTTGCAGTCATGTAGCATTGTACAATCAAGCTCCACTTATGCAAATTGCCCTTTGATCCAAGAGTTACACATAAAAGAGGGATTAGACTTATTCTGCTTAACCCCGGAGCTCAGAGTTATGAGTAATGGGTAGACTAGCAAAAAAGCAAGTTTAGGTTGGATGAAAGGAAAAATTCTTAACAACTAGAGCTGTCTAAAATTGGAATGGGCTGCCTCCCTCCCCCCACCATTGGGCATCCGCTAGAGACTTCAAGGAATTTGCCATTGGTGAGATCTTAAGCTCACTCTCTCTTTCTCAGTTGACCTGAGCTATCTCACTCACATTCACTATATATTGTCTTGTACATATTCTCATTATGTATATTTTTCTCTGGTTTCTGTTTTGTTTTTGGTTTTGGGGGTTTTCTTTTGGCTAGGCAATGGGGTTAAGTGACTTGCCCAGGGTCACACAGCTAGTAAGTGTTATGTATCTGAGGCCGGATTTGAAGTCAGTTCCTCCTGAATCCAGGGCCGGTCCTCTATCCACTGCGCCACCTAGCTGACCCCTCTGGTTTCTGTTTTGCTATTGACTTTGATAAATGGATTTTTTGATTATCCGCTATATTATCTACTTCATTGTGGATCTGCTATTTGGTGAGAAGGTCAAGACGCTGTCGTTGCTGCTAATGCTGTTTAGTTGTTTTGGCTGTGTCTGACTTTCCATGACCCCATTTGGAGTTTTCTTGGCACAGATACTGGGGTGGTTTGCCATTTCCTTCTCCAACTCATTTTTACAGATGAAGAAACTGAGGCAAACAGTGTAAAGTGACTTGCCTAGGGTCACATAGCCACACAGCTAGAGTCTGAGGCCAGATATGAACTCAGGTCTTCCTGACAGACTCATATGGACACACACACACATAACCTACATAGACAACACAGAGAACCCATACACACGCATGTGACAAATCTTCAAATACTTGAAGACAACTACCACGCTCCCCCACCCTGAGTTTTCTCTTCTCCAGGTTAAATATCTTGAGTTCCTCCAACCAGTCCTCATGTGGCATAACTTTGAGGCCCTTCACTATTAGTCTGCCCTCCTTCAAATGTTCTCAGCTTGTCAATGTCCTTCCTAAAACAATGTCTCCCAGAAAATTGAGTTAACAATTTTGAGTTAGCAAGATATTTTCAGTTTTTGTCTTAGGCATCCTTGAGGTCTCATGCTCAGTTCATAAACTCATAGGTTTGGATCCAGAAGGAAACTTAGAAGCCATGCAGTCTAACCTCCTTATTTTATAGAAGAGGAAACTGAGATGAAAAAAGTTTAAGTGACTTGCCCAGGATGATACAAATAATGTCTGAGACGGGGTTCAAATCCAGGCCATCCTAACTCCAAATTTAATGTCCTATCCCCTACTCCTGACACCCTTCCATTTATGATTTGGAAGTGATAGTGACCAATCTCCACACATAATAATCATAATCATAATCGTAATAATAACAGTTCATTTATAATAAAGCCACTTGAAGGCTTACAAAGTATTTTCTTCACAACAGCCCTATAGAGGTAGGTGTAAACAGTATTATTGTCCCCATTTGATACGTAGAGAAACTGAGGCTCAAAGGTAATAACCTAGGAAGGAGCACATAGCTAAAAAATGTCAGAACTAGGATTTGAACACAGGTCTTCTGAATCCTGTGGATGGTATCCCTTCAGTCTGTGCACTTTGTTGCTAAGTGTTTTCCCTACAGATATGACACCTAGATTTCTCTCCTTTCCTTTTTTTTTCCTCACCCAGTCATGATAGTGAGAACTCTTGCAGAGAGTTTTGCTTTCCCTCTTCTTCAACAAGAACCTTCTAATGACAGCTTCCTGAAGGGGCTGGAAATCACAGCCGATCCCTCTGTTTTCCCCTCTTTATGTAGAGAAAAATCACACGTTGTGACTCAGTGACATTTAGCACTTCAAATATAGTCTGTCTGGGCTCTCTGGAGCTGAGCTTGGTGGAAATCGGTCGACGTAAGAGAAAGTACCTTTCCTGTGAATGTCTGAGCGTCTATAAATGTCAGGAGAAGTTGGATTATTTAAAGGGTCCTGTTTCAAAATTGCCTTCTGCATGAAAGAGCTTTTCTCATCTGTGGTTTGGCACCCAAGCAGTCCTGCCCATCCCTTCCCTTTGCTTCCTTACCCTTCCTTTCCCTTCCCCACCCTGTGGCTTGGAAAGGCTCATTGACTGGCATTGGTTCAATAATGTTCACTGAATCAAAGAATCTCAAAGTTGGAAGGGGCCTTAGAAGTGCTTTGGGATTATAAGATCATAGATGTACAGCTTAGAGGTCATCTAGTTTTCTCCCCTCTTTTTATAGGTGAGAAAACTGAGGTTCACAGAAATAAAGAGATGTGAGATCACATCTTTAGACCTGGAAGGGACCCCAAAGGTTGTCTGGTCCCAACCCCTTCATTTTACAGGTGAGGAAACTGAGATTGAATGAAGTGACTTGCCCAAGGTCACACAAGTGGTCAGCTTCAGAAGTGGAAATTTGAATCCTGGTCTTCTAACTCAAAGTCATTGTTATTTCCAGTCTACTATAACCCATTCTGGCCTGAATCTTGTCCCCAGTGGCAAAGGACTTCTTTCCAAGGACATACATTCCATTTGGTGCAGCTCAAAAACTTAAAGAGTTTTACTTATATCACACACCTACCTCCTCCTCACTCATACTCTTCGATCCCAGTTCTGACTTCTGGGGCCAAGAGAAACTACTCAATTCCTTTTTTTATATGGCAGCCCCTTAGATGCTTGAAAATAGCTACCACGTCCCTGCCTAATCTTCTCTTCCCTGAGCTAAATGCTCCCAGGTCCTCCCCTCTCCTTTGGATGGGGGAAGATTGCAGATCTTCACATAGCATCATAACCAACTCCATCCTTGTCACCCTCCTCTGAACTTGCTCCAACATTTCAATGGTTTCCATAAAATATGATATCTGTTTCAGATGTGGTCTGACCAAGGCAGACTCCCATGGACAGACTCCATGACTGCCCTCCTTCTGGATACTGTTTCTATTAATGTATCGCTAGACCACATTAACTGCATTGGTTGCCATGTCATACCAGCATGGCATAGCAATTTAAGAATTGGCCTCAGAGACAAATTCAAATCCCCACTCTGAGACATATTTCCTACCATTTAACATTAACCCTGAACAAGTTATTTAACCTCATATCATCCTAGAAGCTCTCTAGTACTAGCAGTTGCAGAACAGTGTCTTATTTCCCTTTATTAGAGGGAATTGTTCACTGGAAACTCCCCACATGTCTGCTGTCACCCCCTCCCCAAATCTATTAAAATTCTGTATCTTTGTCACACAAACTGCTGCTTAGTCCTACCTGCTCCATTCTATACTCATAACACTGATTTTTTTAAACCCAAGTGCAGGACTGTTCATTTGTGCCTGTTAAGATTTTTTTGGTCTTCTGATTCTCTCATTCATCATATTATCTATCCATCCCCTCCAGCTTTATGCCATCCATAAATTTGATGAGCATGCCTTCTATGTCTTTACTCAAATCAATAATAAAGATCAGGTGCAAAGATAGAACCCTATGCTAAAGGACACCCATCCCACCCCTTTCTACATTGACATTGATCAAACAATAAATATTCTCTGGGTCCAGTTCTGCCATTATTTGGTCACAGATTATGAATTGCACTCCCTTTGTTTCCACCTTGTCAGTAAGATATTAATAATAATAAATAAAAGGTAATTAATAACAATAAAATTAATAACAGAGTTTCTAACGGAATTTCCAAGTTTGAACCCCACATTATTATCTCCATTTAACAGATGAGGAAACCAAAGCTCAGACAAGGTAAATTACTTTGTTCATGCTCACAAAGCTAGAAAGTGTCAGAGGTGGGATTCAAACACAAACCTTCCTGATTTTAAGTCCAGGAATCTATTTACTATTCCATACTGCTTATCATTGCAGGAAACATGGTTAAGTACTCTCCTAAAATATTGGCATAGTAGGTCTATGACATTTCTTTGATTGGCCAGTCTAATAATTATCAAGGTCCCATGATCACTGGCATCCCCATCCCATAGAGTGACGGAGTATTGTAGACCCTTCTTTGAAAATCAGAACATCTGTCCATTTCCAATCCTGTGCTAGCCATCCCATTCTACCCAGTTTTTCAAAAAACCTTTGAAAGTGTTTCAAGAACTCCGTGTATAAATTTTTCAATACCCAGAGGTATTGATTGCCCAGACTTGATAATTTGAATTCATGATAAGAAAGTAAGTGCTTTCATACCATTTCCTTGATTATATGCAGTTTAAAATCCCTGCTGGCTATTTTTGTCTTATTCTTACCCCTCTGGAGATTATTCTCCTCTATAGGAAAAGAGTTGAGTAGTCCTGCCTTCTCTTTGCCACCAATTATCATCATACCATTCATTTCTAGCAGTAATCCTAGCCCTTTCTAATTCCTCCTTTTGACCCCAACAAATCTTTCCAAAATATACTTGTCACTAGCATTTTTAGAAGCTTTCAAGTTATGAGATATGGAACTTTTATCACTACTGTTTGCTATCTGCTTATGCCATTCTTTGTAAGTCACTCTCAGTTACCCACCTCTGTTTCTTTCCCATTTCTTCAACATCCTTGATTCTATGCAGTCACTTTAGTATCTTTAGGAACCTCGTCCTTTTCTTTCTCATTGGAAAAATTAGTATCTGCCATCAGAATTCTGTTCTTCTGAGCCCTTATCTTTCCTAAGTTGACTTTGCTTTTTGGAATGTCAAGCCATGTAATCTCACTAATGAACAAACGAAAAACACATATTAAGCATTTGTTGTGTGCCAAATATTGTGCTAACTTCTTGGGGATGTAAATATGAAAGCAAGACAGTCCCTGATATAGAGGAGCTTGCATTCCAGTAGGGGGAGGGATAGGGACAGGGACTGAATTTGTTATTTCACTGGTATAGAGAATACCTTGGTGAAGAAATTCCCTGGTGAAGAAATTCCCTCTTCCAATGCAGGTTGGCACCTTTTTTGAAATTTATGGTCTTAGAGTGTTCCCAATACAGCACAGTTAAGGTGTTAGCTTGCAGGGATGGGTATTTTGTTTTGGGAAGTCACAGGGATGCTAAGTAGAACTATAGGGGATCAATCAACATACCTTTACCAGAAGCTATGGTAGCACTGATTTGATTATTATGCCCAGATTCATTCATTCATTCATTCATTCATTCATTCATTTATCTTTAGTATTCTTTTCTTTTTAAATTTTGAGTTCCAGATTGTCTCCCTCCCTACTACTCCTTCACCCACTAAGGAAGCAAACAAGATATCAATTACACATGTGAAAACATGTGAAACATCTCTATATTGGCCATATCACAAAAAAGCAAAAATAAAAATAAAGTGAGAAAATTACACTTCAATTTGCACTCAGAGATCATCAGTTCTCTCTCTGGAAGTGGATAGCATTCTTTCATCATTAATCCTTGGCTCAGAGTATTTATCAGAGTAGCCAAGTCTTTCACAGTTGATCATTATTACAACATTGGTGTTACTGTGCACAATGATCTCCTAATTCTTCTCACTTCACTTTGCATCAGTTCATATAGGTTTTGCTGTTTTTTCTGAAACCACCCCCTAATCATTTTTATAGCACAATAGTGCTCCATCACAATCATATGCCGTGACTTGTTAACCATTCCTTAATAGATGAGCATTTGCTCAATTCCCAATTCTTTGCTACTACAAAAAGAGTTGCTATAAATATTTTGGTGCACATAGGTCCTTTTCCTTTTTCTTTGATCTCTTTGAGGTATAGACCCAGTGGTAGTATTCCTGGATCAAAGGGTATGTACAGTTTTATGGCCCTTTGGGTACAGTTCCAAGTTGTTCTCCAGAATGGTTGAACCAATTCACAACTCCACCAACAGTTTATTAGTGTACTTGTTTTCCCTTATCCTTCCTAGCATTTGTCATTTCTGACAGGTGTGAGGTGATATTTCAGAGTTATTTAATTTGCCTTTCTCTAATCAATATTGATTTAATACACTTTATATGACTATAGATAGCTTTGATTGCTTCTTCTGAAAATTGCCTGTTTACATCCTTTGACCATTTATCAGTTGGGGAATGGCTCTTATTTTTATAAATTTAAATTACTTTCCTATGCGTTTGAGAAATAAGGCCTTTATCAGAGAAAATTGCTGTAAAAATTTTTGCTACTACTCCTTTGTCTATGGTACCTTTCACAAAATATAGTTTCCTTGATTATCTCTTTAATTAAGTCTATTTTTGCTTTTGCTTTGTCTGAGATCATGATTGCCATTCCTGCCTTCTTTATTTTAACACTGTGTGTGTCTTTTTGTTTCAAGTGTGTCTTTTGTAAACAACATATTGCTGGATTCTGGTAATTAATTCTGCTATCTGCTTCCATTTTATGAGTGAGCTTATCCCATTCACATTCACAGTTATGATTAACAACTGTAGATTTCTCTCTATCTTATTTTCTTCTGTTTCTCCTTCTCTGTCTCTTTTTATCCTGTCCCTCTTCAAAAGTCTGTTTTGCTTCTGACCACTGCCTCCCTTAATCTGCCTTCCCTTTAATCACCCCCCATCTCTAATACTTCCTTATTAGGTATGATAGATTTTTCTACCCAGCTGAGTATACATATATTCTCTCTTTGAATCTATTTTGATGAGAGTGAGGTTCAAGCATTGTCCACCACCCCCATTTTCTCCTCTGCTATGAAAATTCTTCCTTTTGTGCCTCTTTTTTTGTGAGAAAATTTTCCCCATTCTGCCTTTCCCTTCCTCCTTCTCTCTGTGAATCCCTCTTTCTCACCTCTACATTTTTTGGAGGTCATTCTAATATAATCTACCCACACCTCTCTCTATTCAGACTCCCTCTAACTGCCCTATAATGATAAAGTTATCAGGAGCTACATATATCATCTTTCCATAAAGGAATGTAAGCAGTTTAACTTCATTGAGTCCTTATGATTATTCTTTCATGTTCACCTTTTGATGCTTCTCTTGAATCTTCTATTGGAATATCAGATTTTCTATTAGCCTCTGGTCTCCTCATCAGGAATGCTTGGAAGTCCTTTATTTCATTAAATATCCATTTTCCCCTAAATGATTATCCCTGTTTTGCTGGGTAGGTTATTCTTGGTTGTAATCTTAGCTTCTTTGCCTTCCACAATATCATATTCCAAATTCTCCACGCCTTTAAATGGAAGCTGCTGAATCTGGTGTGATCCTGCCTGTGGCACCATGATATTTGAACTGTTTCTTTCTGGCTGCTTGCAATATTTTCTCCTTCACCTAGGAGCTCTGGAATTTGGCTATAATATTCCTGGGAGTTTTCATTTTGGGATCTCTTTCAGGAAGTAATCAGTGGGTTCTTTCCATTTCTATTTTATCCTCGGATCTAAGATATCCAGGCAGCTTTCTTTGATAATTTCTTGAAAAATGATATTTAGGCTCTTTTTTTTTATCATGGCTTTCAGGTAGTCCAATAATTCTTAAATTATTTCTCTTTGATCTATTTTTCAAGTCAGTTGTTTTTCCAATGAGACATTTCACATTTTCTTCTATTTTTTTTCATTCTTTTAACTTTGTTTCATTGTTTGTTGAAGTCTCAAGGAATTATTAGCTTCCACTTGTCCAATTCTAATTTTTAAGGAATCACTTTATTCAGTGAACTTTTGTACCTCTTTTTTATTTGGCTAATTCTGCTTTTTAAGGAGTTCTTATCTTCAGTAAATTTTTGTGTTTCTTTTACCATTGAGACAATTTTATTTTTAAGTATCGCTTTCTTCAGTATTTTTGTGCTTCTTTTACCAAACTGTTAATTCTCTTTTCATAATTTTCTTGCCTCATTCTCATTTCTTTTCCTGATTTTCCCTCTACCACTTTTATCTCTTTAACTCTTCCAGGAATTCCTGCTGGCCTTGGATCCAACTAGCATTTTTCTTTGAGGCTTTGTTTGTAGCTGTTTTGACATTGTTGTCTTCTTCTAAATTTATGTCTTGGTCTTCCCTCCCACTATAGTAGCTTTTTATGGTCAAGTTCTTTTTTTGTTGTTTACTAATTTTCCCAGCCTATTCCTTCACTTTAAACTTTATGTTAAAGTTGGGCTCTGCTCACCTGAGGGTGGGGAAGCTCTGTGCCAAGCTTTAAGCTTTTCCATGCTGCTGTTTTCAGTGCTAATTTTGGAGGTCTGCAAGTTTTCAGTGCTTCCAAGGTGGCATGATCCAGGGAGAGGTATGATCACTTCTCTCCTCATCTGTGAACTGGTATTTACCCAGGAAGGGCCCTGTTCTCCTGCAGCCACCAGCACTAGTATTTCTTTTGGCCCTGGGACTGTAACCAGGTCCCCTGTTCTCCTCCAGTTGCAAGTGCTAGTATTCCTCTCAGTCCTTCAGTCCTGTGACTGTCACCAGGTCCCCTGTTTCCCTGTGACCAATCACAAGCACTCCTCTCTGCCCTGAAATTGTGACCCATAATGTCTTGATCTGAGAACTCCAGAAGCTGCTGCTGCTGCTGCTGCTGCTACCACCACTATTGGGACAGCCTCCAAGGTTCACTTCCGGTGCTCCTGCCAGCACCCACAGATCTCACCTGCCTACCTCCTAAGTTGTGTTAGGCTAGAAAAATGTCTCACTCTGATATTTTGTTGGCTTTCCCACTCCAAAATTTGGTTTGAGTCATTATTTTAAAGTTTTTTGAAAGGGAATGTTGAGAGAGTTCAGCTGGGTCCCAGACTATACACTCCACCATCTTGGCTCCACTTATTATGCTTAGATTAAAAGCAAGGTGAGAAGTAAGGAAGATATGTGTCACATCAGGAAGTATGACAAAGAGATTACAAGGGTAACTGGTAGGATGTGAAGCATGGCCTGGAGTCTAGAGCTAACTTAGGAGTCTTTGAAATCTGCCCTCCTAAAGGTCTGGGATACACATCAGCTCACTGAAGTTATTTTAAAGACTTTGAGACTATCTCCTGGCACTTGAAGCAGGACATCACATCTGCTCCACAAAGGCAGCCATGAATATTCGGCCCTGCTCGCTGGCACTGGATAGCCATCAGCAGTTTATTATAGTCCCCTCCCCAATCCTTTCTTATGTCTACAATAGTCAGCGGATTGTAACAAGCCATTTTGAGGATTTTTGCTTTTGGGATTCCTATTTCTCAGGGGAGTAAATGAAATCACTAAATCTCTCAATTTTATTCAAACCTAGACACATAAATTTCCCCTAGAGAATTTGAAAAGTCTGTCTCCCCAAGCAACATATCCAATCATCTGTGTGGTATTATTGAGTAGACAGGAGGTCAGCTAATCAATAAGAATTTGTTTAACACTGATCATGTGCCTAGTTTGGTGCAAGATGCTCTGTGGGATTTGAGAAAGGAATCCAACTTAGCCTCCCTTTCGATAAGATAGCAGCTTGAGAGCTGGAAGGGCGCTCAGAGGCCACTGAGTCTCAGTCCCCATTGATTTCCTTACCCAACCAAGGACATTGTTAACCTATGAATCTTGACCTCTTCCTGTTTACCATCAGTAAATGAAAATAGCATACACACACACACACACACACACACACACACACACACACACACATAGATAATATGTGTATGTATATAGTATATATGTATGTGTATATATTACATACACATATGTATTATGTACATTATACATGTGTGTACATATACACATATACACACACATCCTATCTCACACACACACACACATATATACAAAGCAGGTAGTATAAAATAAGGCACTGAACTTACCCTAGGTTGACCTATCCCTAACCTTGACCTCACCTACTGCTTGCCTAAACCTATGATCTCTGCCAGATTCAGTTCCTTTCCTGACCCTTCTTTGTTATAAAGCTGAAATCACCAGTCATGTGCAGAAAAGAATAACTAGCTGAGTTTGGCAGGAGTGATGGGTTCATGTAGAGGAGAAAGTGGAGACACAGGACCATAGAATCCTAGATTTAGAGCTGGAAGGGAGCCTGAATAGTTTCACCCTTTCACTTTACAGTCAAAGAACATGGGAATTAGCAAAGGCAAGTAACTCACCCAAGGTCTTACCGGTAGGAAGTGATAAAACCAACATTAGAACCTGGATTCTCGGGGGCCTGAGTCAGTCCTCTTTCCTCTATAGTACACAGCCTCATTCCTCACAGAACCATCAAAGGGATACCCCATGGTGCCCCACCAAGTGTCTTCCCTGAGTTGGGTTGATGTTCAGGGCTCCTTCCCATCATCCTGCTTAGACATGACCCATGGGACTGATTTACCAGCACAAACCCCTATATCCTTTATTTCGTGTAACTCAAAGCACCCCCTATTGATTCATAGTGGTCAGAGCAGTGAGGTTTTCACTGGTCTCATTACTACTGTCTTCAGGTAGTTAACTGAATCCCAGGAGGGTGCTGAGCAGGCATAATTGCTAAGAGGAAATCATTTATTAAGCAGATTATAGTAGATGTAAAATGCACTATTTCGGTCTCTTAATTTTAAAATGGTCCATAGAGTAACTTTACTTTGGGGGCATATTATTTAACAGTTAATTGAGCCCCTAGAAGGAAAGTGACTCCTAGCTCTCAAGATGGACATCTGTTCCAACTCCTTCATTTTACAAATAAGAAAACTGAAGCCTAAGGAAGACAATTGACTTCCCCAGGATCACACTGTAAGCATCAGAGGTGAAATTTAAGCCCAAATTCTTTGATTCCAAAGAGAGTTCTTTTCCCATTTTCTCATGCTAGACCACATACAGACCAGAACTTGGTCCTGAACAAACTGTGAAGATGTAATTTCTTGGTCTCCTGACACATCCTGTCCTTTTTACCCAGGAAGTAATCAGAGAAGCATGTGTGGAAGGGCCCCTTGAAATACAAAAGCATTTATAGTCATGCCAATCAGAGACTGGGTGATCTCTGATGTTCCTTCCAACTATGACGTTTACTAAAGCCTCACCTCTGACACGTACTGGTCGTGTGACCTTGGGCAAGGACCAGGAATTCTCTAGACTCAGATCCAAATCTTCTCCCTCTTTTAATAGTTCCCCTACTTTCATTGGTACAACCAAACCAAATCGAATGGAAATCACCCTACAGACCTAAAGGCTCTATTAAAATCTTAGTTATTCTCATTATGATTAATTCCAACAGAAGCATAACTCTGATCATCATGGCATCTCAGAATCTCAAAGATGAGAAAGACCTTAGAGGTCATATAGCTTGATACATGCCTGAATAAAAATGCCTTTTCCCAGCTCCATAACAAATGGACATTCAGTACCCCTAGCTCCTCCAATGAGGGGAGAACACATCACCTCTCCTGGTTATCCCATTTCACTTTGGGACACGTCTAATGTAAGAAAATGTATTCTCCCTCTTACATCAAGCCTAAATCTTCCTCTCTACCATTTTTATGTATTATTACTAATCCCCTGAGGCCACATAGAACAAGTCAAATCCTTCTTACATGTGACACTGAGTTCAGCTCACTAAGGTTGGGTGAACTGCATCCTAGGATATACAAACAACTGGAAGCTGTGATTCTTGAGCCACTTGTGAACAATTCTAGTAAATGAGAGAGGTGCCATCAAGCAATAAAAGGGCAAATACTCTTAATTGCCAAAAACAGAGAAGGATGCACTTTTCAGACGTATTTCTAAAGGGTTACTTCACGAACATTTAGAAAGGGAAGAAGCAATCATTCAGAAGCAACATGCTTTCAACATAAGCATCATGATGAGTGGCCATGCTCAATGACAATGAAAGGCTAGCAAAACAGTAGGAATGCTATAGGCATATTGTAACTAGATTTTATCAGAGCATTTAACAAACTCTACCATGCTATCTACCTTTGGGCTAGATGTTGTCCATAGCTGGTAGATTTTGAACTGGTTGGAATTCCAGACTCACATTGTATTCCACAGGGCAGTGGGATAGTGTGATGGTCTAGAGTCAGGAAGTCTTGAGTTCAAATCTAACCTCAGATACTTATTAGCTGTGTTACCCTGAAAGTCACTTAACTCTATTTGCCTCAGTTCCTTATCTGAAAAATGAGCAGGAGAAGGAAATGGCAAATAACTCCAGTATCTTTGCCACAAAAACCCAAAATCAAGTCACAAAGACTCAGACACAACTGAAAAAATGACTCAACAACAACAGAATTGCATTCCATCCAGAGTCAATGTCAACTTGAAGGTAACTCTCTACTGGAGCTCCCCAAGATTCTGCCGTTGGACTTGAATTTTTTATGTTTTTATTAGAATACAAATATGAGGATGGCATTGAGGCTGGGAGGAACCGTCAGCCAGCTGGATAACATGTTAGGAGTCAAAGGATTTCACAAGCTTAAAACTAGGCCAGATCTAATGAGATGAAATGTGGTAGGGCTAAATGTGAAATCCTGCTCTCATGTACGAAAAGCTGACCTTACAAGAGTAGGACTGGGGAGGTGTGGCTACATGATAGTTTATGTCACAAAGATCTCAATATGAGTCAATAAAAGGGAAAACTAGCTCTCCCCCCAGAAGATGGAATAGCCTTGGCTGTCTCATAAGGTGGTGACCTGCTCATCACTAGACATCATGGGATCATTGGATCAAAGGTGTAGACCTGAAAGGGACTTCAGAGGCCATCTAGTACAACCCTCTCATTTCACAGATGAGGAAACTGATGCATAGAGAGGAGGAGTGACTTTCCCAAGGTCACTCAGCTGGTAAGCTGGTGAGCCTGGTTTTCTCTGTGTCCAGGGATAATTCTCTTGCTTCTATACCAAAAGCAGAAGCTGAATGACCACATGGGGAAATATTCTGGAGGAGATTCATTCATTAGGCAAAGAAATTAAATTGTATGACCACTTTTGTCCTCCTTTCAACTAAGAAATTCTATGATTTCTGTGATAACCATAGGGTTTAAAATATGGATTGCTATTAGATTGTGGGGTTCCCAAAAGGCAACGATGTTTTTTTTCATACCTATATGCCTGAAGCAAATGTCCTAAAAAATAAATAAATGAAAGAATAAATAAATGAAAGAATAAATAAATGAAAGAATAAATGAAAGAATAAATAAATGAAAGAATGCAATTGAGAGGCTCTTCTCTAGGTCACAGTTTCTTGTCAAATCATCTCTGGGTGTAGGGCCCATGATTGGCCTCATATATGAAATTTGACTTTCTGCTCCTCATTCTGTCCTTAGACCAAAGTCTCTTCCAAGGCAACAGAAGAGGCAAGACGAGGATGTTGGTGAATGTATGTCTGTGTATATTTTCCATCTTCCCTGTTGTACTGCTGACCCATTTCCCCCACTGCACTGCTAAGGGGCATTAGAAACACAGTCACACTAAAATTGGACAAAAAAACTGAACATAATAATCTAGTTGTGGTACTAACAAAACAAAGCAGGGCAGTTGTCAAATTGTAAACACCCTCAATGCAGCCTAGAACAGCATTAGATTTTCCTAGCTGCTTTGTCATTCTGTTGAATCATGTTGAGTTTGAAATTCATTAGATCTCCCAGTTCTTTTTTTTTTCACAAGAAAAAGTTGTCTAGCCAAACCTCTCTCATCCTGTACTTCTGAAATTGATTTTTAAAGCCAAGTTAGGGCTTTAAATTTATCATTATTAAAACTCATCTAATTAAATTCAGCCCATAGTTCTAGAGCTCGTTGAGATTTGTATTAGGAAACATTCATGTTGGCTCCATTTTCCACTTTCTACTATTGTGTGGGTAGATTATAATTATGATAGCTTGATACAGAAGTTGAACCATTGTAAATTAGTTGCCACGACCAGTAGACCAAAGGAACTCAGAAAATGCCTCCGTCAGCACATAGCTGATCAAATTACCAGATGGCAAAAGATGGCCACCAAGGGCAACACTGTGTTATATTCTCAACTTGTTTATAAAATCTTATAAATTGATGGACGGTTGCAAAGAGTATCATCTCATATAGAAGGAAGCAGCAAGTAATAAAAACATGTTTAAAGAAAGCTTGCCAAGCTAGCTAACTTAACCAAAGTCATTCCAAGGACTTTAGAGGGTGAAAATAAAAGGTTAAACACAAAGGAAAAAATGAAAACTAATGTTAAAACCATTTCAACAAATGTTTTCTCCATCAAGGATAGTGGAACCACCACACTTGGGCCCTAACATCATAGTCCCCAAGGAGCTTACAGAGGTTCATATAGCACTAAAGGAAATAAACATGAAGGAATCAGTCAGATTGGACCTAGAATGTACAGAACACATCTGTGCTGTGTTATTCCAACAGCCACAAACGTAGCTGAAGTAGGCACTGTGGAGCATTTAGAGCTTGGTCAGACACGGAAGATGTCAAGGTCATTGGCTGCATTCCAGCCATCACCAGTCATCTTGACTTTTGTCTTGCCCCTGGACTCCAATGACTTTGGAAGAGAGAGTGAGGCTGAAGACTTTGTACAACTCTGCCTCTCTTAAAGCCAATTCACAGGCAAGTCAAGATGCCACCTGTGATGTCATTGGTCTTCTTTGAAAACAAAGGACAAACAACAACTAAGGTGAGGACAGTGATAAGCAACAGATAAGGTGTGGGGATCTACTGGGGCAGTTAGGTGGCATGGTGGATAGAGCTCTAGCCTTGAAGTCAGGAGGACCTGAGTTCAAATCTGACCTCAGACACTTGACACTTACTAGCTGTGTGACCCTGGGCAAGTCACTTAACCCCAATTGTCTCACAAAAAAAAGAGAGAGGGGAGGGATCTACCAAAGGTGTTGAAAGAACCTTAGACCTCATTAATGCTGAAAGTTGAACCAGCTAACATCAGTACCTACTGACCTATGAACCCACTCTCCCATCTACACAAGCTCTTAGCAGAGTCATCTGCACATGAGTTGAGGCCCTCCTCAATGATGACATTTGCAAGAAACAAGCAGGTTTTGGGAAACAATACTCTACAGTGGACGCCATTTTTACTATTTTACAATTGACTGAAAAATGCAGAGAATATAAGACCATTATGTACTTACTGTTTGTTGATAAAGAAAAAGTATTTGGTTTGACTGGTAAAATGCTGTCTCACAGGCTGTTTTTCAAGGAAATTCCTCCCATCCATACAGCAAAAGTATATCTCAAATATTTGTGCAATTTTAAGCTTCAAGGGCTGCATGTCCTCTAATAACTTAAAACTGGCTTGACTTTAATAACTTCACTATGACTTTGGGGTTATTGTGCCATTGTCCTGTATACCACTGGAATTGTCCAAAATATGCTTTTATAGAGCCTCTGGATGATCAGCTTACACTTCTACTCTTATTCCATTACAAATAGCAACCACTTTATCCACCTGTCCTACAAACATTAAACATAAAGGAGCGATGGAAGGAGAGTAACGATCAAGGCAGGGCTGTGCGGTGGGCATAGTGTTGGACATGGAGTCAGGAAGGCCTGAGTTCAAATCCCCTCTCTGACACTTCCTAGCTGTGTGACACTGGGCAACTACCTTGACCTCCATGGGCCTCCTTTGTGAAAAGGAGTTCAACTCGGTGGCCTCTAAGGTCTGTTCCAACTCTTCATCTATGATCCTATAAATTTTCCTAGGACTCTTCCTATCTGAATTCTATCAAACATAGAATAAGATAATAATAATAATATCAGGAATTAGAATGTAAGTGTCTTGAGGGCAAGGACTCTCATCTTTTATCATCTATGTTCCAAGTGCCTGGTACCCAATAGGCACTTAATTGATACGTACTGATTGACTTCAAAAGCCATCTAGTCCCGTTCCTTCATTTTATAAATAGGGAAACTGAAGCTCAGACATGGTAAATGACTCGTTCCAGATTACATAGCTAGGTAGTGACAGAGCCAGTCCATCACGTGGACGTACCCATGCTGGAGTGGCCGTCTATTTCTCCACTCAGAGTTGCTGTAATTATGCTGCGGGTCATAGCCAAGAATGGGGAAAAATAACAAATCTGTCGTTCTAACCCTTGGAGTGCACGGTGTGTCACTGGTGGGTGGCATTCTGCCACAGAGCAGAGGAGGAGCAAGCTGTTCCTGAGTGCGGCAACATGAGATGTTGGGGTATGTGATGGGAGCTGTGATCACAGAGTCTGCCGCAATCGACAAAGATTGCAGGTTGGGGCCCTATAACACTAGAATATGAGATGGAAAGGGAAAAATAGTGGTTTGTCACCCCAAAGACGTGGAGGGGAGATATTGGTAGACACAGTGCCAGAACAAAGATCAGCAGACCTGGATTCCGGTCTTGGTTCTGCCATAAACTAGCTGTGTGACCTTGGACAAGAAGCTTGACAGTTTGGACCTCAGTTTCCTCCTTTGTACAAGGAGGGGACTGAGTTGGGTGACATCTTAAGGTCCCTACACATTCTAATATTATGCAGTTCTATGGCTGAGTTTGTTCCAAATCAATCAATAGATGCCTCCAGTGAGGGATTTTGTCTACCTCTGCAGATCAGCGTCTGTTCCGCAATGTGTAGTCAATCAACTAGCATGAATTAAGCACCTATTATGTACCAGGCACTGTGCTAAGCACTGAGATACAATGGAAGGCAATACACAGCCCACGCCCTCAAGGAGCTCGCAGTCTAACAGAGAGACGACAGGGAAACAACTCTATACAAACAATCTATAGACAGGATAAATTGGGAGATCTCAGAAGAAAGGCATTAAAATCAAGGAAAACTGGGAAAGGTTTCTTGAAGAAGACAGGACTTTAGCTGAGACCTGACAGAAGCCCCAGCACCTGGCATGCTTAGAGGCTAAGTGACTTGTCACTAGTCAATATGTGTCAGAAATGGGATGTAAACCCAGGTATTCCTGGAAGCTCAAGAAGGTGGACATATGTGAACTAGAAATTTTTACTTCATTTACCTAATGTTTAAGTGACTAGTCTTATAGGTAGTTTTGATCACATATTACATTTTACAGAGATAATTAATTAAGTACCTGGTAATTTAAAATGTGAAATATAAAAACTAAAGAAGTAAACATTTGTTATTCAATCATTTTTCAGTCATGTCCAACTCTTTGTGGCCCCATTTGTGATTTTCTTGGCAAGAATATTGGAGTGGTTTGCCATTTCCTTCTCTAGATCATTTTACAGATGAGGAAACTGAGACAAACAGGGTCAAGCAACTTGCCCAGGATTACACAGCTAGTAAGTGTCTGAGGTCAGATTTGAGCTCTTCTGACTCCAGGCTGGCACTCTATCCACTGAACCACCTAGCTGCCCCAAAGTAAACATTACAAATGTACATAAAATAGGTCACAAAGAAACATTATGATGCACTGTATGTAAATTAAGAAGACACAATTGTTTCTCACTACATTCTTCTCAAGAGCTCATTCTGATTACTGCCTAATTCTGAATATGAGTTTGGTATATATGACCCTGCTCCATCTGATGGAGTCCTGGACCATCAACTTCTTCATCAAGCTAACCTACCTCAGCCTGATTTGATAGATGACACCAAGCTGGGGGGAAAGCTCTGCCAGCATTGCTTTAGTTACCTGTTTTCCCACAGCCCCTCCAACACTGTCATCCTTCCCAGTTTGAGTGAAACTTCAAAATTGATCTAGTTTGCATTTCTCTAATTAGTAGTAATTTTGTCCTATTTTTTCATATGATTATTGATAGCTTGGATTTCTTTCTATGAAAACTGCTTATTCATGGCCTTTGACTATGTTAAGCTATGCTTGATAGAATTTAAATAGAAAGAGTTCTGGGACAATTTATAAGATCAAAGATTAAGAGTTGGAAAGGACCATTTGTTTTAAGGGGAATGGCTTTTAGTCATGTACACTTGAATCAGTTCCTTATATATCTTGAAAATGAGATTTTTATCAGAGAAATTTTTTGCAAATGTTGTTACCCAATTACCTGCTTCCTTTCTAATTTTTAACATTAGATTTGTTTGTGCAAAATTTTTAAAAGTATATGTAATCAAAATGGTCCATTTTATCTTACGTGATCTTCTCTATCTCTCTTTAATCATTATCCATAGATATGAATTGCACAGTCTTCCTTGTTCTTCTACTTTGCTTATGAGGTGACTTTTTATATCCAAGCCCTTTATGCATTTGGAGCTTATCTTGGTATACAGTATGAGGCATTGGTATAGACCTAATTTCTGTCAGACCACTGTCCAGTTTTCTAACAGTTTTTTTTCTTTTTTTTTCTTTTGGCAATTGGAGTTGTGACTTGCCCAGGGTCACACAGCTAGTAAGTGTCAAGTGTTTGGTCTGAGGCTGGATTTGAACTCGGGTCCTCCTGACTTCAGGGACGGTGCTCTATCCACTGCCCCACCTAGCTGCCCCTTTCTAACAGTTTTTGTCAAATAGCAAATTCTTCTCCTAGAAACTGGGATCATGCTTATCAAATGTTACGCTATCTTGTTTGTTTACTTCTGTATTTTGCATACTTAATTTGTTCTATCAATCTCTCTTTTTTTAACCAGTATCAAATTATTTCAGTGATGACTGCTTTGTAATACACTATCAAATATTAATGGGCCCCCTTCCTTTCCACCTTTTTAAAATTATGATAAATGTAAAGTCTTACACTTAGGTGCAAAAAATCAGTTTCACAAATATAAGATGAGGGAGGCAAGGTTAAAAATCAGTTGTTCTGAAAAAAGATGTGGGGCTTTTAGTGGACTCCAAGGCCAAGGTGAGTCAGTAATATGATGTGGCAACCAAAAAATCTAATGTGCTCTTGGGATGCATTAAGAGAGGCTTCCAGAAATTGGGAAACAATGGTCCCACTATACTTTCAAGAGACCTCAGTGTTATATTCAGCTCTGAACATGGTTTATGAAGGACATTGACATAATCTGGAGTATGTCCAGATAAGGGAAACCAAGGTGGTAAAGGACCTTGAGTCAAAGGGATTTGGTGAAGGGATAGCCATGATTAGCCTGGAGAAAAACAAACTCAGAGAGGATGTGGTTGATGTCTTTAAACATTTGAAGAACTTTAACACAGAAGACAGATTAGATTTGCTCGTTCTCTTCACTCACCAAGGGTCAAATCAGAAGTAATGTCTAGAAATTGCCATGAGCCTGGCATAGGTTTGATTTGGGGGGAAGATACTTTTTTCCCAAATGCTTGTCCAGAAGTAGAATGGGTCATCTCCAAAGTTGTTAGATTTCCCTCTGGCAGAGGTCGGCCACCAAGGACCTTTACAACTCTCAAGTTCTGTGTTTCCTGACTCTGAAGCCAGCTTGATGTCCATTAGGCCAGTGGTTCTCCAACGTCCTTTACTTATAACTCTGTAATCTCTGCCATGAGGAATTCTGGCACACTGAGGTTTGCACCATGGAAAAGTTCCTGGGCCTCCAAACCCATTGCCCAGGCCTTGGAATTCCTCCACCTTTCCCCTCACCTCCTACCCTCTTCTTTCTTTATTTCCCCAGGACTCTCAGGCATAAAGTTGCTGTTGTCACCTTCTCAACATCAAACCAGGAAGAGTAGGCAGCAAACTGCAGCTAGGGGTGAGATTGGGCCATGTGGAAGTCTCAAGGTGCAGGGAGGAGGAAGGAGAATTGGAGGTGGGGGAAAGAGGGGTGATAGCACTTTAAAATAGGGGTTTCCAACTTCTGGCAGTACAGGAGGTCACCATATTTCATTTGGGCTCTGATAGGCCATGACAGTAATTGCAAGCTCAAAATAAGGTGAACAGGGGGCAGCTAGGTGGTACAGTGGATAGAGCACCAGCCCTGAAGTCAGGAGGACCTGAGTTTAAATCCGGCCTCAGACCAAACACTTGACATGTACTAGCTGTGTGACCCTGGGCAAGTCACTTAACCCCAATTGCCTAAAAAAAAAAATTTGGTGAACAGAATGGGACCAAGGACAGAGGTCTATGGTTTTCAATTTTAGACCTTTCTTCACCTTAATATAAGTTCCCTAATCACCACTCACTATCTCCAGTCATTCAGTGAGCTCTGAATCCACTTTAGGGTAGGTAACCAGGTTTCCAGTCAAACCTGAAGTGCTTTGTTTTTAGCACATATACGGGAAAAGACAACTCTAACTTATGGAGAGAGTGCTTAGCATGACATAACACTGAGTACCTGCATAACACGTGGGATGGTGCCAAAGGTTCTGCACAGAGAGATGCCAGGGATCCCAGACATTCTAGGAGAGGCTCAGAGAATGTTCAATTATCCAGTGCTCATCTTATCATATTGTCCAGAAGAACAGTCCAGTTATCTCACTGAAATCCAGGATTTCGAATGCCATAATGTCACCTTGCCTTCTTTCCCAGTCCTTTCTCTAGAATAAGAGTTTGATAAGTATTTGTTCATTGGTTTAGTCTGATGAGCAAAGAGGTTAAAAATCCTCTGAACAAGATCTTCATTTTTGCTACTATAGCTATAAAACTATAATTATAACATAACTGTGATCATAACTGTAACTACAACTTAGCTATGTATTTATAATACATATTATATGTATTTATGTATGTATAATACAACTTATACCTATGTATTTGTAGGGATAGGCATACGTGTCAGTATCCAGGCACTGCATAGATGTAGGGTATAATTGTGTGATAAAAAGGTCTTTCAGTAATCCAATGAGCACTGTCCCTGTCAAAGGCAACAACTTGTTGTAATGCAGAGTCCAGAACTTAGAGTCATGGGTCCTAGGTTTGAATCTTCCATTGACTACCTGATATTTGCTACATCACAACTAGGCGGCTCACTAATAGAGCACTGGGGCCTCGAATCAAGAAGATCTGAGTTCAAATCCTGCCACAGACACTTACTAGCTGTGTGACCTTGGGTAAGTCACTTAGCCTCTGTTTTCCTTGGTTTCCTCATTTATAAAATGGGTATAATAATAGCACCTTCTTCCCAGGGTTGTTGTGAAGATAAAATGAGATTGTATTTATAAGGCACTTTTTAAATTTTAGAGCCCCGATATTTTTGTTATGGAGATGGTGGTAGCAGTGGTGTTAATTGTTATTATTATCATTATTACTACTACTGTTATTACCACTATTACTACTACTACTACTACTACTACTTCTACTACTACTACTACTACTTCTACTACTACTTCTACTACTGCTGCTACCACCACCACCAGCACCACCACTACTACTACTACTATTGCTGCTGCTGCTACTAATACTACTATTACTACTACTACTACTACTACTACTACTACTAAACATTGAACAACTCACTTCTCTCTAGACCTTAGATTTCTCACCCATAAAGTGACATGGTTGGACTACATGTCCTTGGAGTTCGTAGCTATTAGATCCAGAATCCTATGATAAAAAGTGGGTTAAGCAAGATCTCCAAAGTCCATGCCAACTCCAAATTGATGATTGACAAAGTGGTTTCCTTGGTAGACCATTCATTGATACTACTGATGGAGTTTTGGCTTCCAAGAAATGTTTTGGGCTGCTCAGGGTCAGGGGACATTTGTTGTCTTCACTTGTCTTCAGGGACAGTTTACAAATTTCACACGCATGCACACTGACTCATTATTTTATAGTTGCATCTTGCTTTTGAGCTCGAAAAACTTGATTACTTCCCTCACCTTTTATTCATCTGAAATAACTCCAAATGAGTTTTGACTGCTTAAAAAATAAAATCTATGGAAAAGAAGATAATCTATGACTGGTGAAGGCTTTCTAAACCCTGTGATGTAGTATCTGCAGGTGCCTACCGAAGAGACATTCCCCAGATGGTTGGAAAAAGCCCAAGCCGAAGGGATCTAGGTGTAACCTCCTATCATCATGAGGGGAGGAACACTCATTTGGTGTCTGTGATTTGTTTAACACCTATTACTTTATAGATTTGCCTTATGTGTGCATCTCTTTCTATGTAATTATGTATGCTTATCATACATTTACTCAATTAATTCCATTTGTTGGACTAAGAGGCCCTCCCTCTCTGACTATCTCCTCCCCTACCCCCAACCCTACCACATTATCCTAGATCTGGGCCGTATTTAGAGAGGCCCAGAGCCACTACTACGTACAGTGTTATAGTTCACCATCATTGGTACCCGTGGACTGACGGAGGATGTCTACACATATATACAGGAGGGTGAGCTAAAGCTGTATGACTTTGTACAAGTTACTTTTCTTCTCTAGGCCTCACTTTCCTTGTGTGTAAAATAAGGGGATTGGAATAGATGATCTCTAAGGCCTCTTGAAGATGTGTAGCTTTAGAGAGTGGTGCTAAGTGACTCACTCAGGGTCATATGGCGTATATGTATGAGACAGGAGGAATTGAACTCAGGTTTTCCTGATTCCTGAGGGTAGTTGCCATCCATCCCACCATACTGCCTTTAGTAAGAGATTTATGTTTATGGAATGAGTGAATGAATGAAGAGTTTATCCTTGACCCTGATTCCATCTGTACTCCCAAGCAAGGTAATAGTCAGGACAGGGCTGGGGGTAGAGAAGGAAATAGTCAGAGAAGGAGGGAGAACCTCTGACTGCATTATTGCCTTAATGAAGTAATGACAAGGTATAATAGATAAGCACTGGGCTTGAAGGCAATCTCACCGTAGGTATTTAACTAGTTGTATAACCTTCAGTGGAGCAGCTAGTCGATATATGCTGGGGCCGGAGTCAGGAAGACTCATCTTCCTGAGTTCAAATCTGGTCTCAGATACTTACTAGCTGGGCAAGTCAGTTCACCTCATTTGCCTCAGTTTCCTCATCTGTCAAATGAGCTGGAGAAGGAAATGGTAAACCATTCCAATATCTCTGCCAAAAAACACCAAATGGGATCGTGAAGAATTGAACATAACTGAAAATGACTTAACAACAAAATTACCTTAGGCAAGTTTTCTTTAAGCTCTCTGAGCTTCATTTCCCTCATCTGTAAAATCAGGTGGTTGGACTTGATGACCTTTAAGGTCCCTTCTAGCTTTATGAAGCAATTATCTATAGCTGAGATAAATGATGCCTATGTATAATAATAAGGACTTACGTTTATACAGTTTTTTAAACTTTTCTTTTCCAAAGCAGGTGATGTAAATACCAGCATTCCCATTTTACAGATAAAGAAAATATAATTCAAAGATTGGATGAATGAATAATTGAATGAAAAAGCATTTTTAAGTGCCTTCCATGTGTCAAAGACAAGGGGCACAAAGCCAAAAGTGAGATGGCCCCTGCCTTCAATGAACTTTTTTTCTAATAGAGGAATATAGTTGCTCAGAAAAGGGAGTTTTGATCTGAGAATGCACCAGGATGGTTAAATAGAGTCACAGTAAAAGTCAGTTGTCACACCATCCTACTTGAAATAGTGGTATTAAATAGAGAAATGTTCCCAGAACATGTAAAAGAAAGTAATATGAGGCTAGGCTGGAAGGTGAGGTTGGAATTAGTCTCTCAAGGGCCTAAGATGTCAAACTACAGCATTTGTGTGTTATCTTGGTGGCAATAGGGAGCCACTAAGGAGTTGTGAGCAAAGGAATCACATAGTTGGGTCTTTGCTGTAGGGTAGATTGTTTTGGCAATTTGGTACAGATGAAAGATGCCAAGATCTAGAACCTAGACCTGAGTTCAAATCCTACCCCGATACTTTCTACTTGCATGACCTTAGGCAAGCCACTTCACTTCTGTGGGCCTCAGTTTCCTCATCTATAAAATACGGGGAATGGACAAAATTCATTCTGAGTTCCTAACTATATCTATGATGCTGTCAAAGTTGTATTACCCTTGGCCAAAGGATTCATAAGATAATAAACTGAGAGTTGGAATGGACCCTGGAGGCCACGTGGTCCAATCCTCTCATTTTACTGATGAGTAAACTAAGTCCCAGAGAGGTCGTAGGATCATGGCTCCAGAGTTAAAAAGGATATCACAGATCATCTAGTTCAAACCTTTAATTTGACAAGAGAGGAAACTGAGACCCACAGAGGGAAAGTGCCATACCCTTGCCCTTGAATAAACACTAATTAAGTGCCTCTTATGGTACAGTTCTTACACAAACTGGCTATGTGACCTTGGATAAGTCATCTGCCTTCTCAGGCCTCCAGGTAATTCTATAGGATTATAAATTTCAGAGTAGGTGCCTACATGCATTAGTCAAGAGAGTTTCCTCCCCTGGGAGTGCCCTGTAACAATGAATGTAACAATTTCATCCTCTGTAACAATGCAATCATAAAGCCAATCAATCCCTAGCCCTATGTATAGGGTACTGTTTGTTGGTATTGGGGTCTATAAAGATTAATAACGTAGCACCTGTCCCCAAGGAGCTTATAGACTCATGGGAAAGCCAAGATATATGCAAACAACAAGGTCCCAATTAATAAGCTCTTACTAAATGTCTATTGATTGATTGGCCATACTCAAAGTCTTTACACCTTAGTAAAACCTGCTGGAGCTTTGAGTATTTAACGAAGAGGAGAGAAAGTATCTTTCTTCTCAGGGACTTCTATGAGATGAGTAACGTGGGCTAGAAGGTTCCTGATGGCCCTGCCAGCTCTGGTCCTCCGATTCCAAATGTTAATGCAGACTGTTTGTGCCCAACCCATGGTAGAGACTTCTAAACTCATACTGGTCTGATCATGATCAGACGAACTACATTGACCCCGATACAGTGATGGCATTTTGGTCTTCTTCGAGTATGAAGGACAACAACACTGTTCTCCTCCAACAATAGTAGTATGGTTGAAATCTCCATCATATTTTCCACCACTGCAACCCAAAAAAAGAAGCATAAAATGGTAAAATGACTCATCCCTTTATTTGGTTATCAGAGAAAACAACATTACAGGCGAAGATTGGTGGAACTGGTGGTCTCTTTGTTTGGCAAGGGTTTAGGGTAAGTGGTCATTCTTTTCTGTAATAGAATCAAGTCCCTGAGCCATGCCAAACAGATTTCTCATCCAAATCAGATCACCATTAGTTTTGAAAGGACTGCTATTATCGTTTCGAGACCCGAATGTGATTTAAGCTGTAATAGCTATTGATTTTTATATTAGCAGCCTCTGCGCCTGGCCTTGTGTTTCTACTGCCATCTGCTATGCAACGGTGGTATTTTTTTTTCTCACTCTGTCAACTGAACCCGGAGCCAGAATGCAGGACTCCCACCCTTAGGGAGCTTTCTGAGAAGCCCAAGAGCTCAAAGGGCAGAGAAAGGGTCCAAATAATCCAATGCCCTTCAGTTCTCAGAGCCTGAAATAGGCCCAGGGAGGAGCCCAGGCCAGCTGGAGAGAAGTCGAAATGCTGTGACCTGGGGATTATCAGCCACTGACTTCATGCTGTAAATATCCTGGAGAAGTCTCAGCTGTTCCAGCCCCTCAGTGGTGCCTGCCCCCTCAGAGTCGTGAGAACACCAGGCGCCTCCAACCATATTGGGTATGGAACTGGGGCTGTGTGGAATAGCAAATACTACCCCTGTTGGGAGTGCTCGTCACTATTCCAAACCTTTTCACGGTCATTGTCTCGTGAGAAGAGACTCTTGGATGGGAGACATGAGACAAGGACAATGTGGTCTTGGCTGGTTTAGGGTATTGCTTCAGCTATGGAGGCCAGAAGAGAAAGTAGCATGAGCCCACAATCGGTGGGATTACTGAGGCGTAGATTCCCGTGTCAAAGGAAAGCCTTAGTTGAAATTCACCCAACTTTAACAAACAGGACAGGAGCATGAGATAATAGATCAAGGACAGGAAGGAAACTCAGAGTCAATCCACTCACACAGGTGGCTTGGTGTAGTGATAAGGGTACTTTTTGGAATCAGAAGCCCTAGGTTCAAATCATGCCTGTTGTATGTGCAGCCTACGTCACCCTCTCTGGGCTTGTTTCCTCCCCTTTAAAGTGAGGGGACTCACTGGCTTTCAAGATCTAAAGCCATGATGAAAGTCCAGTATCCTAATTAAACACATAAGGAAACCTAATTTTTTCCACCCTGACAAGCACTAATTAAGTGCCTCCTCTGGGGCAATCCTGCCTCTGACATGAATTGGCTATGTGACCCTTAGTAAGTCATTTGACTTCTCAGGACTCCCAGATAATTCTATAAGATCAAAAATTTCAGAGAAGGTGCCACATGCATTAGCAAAGGAAAGTTTCTCAACCAAGAGTCCTCAGTAGCCATGAAATCACAAAGCCAGTCCCTATTCCCATGTGGAGGGTACTGTTAGACATTAATACATACACCTGTAATACAAGAAAAATATGGGAATGGGGAGGAATAGTCCAGCAAAATGATTTATAGGTTCAGAAAGTAAGACATTGTATGCAGTGGTCCCCATATGTAGTCCCCCGCCTCTTCAAAGTATAGGCATCTTCTTCTATCCCATCCTTTGGGGTCAAGCTGGGTCCTTAAAATGAGTGGGTAGTATTTCAAAGGCAGAGAAGACGGAAAGGGCATTAGAGTTGTAGGGATTGGGATGAGCAGACCCTTTAAGGCTGAGAAGTAAGACTTCTCAGTGGTCCTGAAGTAGTTCATTCTGTCTAGATCATGAAACAAGCAGCTTGGGGGGGGGGGGGAAATGGTCAAAGATAAGACTGAAGTTCATTCGAAGCCTGATTGAAGCTGAAAGTTTGGAAGGGATCTCAGCTTTAGAGCTCAGAGGGACCTTGGAAGCCACTGAGTCCAGATCACTAGTTGTTTAGATGAGGAAACTGAGGGTCAGGGAGGTGAATTTAGAACTAAAAGGACCATTGAGAGCCATCAAGTCTAAACAGCCCCTCCCCATTTCACAGAGGAAAAAACTGAGGCCTAGAGAGGTGAAACTACTTTCCCAAGGTCACATACACAAGATCTGAAACGTGTTTCTCTCAGTGCCTATACCAGAGTGCTTTCCACCGCAGTGATTCTTCATAGATTTTGAACAGGGAGATAACACGGATCAAAGGAATATTAATTTGGCGGCAATTAATAATAGTAAGTAGAATTTATATAGTGCTTTAAGATTGCAAAGCACTTTACAAATATTATCCAATTTTATCCTCTCAACCACCCTAGGATTGAGACTAAGACAGGATAAGTGGCTTGGCTTCTTAGCCAACACAAGTCTTGTGTTGATTGCTCTTGGTGACATATTCCTAGGACAGGAAAAATAGCAACATTGGGGAACCCTATGCCTATGGACTAGGGACTGGAGCTGTGATTTCATTGTGATGGGGAACTCCTTCTATCAAAACTAGGTGGTGCCTCCCCTGCAGTTCATGGTCTTCAAAAGCTGCCCAAGGCATTGAAAGGTTCAATGGCTTACCCCAAGAGTGCAGCTAGTGCGCATCAGAACCCTGGTCAAGGCTAGTTCTCTATGTACTTCACTTGGTTGACTCTTATCTATGCACGTACTGTACCTCTCTAAATATCTGACGGATCATCTGGAAGACCTTCCAATATTAATGTACAAAAACACAAGACTTGTTCCTTCCTTGGCAGCCTTTTAGAATCTCTGAGCTGATCTATTTAAATTGTATGAATTCCTTTCTTTGATTATCTCTCATGCATGAATGCATTGAGTAAGGAGTCTATAATGTTGACCAGTGTGTTGTGGGGTCAATAAACAAGTTAGGCATCATATCAGAGCTGGATCGACTGTGCTTTAAGATCCATTTCAATGAAAGATATTGTATAGATAGCCATAGTCTTGTACATAGCATTGACGATCTTGCCTCCTACATATATCATCGGAATGGACACTTGTAGTGTTCTTACCACATAAAACATAGCTCCTAGTCATTAGGAGAAAACCTCAGAATTCTTGTACACATTGTGGGTAAAAACGAGCCTGCCAAGTTATTGTTTGCTTAAGCATAGGTTGCCAATTTTAGAAAATCTAGAACATTACCATATTACAGTTGAGTTCGAGGTTGACAACAGTTGTGTGGTGATGGAATCATTAGACTAGGAGGCGAGAGACCTGAGTTCTCATCCCGGCTCTTCCACTAATTTCCTTTGTGGTACCGGGTAAGTTACTTAGAGTCTCCTACCTCAGTTTTCTCATCTCTGAAGTGGGGATAAATGTCTGTAGCATTTGCCTCACAGGATGGTGTTTTCAGAACTCAATGAGGCCCTTAAAGTATTTCTATCATCATCATCACCATCATCATCATCATCATCATCATCATCATTATTATTACTATTATTTCTGTAAAGTGGAAATTCCCCAAATTTTCATTTTATTATTATTAGCGCTTGAACACTTCATATCTATTCCCAGCCCACACCACTCATGCACTTTCTCATGAATCATGGAATTTAAGAACTAAAAATCTGCCAATCACATTGTAAGCTGTGACATGATTTCAGTTCAAAGGCCACCTCCTACACTGGCTTTCCTCCAAGCTGGCAGTGGCTCCCTTTCTTCCTCTGCTCTCCTAGGGATTTGTCAGTGCAATTTAATTTTGACATCTCTGAGAGCACATGGAGACATAGTGGTAAAGCTGAAACTAGCATTCAAATCTCTCATCTCCTAGCCTGGTGACTGCTCATTGTTGCTGTTGTTTTTGTTCAGTTGTTTCAGTCATTTCAAACTCTCCCTGACCCCATGTGGAGTTTTCTTGGCAAAGATACTGGAGTGGTTTGCCATTTCCTTCTCCAGCTCATTTTACAGATGAGGAAACTGAGGTAAACAGGGTCAAATGACTTGTCCAGGGTCACACAACTAGTAAGAGCCTGAGGCTGGATTTGAACTCCAGTCTGTACTCTATGCACTGTGCCATCTAGCTGTCTAAAGGCATACAAGTATCAGGGTTGGAGTGGGGTAACATGAGTTCATTGCCCTCACTCTCTCATAAGAAAAAGAGTAACCAGGTCAAGACCCAAAGATTAGTAAGTATCTGGGCCAGGCTTTGAACCCCAGTCCAACTCTCTCCATTCCACTACACGGCCTCGCTTTGCTATTCTCATCCTTTGGAAAATGTCACACAAAGCCCTTGTTACCAAGTTACTGACAAATTATATTGGTGTCTGAGCTTCTGTGAGGGTGGATTGACAGCTTCCCAGGAGCAGGAATAGCAGGTACTTTTAATTTTTGTCATCCATCTAGATATCTTTTTGTTTTTCTGTGCCCATATATTGGGAAGAGCTTAGGGAACATGGGAATGGAGTTTTGTCTCCCCTTTCCTGGGAATGTTGGGCTTCCCGTAGAGACAGCTTATAATATTTATATGTCCCCACATCTGATCTTCTCCCAGCTGATGCACTCAATACAACACTGCCTCTGGGCAGGGAAGTGGTAATCTGAGCACATTCTGGACCCGTACTTGCTATACCCAGGCCCTCCACAATCTGGCTTCCTACCAGATTTCCTTCTCAGGACATTTCCATTCACATCCCCCTCCCGCCCACGCACATCCATCTCCTCGACTCTGTCTAAGACCCATCTCCTCACTTTTCTCATTACCCCACATGGACTCAGTCTGTACCTTCCTCCTCTTGCTTCTTCTCAGTCTTTTCCTCATCTGGGGCACCCCCCCTTCCCTTTCCCTTTTTCCTTCTGAAGAACAGAAAACTCAGAGGGATGTGATCGCTATGCTCAAGTATTTGAAGGGCTGATGTGTGGAGAAGGAATCACATTCATAGAAGTTAGTGGGCACAAGCTCCTGGGGCCCTGAGCTTCAGTGACCTGCTCAGAGTCGTACAGCTAGTAAATGCCTGAGTTGAAACTCAAGCCCAGAACTTTCTTGACTCCAAGCCCAGCCCTCTAGTCAGTTTCCCAAAGAGAAAAGGTTTAAACTGGTTGGTCCCCAAGGCAAGAACCAAGAACAATGGGTGTAGGTTAGAAAGAGATCAATTTCAGTTTGATATAGGACAGAGTTCCTAACAATTAGAAGCATCCCAGAGTGAAATAGGATGTCTGGAGAGGTGGTGGGTTCCCCGTCTTTATAGGTCTTCAAGTAGTGGTTAGATGAACGTGTTGGGTATGTTGTAATGGGGATTCCTTTTGTGTTTGGGTTGGACTAAACCAGTGAAGTCTCCTCCAATATCATTGGGGGCGGGGCTGAATTAGTGCCCCCAGATCACCAAGCCATGCTTGATCTTTTGGAAATTGATCAATTCATTCATTCATTCAACAAATTTGTTTTTTTTTCCTTAATTTTCTTTTTTATTCATGTACTCCAATAGACCTATGACCTCAGTGATTTGGAAGTACTCTCCGACACTGCAGATTGTAACCCATCTGCATCTGCCCATCCTATAGGACTCTCATTTTTGTCATCCCATAGGTATGGGTTTCACTCAACCTGCTGGAAGCCTTCGTCAACTTCATCATAACAAGGCAATGGTACCAATGGAGCCCTCCAGCAATCCACCTTGCCTTTCCCATATGGCCAGCTCATGTTTTCTTCCAAATTCTTTTTTTAAATGAATCCCATTGACTTTGTTTTTGTTTTTATGTCACCTAAACTTCCCCACGTCCCTCTCTCTTTCCACTTCCAATGAGCCATCCCATCTAACAAAAAAATTCCAATTTCTTTTTTGTTATGAATGAATTCATCAACATGCATAAACATTACAATAGCAGAGAATTCTTTAAAGAGCATTGTGTACAAAACCATGAACTGTACCATTTTAAAGGGCATATTAAATTAAACAAGATAGTAACAAAACTGCCCTTGTTTATATTCCCTTCTGAATTTCTTTTCTGTTTTATTGTGTATTTTTTTTAATGTTTTATAGATTTGGCAGCATTTATTTAGGGTAGGCATTGTGCTTAGGAGCTGGGAACACACACACACACACACACACACACACACACACACACATATGTTCCCACCTTCAAGAAGCTTCTATTTTATTATGGACAACAACATGTACATACAAAGAAATTAAACACAAAACAATAGAAAAATAGGTACAAAGTCATTTGGGGGGCGAGGGGAGGACAGTGCAAACTGAGGGGTAGGGGGATGAGCAAAGAGCCCGTCCGTAACCCTTAGCATTTCATCTTCTTTTTGAAGGAACCTACTGCTTTTTTCTACAAGGTGGGAATGAGGAGGGAATGCTTTCCAGGCATGGGGGCAGGACACATCATGACCCTACCAAGTGATGGAATCAGGAAAGCCCTTGTAGTACAGGATAAGGCCCTTGTGCTAAGCTTTGAAGGAAGCTGTGAATTCTATGAGAGGCCAAAGGGGAAACAGGGCACAAGCACGGAGATAGGAGCTAGGAGACAGAATGCTTTGTGCCGAGAACAAACAGACCAGTCTGGATGGAATGAAGGATGTGGGGAGATTATCGTGCAAGGCCATGAGGGTGGCTCCATCCCTGAAAATGTCTCCATGGAGTTTTATTGCCCAGCTGGGCATCGGGGACCATGCAAGTAGAAGAACAGGAAACAAAGAGCCTCTATAGAGGCCGCCTAATGAGACACATCCCACCTCAGTCATCCCTTTGAAGTCCAAGCACACTCCCAGAATGGAGGCCTGTGCACAGCCATGGAGAGCAGATGGGCAATCTGGCAGCCTCTGCGTGTCACCAGCTTACAGCTCTCTCATGTTGAAAGCCGCCACAGGCATGTGCCCACTATATAGAGGTATGTGGAAAGAGGGCATTAGGAAGTGTTGTAATACAGAAACTGTGATGATTATATTAATGCAGCTGGGGTCAGATAAGTGGTTAAGCCTGTTCACTACCCACCCATGAGGAGACTATTTTAGCCAGGCCACAAACAGAATAGTAATTCATAGAGAGTCCATTTTATTTCCATCTGATCCATGTCCAGATGTAACTGAGCAAAACCTGAAATACTGGACATGCGCCATTTTGAAAATTGAATATATGATTTGGATGTGTGAGATGGAATGGAAAATGGGTAGGGCAGGGAAGGGGGTATAAACAATTGAGCGTCTTTCTGGCAAGATGGATCCCAGTGACTTTGTCTTGGCTCATTCATGACATTCCTCCTAAGGCCTGTGAGTTGGTTCATTAATGGCCCAGTCTAAGAAAAGTTGTTTGATCAGGACCCTCTTTCCGATGAATTCAGAGAGTTACAAACTTAGGCCCACCTAAAGATGATTTATAGCAGTCTGAGTTTGAAAGGAGCCAACTCAATCTTTCTTGAGAACATCATAACACATCAAGTGGGAGCTGCCGTCTGCAGCCTGTCATGCGCTTGGGGCTTGGGTAAGCCTGGAGCACAGAGCATATGGTCCTTGCCAAAGAGAGGGAAACAGCCTGCATGCTAAAAGCTTGTGCTGTTGGGCTGGGCGAGTCAGGAATCTCCAAAGATACTCAACTTGAATGCCACACTAACCTTTGAGAAAGTATGTTGGACACACAGACTCCAACACTGTCAAATGGAGCCAATGGAGGAAAGAAGACAAAGAGAGGCAGGGTGGTATGGCTCTGGCTGTACCATTACTGTTCCTCAGACATGACACCCCATCTCCCATTTCTAGGCCTTTGCTTTGGCTGTCCTCTATGCCTGGAATGCCTTCCTTCTTTTTTTTAAATTTGTTTTTTTTTTTGATTTGTAGAATAAAATAAGCATTCCTGTAACAGTATAATAACAAAGATGATTGCACATGAAACTACAAATCTATTATGTACAACTTGCTATTCCTTTTAAATACATAATAAAGTTATCATGTAAATTCCTTTTCTTCCTTGTTCTTCCCTCCCCTCCCCATCTCTTAGAATCCCTAATTGCCTTCAAAGTCCATCATGATGAAGCCCTTTCTCTCTTTCTCCATCTTCTCCATCAAGCCCCTAACATTGCCTGTGTGACCCTGGGAAAGTCACTAGACCTCTCCAAGTCTCATTGTTTTTAGACATAAAATGAGAGATTTTGACTAGAGGGTCTTCCAGGGCTCTTCCAGCTCTAAACTTCCAATCCCACCATCCTCAGGGAACCATGACCTGTTCCTGGTCTCTCTAGCTACTCATGCCCCTCCCCCATCATCTTGTATTCATTTTGTATATTCCAGGCCTCCTCAGAGTCCCATCTCTTACAGGAAGCCTTCCCTGACTACTCTAGCTCACCCTGATCTCCCCTTTCTGGCTGCCTGAATTCCTTGGAACATCACAAAGATGACATCTGGCCAACATAATAGAACATATTTTATATATATTCAAGGGCTTCCAACATGGGGAGAGTGAAACTTCTGACTTCCTAATCACAGGGTGGGGTTGAACGGGAGGCTGAGAAAGGGCTAGGACTTGGGGGGGCAGCTAATGAGGCCTTGGAATGTTGCAAGCATCCCTGGTCGAATTCCTGTGGAATTATGCAGGAAGCCTTTTCTATCAGAAGGCTGTCATTTGGGTAAGACAGAGCGATGGAAAAAAAAATGCACTCAGCAAGGAATCCCATGCCAAGATGAACGTTATTAATCTTTGCAAATCCGTCCATCGAGAATTGGACTCAACTGAGCCAAGTCCTTGAGCAGACCGGGGTGCGGCCGTGAGCTCCATAGAACTTTCCCAGATCTGAAGACTTGCCAGTGGACAGCTGCTTCAAGCTTCAGGCCAAGCTGAGGACAAGGAGCTAGGTTTATCAGAGCAGTCCTATTTAGAGAAATGAGAGGAGAGAAGGAGAGTGGAGTAGGGAAAGGGAGGAGAGAGAGTGGGGGAGAAAGAGAGGGAGGGGAGGACAGGAGAAGGTGAGAAAGAGGAGGACGGGAAGGAAAAGACAAGGGCGAGAGAGGACAGGAGAGGACAGCAGAGGAGAGGACAGGAGAAGGTGAGAAAGAGGAGGAGGGGAAGGAAAAGACAAGGGCGAGAGAGGACAGGAGAGGACAGCAGCGGAGAGGAGAGGAGTTCAGTGACCTTAACAAACCTGGACCTCAGTTTCCCAACCGGTACAAAAAAGGGCTAGACTAAGCAGTCTCTAAATTCCCTCCTAGCTCCAAATCTGTCATCCTACATGTGACCTTTAACAAGCCACTTTCTGTCCTGGTAGTACAATGGGCAAAAGCCCTGGACTCAAAGTCAGAAGGCCAGGTTCTCATCTGGTCTCTGACACGTGATACCCATGTGACCATGGGCAGGTAGCTTGATCTCTCTGACTCAGTTCCCTCATCTGTAAAACAAGGATAATGATAGCTCTTACCAAGCAGGATTGTTGTAAGGATCACATGAGCTAACACATACGAAGTGCTTTGTAAACCTTAGAACCCCATGTAAATGTTAGCTAGCCATTCACCTCTCTCGGCCTCGGTTTCCTCCTCTGTAGAAGGCTGGGGTTGGGCTCGCTGGTCTCGGAGGTCCCTTCTGGGACCCAGGATCCTTTGAGCCTTGAGGTGTGGCCCCTTTGTCCAGCTGCTCTTCCCCACCCACTGATCTGACCAGGTCACCCTGGATTTTCAATCCTTTGTTACTCATCAGCCTCAAATTTCAGGCCCAGAGCCTAGACCTCACTCCAAGCATCAAAGTCCTGGGATTCACTGGTGCTATATTTCTTCCTAAAAACGTGAACTCCCAGAGAGGAGTGCAAGCCCTCCCTGAGGGCAATAATTACATAAATTCTCCCAGATAAGACTGGTAACAAGCAAAGGAGCCAGCAGCCCCACGGATTGATTTTGTACTTGACCTTGCCTCCTTTTTATTCTGGCACGGACTTGCTTAATGAAGAGCTTTCCATGGCTCCCTTCTGTCTATTGAACCAAATACTGATTCTTTATGCTGGCATTCAAGGCACTTCCTAATCTGACCCAATCAATCAATCAGCAAACTTTCCTTAAGAGCTTACTGTGTGTTAGACACTGTGCTGACCCCTGGAGGCACAAAGAAAGAGGAAAAAACCCCACAATTCCTGCCCTCAAGGAGCTTCCATTCTAGTCCGGCAGCCTTGCCTTCCTTTCCTCCACAACTCCTACCTTCCTTTCCATCCAAGCCGTTCTCTTCTCTGTGCCCAGAGGCCTCGCCTCCATTCCAGTCTCTATACCTTTGCTCACAATGCTGTCCTTATTTTAAATGTTCCCTCTCTTCCTCATTTTGTGCCTAACAAATTCTTTTTTTTTTAAATCAAGACATTGGTATAGCGAATTCACAGTGAGAAAAGGCCCACCCACTATAACAGACATCAGCTCCTGGTGTATAGTATAGAGATGGAGTGAGCTGTCTGGGGCACTGGGAGGTGGGCTGATGACCAGGGTCACACAGTCAGGTGTCAAGGACAAACTTGAACCCAGGTCTTCCTGACTCCAATGTTGGCTGTCTGTCTATAATACTGAACTAGGAAAACGGTCAATGCTTGGTTAATTTTTCTTACATAAACTAAGCCCATGACATCACACACACATTCATACACACACACTCATGCATGTATACACACACACACACACACACCAGATCACCCAGCCTCCTTGAAATGTCAAAATAGTATGCCTCGGATGGCACCTGAGATAGGAGTGTTAAAGAAAGCCAGGGATTACAAGAGGCAAAGGAGTGGAGGGAGGACGTGGCAAGCCTGGGAGGGGTGCAGGAGGCATACTCTATACGATGGGGCAGCAGTGGGAGATGGAAGGCCAAGCAAGTTGGCTACGCTGGATGATCTTCAGGGTTTGTGAAGAGGGGGTAACACGAAATAAATGGGATAAATCGAGCTGGAAACAGGCCCCCTAACTCTCCAAATGCCAAGATGAAGTGTCCTTACTCTATCTAGAGGCAACGGGGAGCCCATGAAGGTCCAAACTTTGCCCTAGCAGCTTCCTCAATAACCCCAAATGCTCAGTTCACCGTTCAAGACCCTTCCTAACCATTCCTCTCCCACCTTTCCAGCCTCCTTACCACCTACTCCCCAAGGCATACTCTTCAGTCCAGGCACACCAGCCTCCTGCCTGCACCACCAACAGGACCCTCCATCTCTCAGCATTCCTCTGGCTGTCCCCCATGACTGGGATACTCTCCCTCCTCTACACTGACCACTGACCTCCCTGGCTTCCTTAAGTCCCAACTAAAATTCCACCTCCTATAGGAAGCATTCCCCAACCCCTCTTAACTCCGGGGCTTTCCTTCCATTCAGTATTTCCTACTTATCCTGTGCATGGTTTGCTTTGTACATATTTGTCTGCATTAGATTGTGAGCTCCTTGAGGGCAGGGACTGTCTTTTGTCTCTTTTTGTATCCATACCACTTAGCACAGTGCCTGGCAACATACTTCTTGGTTCATTGACTGATTGGTTGATTAGGAAGTTTAGGGTCATGCCCACTGTGGCCTGCTTTAAAGGCATTATTTTAAGGCAGACTGAGTCTACTTTTCCTTCTGCCTATAGACATGAGCTAGAGAAAACAAGCGAATTTTCCTACAGACCTAGGATATAAAGCCTTGAGAAGGGCTGCAGAAACTAACCATCCACCACCTCCAACAGCATATACACATGACATGTTCTTTCATCCATTATCATTTGTCTTTGCCATTCCATTGGTTTTTCTGTGTGTGAGCTCTCCTCCATTAGACACATCATAGAGAATTGTCAGGAAATATGAACACTGTGTGTGTGTATATGTATAAATGTATATAGAGACACTATATAGAGAAAAGACATATGTGTGTATATACATGTGCGTATGGATGTGTATACATATGTATAAATAAGCAGTTCCTAATTAATAACATCCCATCCAGTCATCCACTCTGGCCATTTTGCCATCTACCATGTCTGCACGTATATTCCCCTTCTTCTCCCAACCTCCTTCTACCCATTCCACAAATGAGGAAGCTAAGGTTCAGAGGAGAGATGTGAATGAAGATCATTAATTTAGGGGTAGAAGATAGGGCTATATCCCAAAGAGATCATACAAATGGGAAAAGGACCCACATGTACAAAAATATTCATAGCAGCTCTTTTTGTGGTGGCCAAGAATTGGAAATTGAGAGGATGCCCATCAATTGGGGAATGACTGAGCAAGTTGTGGTATATGAATGTAATGGAATGCTATTGAGCAGGCAGACTTCAGAAAAACCTGAAAAGACTTGTATGGTCTGATGCTCAGTGAAGTGAGCAGAACCAGGAGAACATTGTACACAATAACAACTACGTTGTGCAATGACTAATATTGATAAACTTAACCCTTCCCAGCAATACAAGGATCTAAGACATCTCCAAAGGCCTCGTTATGGAAAATACCATCCACATCCAAAGAAAGAACTATGGAAGCTGAATTGCTATTCTTTTCTCTTCCATTGAGTTTTGTTTCCTGTTTTTGGTGGTTCCTCCTATTGGTTCTAATTTTTACTTACAACATCACTAATGTGAAAATATGTTTAATAGGAATGTATATGTATAGCCTATATCAGACTGTGTGTCATCTTGGGGAGGGTGGTGGGGAGGAAGGGGGAGAAAAATTCTAAACTCAAAAGCATATGGAAAAGATTGTTGATAAATCAAAATAAATTAATAAAAAATTTTTTTTTAAATTAGGGGTAGAAGGGACCTCCTGGGATGTCCACTCCAATTCTCATTTTACCAGTGAGAAAAATGAGGCCCAGGGATGTTGGATTAGTTGCCCAGGGCCCCAAAGTAATAAGTATCAAAGCATATACTCTGATTCCAGAGTCAGCAGTTTGGGCTTTAGATAATCATGGCTGTCAATGAATGTTTTTAAGCAGAGGACTGGGCATAAACAGATCATTAGTTTGGGAGAATTAATCTGGTATCTTCATATTTTTAAACAACTCTTCATGTGTATCTAATGGAGGAGAGTATAAAATAGTGTAATATAATACAATATAATATAATATAATATATTGTGTGTTAATGTATAATGCAATGTATTATATTATATCATATCATATCATATCACATCATATATTGTATGCTATGGTATGATATGGTATTATATAACAATATAATATACCAATATGTAATATATTCACTTATATATTCTATCATATATAGTCCCATATATGTGTCTACATCTATTTCAACCTGGATATAGATACAAACAGATATCAATATTGATAAAGATATATGGCTAAGTGAATTGTGTTCCAAGGCTGAGTGGATTAACTGCCCCCACCCCTGCCAGCCATCAGGGGCATTTTTAAGAGTTCAGTCTAGGGATATCATTTCAGGTTCAAAAAAGTAGGGTACTAGAGTACCGGCAAGGCAGATGGCAAGATAGTCAGGGTAGCTAGTTAGTGTTTGAAATGTGGCCTAATCTAATGATTCAGGACTGGTTAGATATAGGTGCCTAACTGAATGTCTATGTTTTTCTTGGAGCACTCATATTTTCTTTTGCATTATAATCATTGGTGCACATGTCATTATTCTTTGGAGATGTCCTTGAGGGCAGGAACTCTGTCTTTATAACCCTATAGCTTTTACACAGAAGGTGTTCCAGACAGGAAGAAAGGATGGGTGAATGGAGACATGACTTTCAGGCAGATAGAGTCTATGTGATGGCAGTTTCATGTCTAAATCCTCCCTTCAACCTTTGTCCATGTGAGCTTCCCTTGGCTCCAGACTCTCCCTCAATAAATGGAGGAATTCAGGAGATCTGGGGGCTATTTAATGAACAGCTGCTTCCAGCATGAACCAATTATTCTGCAGATAAGAGTCCCTAAAGCTGGCAGGATTCCTCAGTTCTATTGAGGCAGCTTTGGTTCCAGCTCACTGCCTAATCTGAGGCGAGAAATACTGAGAAAAGAGAAAAGTGCAGAAGGGAAGGTGGCAGGTCGGCTGCCTGGCAAACTATTTGTGTTTCGAAAGGTGCCTGAAATGGCAGGCAGCATCCTGCCTCACCTAATGGTCTCCCACAGGGTGTTCTCAAGGCTAGGTTTTATTTCCTTCTGATCTGACAGGTGGATGTCAAAATTTATCAAGTCTTCCTCTCACATTCATCCCCTCATTGCTAGTTCTCCTGCCACCATGCCGTTTCAGCCCCTCTCTACCCCATCTACTCAAGGCTGAATTATTATAACAGCCTCCTAATCTCCCTCCATCCCATCTATTCTATATACAACTGCCTGCTAATCTTCCTGGAGCATGGCACTGATTATGCTCATATACTGTTGATGGCTCACCAGTCTACAGCAGAAAGTCATGACATTCAAGCCACCCCATAATCTGTTCCCAGTCCACTTTCCCAATCTCATCTCAATATGCATACCCTTGATTCTAAGCTAACCAGTCACTTCAGCACCTTCATGGTTCTCTGATGATTCATTGTCCCGTGTCTTTGATAATGATTAGAGAATCCTTGGATCAGAGATTCAAGCTAGAAGGGACCATGGAGGCCATGTACTCCAAACCTCTCATTTTTCAGATGAATAAACTGAGGTCACAGAATTTGGCAAAAGTAAGTGGTCACCTGACACAAAACCCAATGCTCTTTCCAGCATCTCCCAGATTATGACTAGGGTTTATGACGATGAATGAGGTCAACACACTAGAATGCAGTTGATTTTCACGAAGGGAACTGGGGGGAAAAAAGGGAGCATATGTTCAGTAGTAAGGAGAATGATGGGTATAAAGATACTCTATGTCCCTTCTCATTCCTTCAGGCTGGAGATAAGATGTATCTTCATAATGGGGCTACCAGGCACATAGAGGCTAACTTTATGAGGTAAAGGTATGATCTGAAAAAGTGAAGAATCAATACCTCTGAGAGAAAGGTACAGACTTATCAATCAACCCATCAATAGTTATTGAACACCTACTATGTTCCAAGCACTGAGGATACAGACAAGCTAAAACAGGTCTTGCCTTTCACTCTCTAGGGGGAAATACACTTAGGCATATACAGAAAGATAAAAAGTAAGAAAGAAATAATTTGGGGAAGAGGACGAAGGCACCAGCAACCAGGGGATCAGAAAAGGATTTCTGCAAAAAGTGGCATTAGGTTTGAGTTTTGAGTCACAAGGGATTTTCAGTGACAGAAAGGACCCAGAGGAAATGCCTTTTAGGCATAGGAGAGCATAGACAGTTGCTGCAAAGGTATGGGTCAATAGAATTGAAAATTTCACTGCTTATACTATTGCTACCTCACTTATTAACCCCTCTGAGATTCAGCTTGTTACCCTGAAAATGGGCAGAAGAGTCCTTATCACAGGGCCATTAAAGAATCAAGAAATAACATGTTTGAAATTGTTCTCACGGTATTAGTAGAGTTATTGTAGAACAATGGGAAATGCTCTGAACTCTACATCAGAAAGGCAGGACCTGGTTCTAGTCTTATCTGTATCACTAACTCACTTGGATAAGACTGGGCAAGTCACTTTTCTCTGGGCCTATTTCCTCATTTATAAAATGAGAGGAGTAGACAAGATGGTCCCAGAGTCCTTTCCATTTCTGGATCAATAATCCTGTGATCTCCAAGGTCCCATCAAGGACAAACATCCCATATTTATCATTAATCTCATTAGCCTCAGTTTCCTCATCTATAATATAAGGGGAATGGTCTGTTCAGTCATTTTTAGTTGTGTCCCACTCTTCGTGAGTTTGGGGTTTTGGGGTTTTCTTAGAGATACTGGAGTGGTTTGTCATTTTCTTCTCCAGATCATTTGACAAATGAGGAAACCGAGGCAAACAGGGTGACGTGACTTGTCCAGGGTCACACAGCTAGTAAGTGTCTGAGGCTGGATTTGAACACAGGAAGATGAGTCTTCCTGACTCCAGGTCTGGCACTCTGTGCACTATGGCACCAGCTATAGCCTCAAAGATCTCTTCCAATTCTGGATCTATGTATGACCCTGTGATCGTCAAGGTTCCATCTAGGACTAACATTCAATGATTATCATTAACTTTATCACTCCTCAGTTCCCCCTCCCCCCATCCCCAACCCTTGCTAACTTTGAAAAGGGAAATTCCCACCAGTGGTGTTGTAACAATCAACAATGCTATGATAATGCTATATCTCCTTGGGGAAAAAAAAGCAAGCGGTCCACACAAGGTATTATTATGCGATAATGAACCATTTTATGCTGTCTTATCTCTCCTACCTACTTTGTTTTCTCTTATTATGGGGCTCTGTTCTGCTGACACACGTCTTCCTCACCAAGCCCTAAGTTTCTGTTAACTTCAAAGAACACTCCAGACACTTAACAAGTGCTCAGTTGCCAGGGGGTGAGACATCTCCAAGGTGGGCTAAAAGGCACTAATTATTATTATTAGAAACTATAATAATAACATGATGTTCTACCAAATAATTTTGCTCCTAAAAACTCATAGCACTTAATTAAAAATTAATGGGAAATTACACCCATACACACATGTGAATTTCATTTTTTTCTGAGAAACAAAATTACCACCCCCACCCCCCCCTGCCAAATTGTGCAGGTCTCTTGTTTCGGCCATTTCTTAAACTAGGAATGTACCTTCAAAGTCCCACTTTGGAGTGTAGAGCTCTTTCATCGTCTGTGTTTCTCCCCATGGTGTCTTAATCACAAAAGAAATGCAGAAGCAATCTGTCATCTTATGATAATTAGCCCATGGAAACTGAAGAGTGATAAGCCATAAGTCCTATGAAGTATAATGTGAGGGGACTGCCTCTTCCCTGGTAGCTCTCATTAACTACTGAAGAGGAAGTTGGAAGAAGACGTCTCGGAACCACTTTCTAGGCATACTGATTTGTGGCCAATTCTCATCAGTGGTCAATGGTTTTGATAACCGAACCACTTCATACCAACCCCTTGGAGGCATGAAAGCCTTCTTGGAAGGCGTGAGTCCTGAGCTGGTCCTTGAAAGTTGAATAGGATTTGTATAAGAGTGAGGGAGAATAAAGACAAGGGCACAGGGATGATTGCTGCATGGAGAAATGGGGACAGTAAGGAGACTGACATGGATGGGCAGAGGGCTTATTTGGGGAGGGCAATAGATAAAATGGGGTCTGATCACAAATGGAGAGAGGTTCCTTTCCCCCCACTTGAAGCCCTAGCTGTGTTGGTTGGAAAGAAGTGACATTACAATCAGAAGATATGGATTCGAGTTTGCTGCTTTCATCCTGTGTGACCTGTTAAGTAACTTCACCTCCTGGGCCTCAGTTTCCTCATCTGGGAAATGAGAGTTGGAGCAGGTGGCTTCTGAGGTCCCTTTCAGATCTAAATCTCTAATTCTAGGAGGAATGAGACAAAGGGATGGAAACAAGTCATTTCCAGAGACAAGACTTGGCGCCATTTTGGATGTGAAGAGGAGGGAAAGCATTACTGAAGACTGTGATGCTTCATACCAGAGTGGCTAAAAGGATGGTTTCTTCCACCAGCAGCCCAGCCCCAGCCCTTCAAGCTCTGACATAAGGAACTGTCAAAGTGATGAAGAAGAATGAAGGAAGGAAGGTGGATCCCACAACTGTCACACTGCTTTGCATACAGGAGGGGCCCCGATAAATACTGGACTAGAAAAGGCATTACTATTTGGGTTTAGAAGGCAGGTTGCGTCACACAGACATGCTGAGACAAACACACACACACACACACACACACACACACACACACACACAGAGTGATCAGCTTATCCCCAGCTAACTCACTGTGCTCAGTCCCAAACCACCACCAGTGGTGATGGCACCAGCCATCAGTGACTAGCCACCCCACCCAGAAGGCCCAGGAGTCTAGAAAGATTTCTCTCTTCCCTCCGTGTTGCCAATGCTATTTGGAAACACCTTCTCCCTTCCCCTTTCATCTCCTTACTGTGTAGGACTCTCCTCCCCACCCTTGCGCCATCCCTGCTTTGAATCTTGCCCCAGCAATGGTGGTGGAAAGGGAGAGGGACAGTAATCCCCACTGCCATTTCTCTCTCACTCCCATGCCAAAGTATCACAGATCTAGAGATGGAAGGGTCCCAGAGCTCACCTCGTCTCACCCTCTTATTTCACAGATGAGGAAACTGAGACCCAGAGAAATGATGAAGTAACTTTCCCAAGGTAACGTTGGCTGTTAGCATAAGGAGCCTCTCACTCCCGAGCCAGTGCTGGCTTGACTCCTCCCCCAACCTTGGTAATGAAGGATCTCCTGACCGTGCCGGAGCAGGATCTGCTGAAATAACTGAGACTATTTAGCCTGGATTAGAATAGATTTAGGTAGAACATTGTAGCTGCCTTCAAGTATTTGAAAGTCTGTCAATGAAAGATGGATTAGCCCTATTCTTTTTGCCACGCCAAAGTAAGGGTCAGACGTGACACTGGGTAGAGAATTTTCCCAGGGGTTTGAACGCAGTGGTAGATACTAAAATGAAAGCTCTATTAAGGAATCATGTAGACTTCTGTCCCCAAGCCTTGGCTCACCGGCTTTTTAGTTTTATGACACCCTCCCCCTTCAGGGAGTTTCACAGTTTGTGCTCCCAAATGCTAGAGGCACTGGACCTTGAGTTAGAGGACCTAGGTCAAAATCTTTTCTGTGCCACTCATAAGCTATATGACCTTGGGTAAGTCACCTCATTTCTCTGAGGTTCAGTTTTCTTATCTGTAAAATATAGGGGCCGAACTAGATGGTTTACAAGGTTGATCAGTGGGGAGGGCTAGGAAGTCTATTTGGCCATTTAACATAAGTGACTTGCCTAAGGTCACACATACAGTAAAAGCAACAGTGGTGAGATTTAAACCCAAGTCCTCAAACTCCAAAAGGATTCCGTGCTCTTTTTCTATTCTATCACAAGCCCTCATATTATACCATTTAAACCATTGAGTAAATATATCCAAGTCATAGCTAAAGAGAATCTGTAGAGACCAGAGAAACCAGCATTACCTGAAGCCTTGCATGGTTGGAAGGATTTGCGTAAGGGAAAGGCTTTTGGTATGCATTTGTTCATTAGACAGACATACACTGAATAACAGCAATGTGTATTGCTCTTGATTACAAAAAAGAAAGAGGAATGACTTTCAGGAGGGTCGCAATCTACTGCAGGGATTGAATGAGACAATTACATACATAATTGGAATATATTTTGCTAGGTACTGGAGGGTAAAAAAGTACATAATCCTAGCAGAAGAGCTAACATGGACAGAGAAGTGGGCTAGGTTGGGAAGAGCTCTGTGCTTACAAAGCTGAGCTTAGAATCCCTGGAACTGAATTCAAATCCCAGTTCTACCACATACTCCCTTTGTGACCATGGGCAAGTCTCTTAACGCGTCTGGACTTCAGTGCCCTCCTCTGTGAATAAAAGGGTTGGAGGAGGTGACCTCTCTGATCTCTTTCTGCTCTGGATACACGGTTCAGTGACTTTCCCTTGCTCCAAAATGCTCACATTTGACTAAATGTTATGTATCTGAACTTTCTAGCCCATCACTATGAGTTATGTAAGCATGAAATGCAAAATATCTTGGATTCCAATCAAATGCCTTAAAGTCCTTTTAGATGCACTGGGAGCCTGCCCAGGCAGATTCCAAACAAACCTCTGATTTTCCATCTGATTTTACCAGCTTCTTTCTTGGACTTTCCTCCAAGAACTGCCCACCTGGAGGGTCCACAGTAGAAAGGAATGTGCCCACTCCCAGAGCTGAGAAAAGATCTGAATGTGAAAAGCCAAATGGTCAAATATACCTCCTAGCCCTCCCCACTGATCAACCTTGTAGACTGTCTAGTTCAGCCCCAACATTTTACAGATAAGGAAACTGAGTCTCAGAGAAATAAGGTGACTTACCCAAGGTCATACAGCTTGTGAGAGGCACAGAAAAGCTTTTGACCCAGGTCTTCCAGCTCAAGGTCTGACACTCTTTCCAATGTGTTTCTCCAGAAGTTCTTATCCTGCGGTCTGTGAAATCCCAAGGAGTCTGGGGAGTCTATGAATTGGATGAGTTTCAAAAGTATCTGGAGAACTATTTCTTTTGTTTTTAGCACATAAAACTGCAAATCTATTATGTACAACTTGCTATTCCTATTAAATATATCATAAAGTTATTGTGTAACTTTCTTTTTTCCCTTTTTTTCTCCCCTGCCCCAGAAGGTTAAGAACTCCTTCGAGTGTGAAACATAAGGCTCAAGGGGACTGTTGGCAGTGCTAGCCTGCAATGAAAGTATGAAATAGTCAGTCAATAAACATTTAATAAGCACCTACTCTTTGCCAAGAACTACACCAAGCATTGAGGATACAAAGAAAGGCAAAAGACAGTCCCTGCCCTCAAGGAGCTTACAATCAAATGGGGGAGACAACTTGTAAATAACTATGCATGAACAAGCTATAGACAGGATAAGTTGGGAATACCCAACAGTGTGAAGGCATTAGAATTAAGAAGGATTGGCAAAGGCTTTCTGGAAAAGACAGGATTTTCTCTGGAGCTTGAAGGAAGCCAAGAGGCAAAGATGAAATAGAGGTTTGTCTTCGATGCCATTTCAGCTCCTCATTCTTCCCTCTCAGACTACTCCCCCTCCTCTCCCAAACACCAAGAGTCTTCCCTGTAGCTGCGTGCCCACAGAAGACCAGGCCTTCCTGGGGCTTCACCCCCCCCTCCCACGTCCTGCTCCTAGACTTGCCTGCTCCACGATTCACCAAGCAGCAGACTTTCTGGGCCCGTCCCCGGACACTTCCTAGCGGCGGCAGAAAGAATTTGGAGCGGAAGGAAAGGACTTGGGTCGAAATGTCCTGACTCTGCCGGTTGCTCCCCTCGTGGCCTCGGGCAAATCTCCTTCCTGCTGTGAGCCTCTGTTCCCTCATTTATAAAATGAGGGGGTTGGAGGCCCCTTCCGGTTCTGAATCTGGCCTCCTGTGATTTCATATAAACAAGATTTTAGAGCTCGGAGGTGCCTTAGAGGTAACTGAGTTCAGCACTCTCATTTGACAGATGTGGAAACTGAGGCCTCCAGAGGGAAAGCGGTCTGTTCAAGGCTGCACAGCGGAAGAGCCAGGCCTAAAATCTACAAGTCTCCCCTTCTGTCCCAACATGGCCCTGAGTGAGGTCAGGGTCACAGAACTATAGCATCATAGACCTGGAGCTGCAAAAGACCCTGAAGGCCGTCTAGCTCAAACCTCATGTTTTACAGATGAGGAAACTGAGACAGAAAACTATTAAATGATTTAGGATCACAGAACAAGGGCTAGGAGGGCCCTCAGAGGCCGTCTCATCCAATTCTCACATTTTACAGATAAGGAAACTGAGGCACAAAAGTATTACCTGATCTAGGATCATAGAACTTAGAATCATCAAATGATTGGGGATCATGGGTCCGGGAGGGACAGCAGAGGCTGTCTCGTCTGATCCTCACAATTTACAAAGAAGGAAACTGAGGCCCAGGGAGATTAAGAGTCCAAGGTCATGTTGGTAATAAGAATTAGAGGTTGAATTTGAACCCGAGTCTTCCCATTGCAGAGCCTTCATTCCTTCCACTATGCCTCATCACCTCTCCCGGCTCTGCGTTTGTCCTCCCGACTGCCTGTTGGTCTGCCTCCCCACAAGCAGGAGAGACAGGGCTCTCCATTCCTCCTGGCCCAGATTAAACCATTGCCTCCTAATTAAGTGAAGGGGATGAGAGGGGGGAGGCTCTGGTTCTCATTTATCCTTTGATTTTGGAACAATTAGCAAACTCTCTCTTCCACCCCCCATTAGATTAACAGGATCAATTGAAAACAAACACGGATTTCACGGTCTTCATTGAGTCATCCTTCTGGGGACCGTCCTTTACCATGGATAATCGGAAAGTCCTGGCAGAACTGCCTCTGGGGGGAAGCCGTATTTTAGATTTTATCATTTCAATATTTCTTTTCTTTGGTCCCTTTAAAAATATCTCCTCTGGGGATTTTGTACATATAAACACAGGTGTCTTTAAAAAATCCCATACACACACATACACGCAAGCCCTCGGATGCTGGAAAAGCATCCCTGCACTAGAGTGACCGAGGCTTTAGATAGACTTTCCTACACCAAGACCCTGAGATTCGCCCAATCAAAGATTTCAAGCTAGACAGAATGTTGGAGGCCATCAAATTCAACTCCTTCATTTTACAGATGAGGAAACTGAGGCATGGAGAGGTTCAGTGACATGCCCAGTGTCAAAGAGCTAGTGAATACCAGAGCTGGGATTTGAGCCCTGGTACTCAAGGGCAGACCCCTATCATCTAAGCCAGGAGTTCTTAACCTGGGTTCCAGGGAGCCAGTGTGAACTTGGATGGGAAGAAAACTTAATCTTCATTTTTCACTAACCTCACAGGGCGATTGTGATAATACACCGAAAGTTTTAAAACGTTAAAGTGTTACATGAATGTCAGGTATTAATTTTGTTGTTGTAGGCCTGAACTACACTCAGAAAATCAACGGGGAAAAAAATAACGGGCTCATGAAAGGTTTAGACAAATTCCAAGATGTCTGAATGGATTGTTGAAGGAAAGGATGTTATTAGGGAAACAGACGTGACTTTAGAGTTCTGTTCCTCTCATGTAATTATAACGTTCAATTCTGTATAACAGTTTTGTTGTTGTTCAGTTGTGTCTGTCTCTCCATGACCCCATTTGGGGTTTTCTTGACAAAGATACTGGAGCGGTTTGCCATTTCCTTTTCCAGTTCATTTTACAGGTGAGGAAACTGAGGCAAACGGGGTGAAGTGACTTGCCCAGGGTCACTTAGCTTGTAAATGTCTGAGGCTGGATTTGAACTCATGTCTTCCTGACTCCAGCCTGATACTCTGTCCACTGTGCCACTCAGCTGCCCTTCATTTGTGTACATGACCCATCCCTTATTAGTATAAGGCAAATTCCTAAAGGGTAGGCATTAGGAAGAAGTCAATCAATGAACATTTATTGAATGAGCATAGTAGATATGAATGAGCATGAGCTTGCCTCAGAGCAGGGAAGGCCGGGGTTTGAGACTTCTTTCTGAGACGTGCTGGCTATGTGACCTCAGACAGGTCTTTCAATTTCTCCTTGGTGTAGGCAACTCTGAGACCAAACAGCAGAAAAGGTGCCAACTCGAACTGGTGGAGGGGGTTTCCTAATCTGAGAACTCCTTATGTCAGTGAAATGACAGGTCCAGTCCCTATGTCTATCCCTTCAGTAGAGTGGAAGCTCCTTGAGGACAGACACTGATTCTGGTTGTTTTTTCTTTGTATCTCCAGGGCCCATAACAGAACTCTGCACACACAACTCAGAAGATGACTGAATCACAGATTTAGAGGTAGAAAGGGCCTTGGAGACCATCTGGTCCAACCCTCTTACTTTACAGATGAGGAAAGTGAGGCCCAATAACTTAATTGTTAACGTGAATTAAATTGAATCAAATCACGTTTTTATAGCGCACTGGTCCACTTCCTCTGGTCTTCCACAATCATCATCCTTTATAAGGCTCAGAGTCTGGAGCAGATGAGGCACATAGGTGCAAGCAAAAGTGCCCCCGTCCCCAACAATGCCCAAGTAACACAACTGGGGCGGGGGGGTGGGGGCAGCCATGTGTCATAGTCAGATAAAATGGGTGACATACAAAGTCTTGCCTTTGTATGTTTGCTTCCTGAACACCATATCCGTAATGTCAGACAGCGGTATTAGTCACCCGCTCTCCCGAGGCCAAGAAAACTTTCTACCTTTTTTCCCCAAGAGGCTAATTTTCCCCCTTTGCTCATCAGTTGTCAGCATAAGTTTCTCTCTCTCTCTCTCTCTCTCTCTCTCTCTCTCTCTCTCTCTCT
>NW_020954546.1:9662745-9666486 GCF_900497805.2 Vombatus ursinus | reverse complement strand
TCTCTCTCCCTCTCTTTTTCTCTCCTCTCCTCTCCTCTATTCCTCTCCTCTCCTTCTCTTCCTTGTCTCTCTCTGTCTCTCTCCCTCTCTCCTCTCCTCTCTCACCCCTTACAGTCCAGGTAATTCAGTTTTCAGTTATAAACAAGGGTGGAATCAGATGAGACCAAAAGACTTGGCCCTGAAATTGGCTGCACTGGGTCCACCCAGGCCCAGAAACAGAAAAGCTGCTGTTTGGTTCTTCTTTCCCTTCCCAACGCATGGATACAGCAGGCTATGACTTATCAAACCACATCTTTTGGTCACATGTAATTCAGCTGCAAACTGAAAGTTCCTCTGCCTTTTTTCCGCTTTCCTCCAAGTCAGAGGCCCAGATTCAATCCCAACTTTGATCCTAACTATCTCTGTGACTCTGGACAAGGTACTTAAATCTCTTGGCCTCAATATCCTCACCTATAAAGTGAGGGGATCAAGCTCCATGACTTCTAAGGTTCCATCTGACTCTAAGACTATGGTTCTAGGAAGTCATGGTCTGACCCAGTGATGCACCCTTTCATTTTCTTCTAGCAGCCCACATCTGGGAGCTGTGTGGAGATCTGGCTACCACATTTTAGGGAGGATATTGAAATATGGGAGAGTGTCCAGAGGACAACTTATAAACTGCTTCTATAAAAGGACTCGTTGAAGGGGCTGGGGACATGGAAACAAGAAGACTTCAGAAGGACATGATGCCTGTCTCCAAGAACTTGTGGAATAGGGATGAAGTTATCTTGCTTTGGTCCAGAGGGCATAGCTAAGAACTCCAACAAATGGACAGAAGCTGAAAAGGAGCATACTGAGGTTTGGTGTGAGGAATCACCATCTAACAATTAGAGCTGTCCAGCAGTGGAATGTGCTGTGTGGGTGAGGTGCACAGGGCCATTTCTTGGTGACACTGGAGAGGGGATTCTTGTTCAGGCTGGACTACATGCCTTTGTGATCTCTTTCAACTCAGATGCTGTGAGTCTTTGCCTGGCCAACACACCCACCAACCAGAGATGTTTTGTTCTGAGTCATAAGCTTTTTGAAGTTCGGTATTTGTGAAATAAACAAGCTAAGTGCTCAATTCAGCTTGAACCTCTGACACAGACTGAGGTGGTCCAAGCCTTTCACCAAGGAAAGTTCTTGGCAATGTTCTTGGTTTGGCAGGAGAGAAGGGAAAGAGCAGGAACTGGTCCTCTGCCCCTCATAGTTCAGCCCTCCCAGTGGGTCACTCCCAGATTAGAGAAATAACTTGTTGATTTTTATTCCCACTCCCTATCTCTACCCTTTCCAGTCCATCTTACACACCCAGAGCTACAAGTCACAATTATTGTTCCTGAGATAAATGCAGTGAGGAGGTGTGCATGGAAGCAAGGCACTGGGGTGACATGGATGGTAGTGGGTACAGTGTACCCCAGCAGCTTTTCCCCCCGCCAGGGACTAAGTGTGACTCCCTGATTGTTGTGTGCTATTTAGAACTCTGAAGGCACCTGTTCTGGGTTGTTCCTGCCATTCCCCTGCTCAAAATCAATCAACAATTTCTAAATGAGCACAGGATAAGACTTGAGTTCAAATCCTACATCAGATACTTACTAGTTGTGTAACTCTGGGCAAGTCATTTCACCTCTCAAGGCCTCAGTTTCTTTACCTGTAAAGTGAAGGGGCTGGACCTATGGCCTCTAAGGTCACTTCTAAGTCTAAGTCTATGATTCTATGATACTCTCTGTATTCTAAGCTTCTGCCAAATCAGCCCCATAGTTATCGACTCCTCCAAATAGCCTGAGCTTTCCCACTTCGGTTCATACTATTCTTTATGCTGGGATACTACAGCTTTCCTCAAAGTCCGCCCATGGATGTCTTCCCCATTCTTCAAGGTCCAATTCAAATAATGCTACTTTCTCCATGATCACAGATCTCCTTCTTTCTTACTTCTTAGTCTAAGTTCAGTAATCAAATCCACAATACCATTCTGCGATTGCCAATTGGCAGCCCTATAGATCAACTAATGCTATCCTTGTAACTAACCCCACCCCTGACACTCTTTTCTTTGGTCCCCACCCCCAACTGGGTGTTGTTTCCCTTACTAGGATGTAAGCTCCCAGAGAAGAGGTCTCACTTTTGTATTTGTATGCCCAGAGTATGACGTAACGAGTACCCAAAGCATGGTTCTCACTTCGATATTTTTTCATTCACTCATTCATGCATTCAGTCATAGTACATCCTTCAGACAAACACTGATTCCTATGTGAATCCCTAGTCTCGCTCCAGCTGTTGATGTTTGCCTTCCCCAGTGAAATTACACTGTATTCAGATGTATGTGCACATGTTGCTTCCCCCATAGAATGCAAGCTTCTTGGCCTCAGTTTCCTCATCTGTAAAATAAGTGAACTGGATGAAATGACCGCTAAGAGCCCTCCCAACTCTAAAATCTATTAGCTTGTGAATTTATGAGCAGAGTTGACAGAGTTTGGCAGCCTTTGGCCAGAGACTTCATTCGCATTTGGCTGGGTGAGCTGCCCTCTCCAAGGGTCACACCTCTCCACTGATCTTGATGGGGCCCAGCTGTTCTTCAAAAGGAGATGTGGTGAGAGTCCCACCCCAAACACAAGATCCCATCTGGAAAAACAATGTTGCTGTGTTTAGCAAAAATCTAAATATGTTAGACAATAGATGACCCTGAAGGTAGATGAGTGGGTGGGAAATGCAAAAGCCTAGGTGCTCTGAATACCTCTTAACCAATCAACAAGGCATTGTTGATCATTTTTTAAATGCCAAGCCCTGGGGAGGGCAAGAGAAGACAGGAGAATGATATCATAGTCTGGCAGGGTAGACAAGACTCCAACATATGAGATAATGAGGAACAACAAAGGACTGAAGTATTAGCTCCTGATTGCCTGGCATTGAAGATAAGATTATGGGCATTCAGAGAAGGGAGACACACCTGAGGACTGAAGTTCTTGGAGAAAGCTTCACTGAGGAAATGAGACTTGACCTTGGTTCAGGTTTAGAGTAAGGCAGATGTTTACAGAAGGCTGATGTGAAGCTTCATGCAAACCATATCCTAGGATGCCTGAAGGCATCAGAAGAGTAAAGGTTAAAAGCCAAACAGGATATTATGTTGGATGAAAAAGGTAATAGGGAGCCACTGGAGATAATGGCATAGTGGAAGAACATGGCCAGACCTGTGCTTGGCAGCCAAGGGGAGGCTGGATTGGAGTGGGGAGACACTTGGCTAGGCAGAGCCACCAGCAGTTAACACCCTAGGCCAGGTGCGAGGTGATGGGGGCTTGACCTGAAGTGGCATCAGTGTCAAAGGAGGGGACAGGGTGGGTGCAAGAGGTATTGCGAAGGTAGAAATGCCAAGAGTTGGCCCCGGACTGGCTAGGTCAGGTGAGTAGGAGTTACCAGTCAAGGATGATACCAGGCTGACAAACTTGAGTAGCTGCAAGACTAGTGGTGTTCTCAATAGTGTTAGGGAAATTTGGAAGAGGAAAGGATTTGGGAGGAAGAGAACGAATCCAGTTTGAGACATGTTGAGTTTAAGATGCCTGCAGTTTGAGATCTCCAATAGGCAACTGGAGATGAAATCCAGAGGTTAACAGAGTGGTGAGGGCTGGGTAAGTAGGTTTGAGAAGCATCAGCACATGGATAGATGGATGGATGGATGGATAGATAGATAGATAGATAGATAGATAGATAGATAGATAGATAGATAGATAGATA
>NW_020954546.1:9660857-9662735 GCF_900497805.2 Vombatus ursinus | reverse complement strand
ATAGATAGATAGATAGATAGATAGATAGATAGATAGATAGATAGATATCCACATTTAATTGTAGCCTTTTTGGGGGAGGGAGGAAGGAACAGGAGGGGGAGAAGAACAAAGTAAAAGAATGCACAGCAGAAAACAAAAGAAAACTTACAAGGAAGCAAAGAAAAGACAGACAGCTCAGAACACAATGTAGAGTATTTATTATATAGGCTTTCTTGAAATGGAAATTTATTGCTATATATTTTGAATCCTTTCTTACATTCTGCTGTGCACATGGCAATGCTTTTTTTTCTTTTCTTATTTTGTATTTAAGTTTAATATAAATTAATAAAAAAAATCTCTTAAAAAAGAACTGATTTCCTATCAGTATAATTTCCAAATCAGAGTATTTGAAATTAAATATAGCTGTTTATTCACATAAAAAAGAATCATCATTGGGGCAGCTAGATGATGCAATGGATAGAGCACTGACCCTGGATTCAGGAGTACCTGAGTTCAAATCCAGCCTCAGACACGTAACACTTACTAGCTGTGTGACCCTGGGCAAGTCACTTAACCCCATTGCCTAACCAAAAAAAAAAAAAAAAAAAGAATCATCATCATAAAGGTGGTAATTGAATCCATGGAAATTAACACAATCACCAGGTGAAATAGTATGGAAGGAGAAGAGAAGAGGATCTGAGACAGAGGCTTGGAGGCTACCTATGGTTACTGAGCATGACCTGGATAAAGTTTTCCCAAAGGAAACTAAAGAGAAGAAATCAGACACATAGGAGAACCCGGGAAAGAGTAATGCCATGAAAACCTAGAGAGAAAAGAGTATCAAGATAAAGAGAGTGATTGACAGTGTCCAATGACTATAGACAGGTCAAGGTGGATGAACATAGAGAAAAAATTCATTAAATTTGAAAATTAAGCAATTGTTAATCATTTGGAGAGAGAAGTTTCAGTTGAGTGATGAAATCAGAAGGGAGGAGTTAAGAAAAGAGTGAGAGGAAAGGAAAAGGAGGAGCCTATTAAAGATGGCCTTCTCAAGGAATTTAGCCACCAAAAACAGGAAAGATACAGAATGATTAAGGGAATGATTGGATCAAGTGAGGTTTTGAGGATGGGGGAGGCACAGTCATGTTTGTAGGCAGTAAGAAAGTAAACAAGTAAACAGGGAGAAATCAAAGAAGAATCAGAGAATGGAAATGATAGAGGGGCCAATCTGTTAGGGATAAAAAAGTTTGAAGACCTACTACGGTGAGCATGTAAGTACATCCCATCCCATGCCATTCCTCAAAAAATTATCTTCTGTCTATTTTGTGCATACCATACGAGTTGAGGCAAAGTAATGTAAGCAGAAATAGCAAAACAATATACACAATGACTAATGAAATCAACAAGTATTTATTAAATTTGTAGAATGTGCCAGCACTGTGCTAAGCACTGATAATACAAATAAAGGCAGAAAGGAAGATAGTTCCTGTGTTCAAGGGGTTTGTATTCTAATGAAGGGATTGAAATATATATATATATGAAAAGAGTGTGTTAGGAGGGGAAGGAGAAATGCTCTCCTGCATGAGAGCATGGAGAAAGAAGTACAGAGTCAGGAACAAAACCCAGAAAGCAATGAAAGAGTGAACATGGCTGACTGGAGAAACCAACTAATCAATAATAGAAAAAAATACAACAATAGAAATAGAAAGAACAACAATTACAAAACTCAGTGTTGTGAAATTACTGTGAAATTGACCCCAAAGAGGAAATATGAGAATGTACCTTCTTTCTTCCTCCCTCCCTCCCTTCCTTCCTTCCTTCCTTTCCTTTCCTTCCTTTCTCTTTCTTTCTTTTTCTTTCTTTCTTTCTTTCTTTCTTTCTTTCTTTCTTTCTTTCTTT
>NW_020954546.1:9615123-9660847 GCF_900497805.2 Vombatus ursinus | reverse complement strand
CTTTCTTTCTTTCTTTCTTTCTTTCTTTCTTTCTTTCTTTCTTTCTTCCTTTCTTTTTCTTCCTGGAAGTGTTAGCTTTGGATACAGAATACAACAGATGAAGTCAGATTTGTTTGATGTGATGCTTAATTTTGCTGAACCTTTTTAAAAAGCTTTGTCATAAGGGATGACCCCCTGGGATGGGGAGAGGAAAGAATATTTTTGGAAAGCTGGGTGATAGAGCAAAATACAGCCATAAAAATTAAGTAGCTAGAGTAGCTTCTGAGTACAAACTCAGAAGCCTATACAATGCCATTTTCTCTACTTTGATCATTGCTGGACTAGCAGGGCTTGCAAGCTGCAAAGGCATTCCATTGCTGGCATTCAAATTCATTATCATACATTCATTCATTCATTCACTTAAAAGATAGAGACTCCGTTATTCAGCGGTGGTAGGTTCTAGGGCAGGTGGACGTTTATGTTAAGAAGCAGCCCAGTATGGATATGGCTTTGGACTTGAAGTCAGGAATTCCTAGGTTCAAACTCTGCTTGAGACACCGACTAGCTATGTGACCTTAGAAAAATCACTCCATCGTTCAGTATCTTCATTTCAATACCCATAAAATGAAAGGGTTGTAATTAGCGGCTCCTAGGGTTGCTTCCAACTAAGATCCTCTGTCTTGTCCTCCACTTGACTGTAGACCCCATGAGGACAGGGCTTGCAACTTCTCTCCACTTTAAAATACACAAACATAAATTTATGGTTTTCAACCTTCTTTTTAATGTTGACAATAAGGATAACTTGGGCCTCCATGGAGAAACACATATTTTGACTTCATGCTTCAGTGAACATGGAGATTTATTACTCCTCTCTGGTCGATAAATTTTTAGATCCACCACTCCGTAGTCAGTACTGGCTTCTCATTTCACTCAGACCATGCACCTGGATTACAACTCAAACACAGAGTAGACCTTTGGAGCGCCCTTTTGGAAAGTAAAATTTATCACTGAGCAGGGGCTTTGAGCAGTCAGGGAGAGGTAAGAATTGCTCCCATTTTTCTTAAAGGAGATGGGAGATGGACATGGTAGAAATAGGGCCTTACAAATTGAAAATCTAAATGCTTTAAACACCATCATCCTTTAACAGCTCAAACACTGTGCTTTAGATGAATTCTCCCAAATTTGTTTAGAAACAATTTATGCCATCCCAGCTGAGCAATCCATAGCCCCAGGTGTCACACACCTTCCAAATCCTGCTTTCTTTCACATGTCAGGCCCTATGTTATCTTCTATCATTACCTTTCCTGTAGCATTAAGGCATTTTTCTGAGCTCAATCTTTATTGTTAACAGCTGAAAAGGAAATCTTTGCTGAATGAGTTTTGTTCCCTCATTACTGCTATTAGTCTGAGATGAATTAGTCTGAGACGTACAATGAGGCTGCCATCCCTGAGATCTGCCTTTCCCTTTACAGAGAGATATCTCGGTCTGGGCCAGTCCTATGTCAAAGGAATTACGGAATCCTTAATGCTTAAGCGTTGGCTCAACCCATCAAAAAGACAAGCTATGGTGGCTTTTGAGTCCAAATCTAAAAGCCTACATGGTAGCTGTGTCTCTGTCGGAACCATTGCTGTATTGGTAAGGGGATAACACACGTCTTGCTTTCCAGAAGTGTCTGCAATCAATCAGATTATAGCACCCAGAAACTAAAATGGCCTTGGGGTCATCCAGGCCAAGGATAATCATTCCTAATATCTTACAGTAACAGCTCTTTAAGTTTGCAAAACACTATACATTTATTATCTCATGCAATCTTCACAACAGTGCTATGAAGTAGCGTTATTATTATATCCATTTTACAGATGAGGAAACTGAAGCTAAGGAAAAAATTCCAGATTCAGTGACATGTGCTGGGTCACACAGCTGGTAAGTGTCGGTCTGAGGAGGGATCCAAACACAGGTTTTTCTGACTCCAGGGCAATCCACAGCAACAAGCCTTCTCTCAACTCTCCCATTTTAAAGATGGTAGAAACTAAGTCTAAGGTTAAATGATTTGCCCAAGGTCACCAGGTAATGAGCATCAGAGACAGAAATTCAGGGATGTGGGGGGGAGGGAAGGGAGGGGAGAATCACAAAAAATAAGTACTGTCCTCAAGAAGCTTACATTCTAATGAGGATATGTATGTGTATATATCACACAAGATCATACAAGTAGGAAGAATTAGAGGAAGCTAGATTTGAACCCAGGTCTCTGACTTCAGAGATAATGTTCCTTCTGCTATAGCACTATACCTCCATCTAACCTTTTCATTTTATAGATAGGGAAAGAAGTGAACTGAGTGAGTTGTCCAAGGTTATACAATTGATCAACTGATAAGTACTTTTTTTCATTAAGCTCATACCAGATTCCAGTCACTGTGCTAAGCATTGGACAAGAGCTAACTCCTATATCACTTTAAGGCTTGTAATGGCAGACCTGAGATTTGAACCCAGACCACCTGGCTCCAAATACAATACTTTTCCAATGACATCACCATGTGTTATCGATTGTCAGACTGCGCAATGGGCCCATTCCTGAAAATGATGTGCAGGTTCAGCTGTGAAGAATTCAGCGGAATGGTAGAGGATGGCTCAGAGGCACAGGCACAGTAGGCCGTGGATGGCCAGCAAGCTCTCTCATCTCACCCACACATCAGCCACTTCTGCCTGCCCCTTTCCTCTCCCACAGAAAGAGCAGGGCTGAGCCTGGGAGCGGCAGTGAAGGCAAGTTGGTGCCCGTGGCATTCTGGCTGCCCGCCTTCCAGCCTCTGAAGGCATTGCTGAGTCTGTGTCTATTAAACCAGGAAGCTTGACTTCTTTCTATTTGCATGTTTGTGTGTGCATTGAGGGGGGAGGGGTGATATTGCCTGTATTTTTATTTTTTTTATTTGTATTGATTTTTTTTCTGTTGTTTTCTGCACATCTCTCCCCACTGCAATCATCCTCCACTCAGCTGACAAACTGGTCTTCTCTATACCTAGATCTGACCATGTCACCCTCTAGTCAGTAAACTCCAGTGCCAGCATGGTTCCTTCAGGACCAAATATCAGACACTCTTTTTGGCTTTTAAAGCCCTTCCAAAGCTGGCATCTTTTAATCTCCCCAGTCTTCTTACCCCTTACTACCCTCCATGTCCTCTGGTATCCAAAGACATAGGCCTCCTTGCTGCTTCTCACTCCAGACTCCGGGCATTTTCCCTGGTTGTCCACATGCCTGAAATGCCCTCCCTCCTCACCTCTGCCTCCTACTTTCCTGGCTTCTTTCAAGTCTTACTGAAAGACCTAACCTCTGCCCCAAGACTTTTCTGGTCCTCCTTCATCTTATGATGCCTTCCCTCCACACTCATCTCCAACCTGCCTTGTCCGTATCTTACCTGTAGAGTCATTGGCATATTTTCTCTCCCATTAGACTTTGAACTACTTGAGAGAAGGCACTTTTTCCCCTTTGTTTATATCCCAAACTATCAGCCCAGCACCCGGCACATAGTAGGTGCTTAATAAATGTTTGCCCACTTGACTGGAAACAAAAAATAATAAAGAGAGAAAAGACAGAAATCAGAAAAACTGACCAACCCAACCACACTTGGCCATACACACGATATTCTGTAGCCACAGTCCCCATCTCTGCAAAGAACAGAGGGAGATACATTTTCTCATCCCTTCTTCAGAGCCCAGCTTGCTTATTATACTGATATTAGCATTCAGCTTTGGGTTTGTCGTGGTCTGTTCCATTTCTCCTGCTGCCATTTTGTATACTGCCTTCTGATTTGGCTTATTTTCCTTTTCGTCATTTCATATTCATCTTCCCAAACATCTCTGAGTTCTTCACAGTCAGGTTTTCTTATGGCACAGTAACTTACATCATATTCACCCACCACAATGTGTTAGATATTCTTCCACTGATGGGCATCTCCTTTATTTCTAGCTCTTGGCAGTTTCTTACAGTACTTTGAATAAGCACAGCACTGGCTGTGCCCAGAAGCTGGCTCCTTCCCTGGCCAGGACCTGAGCCAAGGCCACTTTCAGCAGATAAAGAAATTGAATCCCAATGAAGGGAAATGACTCACCCAAGGTCACACAATGTGTTAGTGACAGGGCTAAAAAGAGAACCCAGGTCTCTTGATTCATTGTCCAATACTCTCTTGTATGGACTTGACTGTTAGGACGATATGCATGGTGGTAAATGTTTTCAGTCTTAGATGCTCTCCAGTTTGGTTGAAATTGTTCTTACTACCATTTCCCAACTTTCCAACACATTGCCTTAAAAAGTAATTTCCCTGGGTGGGTAGAAGCAAGCTGCCTCCATCTCATTAACCCCTTGCAATGGACACACAGCTTTGCCTTGTGACAAATGAAGAGACTGGAAGCTTAGGTGCCTGACATGCCAAAGTCATCACTCTTATAAGGACACCAGACTGGAGCGGCAGGGGCAACAGTAACCTAACCAATCCAACCATTCATTTCGAGGGCTGTATAAAATGACCTGGAATATCCAGCTTGCTGCTCAGCAATCTCACAGCTACACACACACACACACACACACACACACACACACACATTATGCAGTTAGAGTGAAACCATGCTCTGATCTAGACATAGGGAGCTGCCTTAGCACTTAGAATCCCATCCTTCCATCTAGCACAATGATGAAGTAGCCAGGGGTTCCCAGAGGATCCAAGGGAAGGCGATGAGTGTTTGTGTTACAGAACAGAGAAAACTATTCATAGTGGGAATAAAAACTGCTACTACCCAATCAATCCATCGGCATCATCATGTGCCTGCTGAAAACGTTCATCCCTGTTCTGGGCTCTGCTATTCAGGATACAACTGAAGTCAGGGTTCCTGCCCTCAAGGAGCTTAGCCTGTGGGGGGGGGGGGAGGAAGACAGGAAGAGAAGTCATCGGCTCTGTTCTCAAGACGCTTCCACTTTGACTAGAGAGACAAGGGAAAGACAGGAAACAAAATCATGGATTGGCAGCAAAAAATTCACTACCTGCTCATAAACTCAGAGTGTCTATACTTCTAAGAGAGCAAGAGACACCCACAAAGGCACCTGGTGGCTGCTCCAGGAAATGGGCTAAAAAATATGAGCCATCAAGGGGCCATGTGTGAGATATTCCCAAATGTGCATCAGGAAGAAGAAGGATAGAAAAGATTAGAATTAATAAAGCGCCAGCAAATTCTATACTGAGTTTCTTCCATGAAACTTGCCCCAAGTTCATCCCCCACCCCTAACCAGAAGTTATATCTCAATCTTTGTCACTTAAAACTTTGTGACCTGGAGCAAGTCACTCACAACTGCTCAGAGCCTCAGTTTCCCCACTGCAAAATCAGAGGATTGAAAGTCAGTATAGTATAGTGGATAGGGCACTAGTTGGAAAGAAGAAGGACTGGGTTCAAACTCCACCTCAGACTCTTAATGACCTTGGGTAAATCTTTGTGACCTTGGGCAAATCACTTAACTTCCCTGTGGCTCAGTTTCCTCAACAATAAAAAAAGGCAGGACATAATGGCCTGTGGGTACCTTCTACTCCTAAATCTGTGATCTTTTGATTACATGCCTTTGAGGGTTTTTTTTTTCAGCTATAGATTTCCAAGCCTGAGATACTACATTACTCATTTGTCTAGTTGAATGGTTCTCAAACTTTTTGGTCTTAGGACCCCTTTACCCTTTTAAAAAATGATTGAGGACCCCAAAGAGCTTTGGTTTATGTGGGTCATATCTTTTGACATTTACCATATTTCAAATTAAAACTGATAACAATTTTAAAGTATTTACATATTACTTCGTTTTTAAAAATAAACCAATTGTGTTAACATAAATAATATACTTTATGAAACATACCTATCTTCAAAACCCAGAAAATTAGAGAGAAGAGTGGCCTTGTTTTACATATTTTTCCACATCTTTTTAATGTCTGACCATCAGCTGGATTCTCCTGTCCACTTCTATGTTCAGTCTCTTGTGACGTGTTCTTTTGATTGAAGTATATAAAGAAAATCTGGCCTCTCACAGACACATAGTTGGAAAAGGGAGGAGTATTTTAATAGGCAAATAATGACAGTATTATTGTGAAAATAGTTTTGATATCTATGGACCCCCTAACAAGGGTCTTGGGGATCCTCTAGTTGTACCCAGGCCACACTTTCAAAAGCATTAGTCTAGCTTTATTAATTCTTTCAGTTGTTCTCTCTGGGTGTCTTTCTGTCTTTCTCTTTCTGTGTCTGTCTGTGTCTCTGTCTCTTTCTCTGTCTCTCTGTCTCTGTCTGTCTCTCTCTCTCACACACATACACACATACACACACACACACACACACACACATCTCATTCCTAAGTGCCTAGCACAGAGTACTATACCATTTTATTTTTAGTTGGGACCTATGATTTCTTAGTTAAAGACAGCACCCTCATAAGGAAACTCCCTCTACCAATAGGTGTTGACATCTGCCCTGCATATTAGGGTTGTACTAGATACTGCACTAGGCCCCGGCAGCATAAATAAAAAAGTTAGACAGTTTCTGCCCTCAAGAGGCTTACATCCTACCAGGGAGATGCAATGTGTTCACAGATAGGTAAATACAGTGTATGTTTGCACTGGATCTATGAATTTATAGGGACAGGGAATTCCCAATGAGGTAAAAACCCTCCACTATTGCAAAATGACAAGAAATCTAGAACTCAAGAGAGCTCTCCAGTGCATGCGGAATTAAGTGACATCTCCAGGGTCACACAGTCAAAAAATGTAAGAGATGAGACTTGAACTCAGGCCTTTCTGAGAGAAGCCATCTTCTCTCTCTCTCTCTCTCTCTCTCTCTCTCTCTCTCTCTCTCTCTCTCTCTCTCTCTGTCTCTCTCTCTCCCTCCCTCTCTCCCTCCCTCCCTCTCTCCCTCTCTCTCTCTCTCAGCAGTGCCAAAATGTTTCTCCATAAATGCAGTATATATGCAAAATAAATATGAAGTCGTTTCAGCAGAAGGTGGTTAGACACCGACAAAGGAAAGAGCTAGAAAGATCCTCTTACGGGTCTGAATCAGGGGCAAGTCTTCTTCATTGTGTGTCTTGGACCCTTTTTCTAAGTCTTGTGAAGCCACAGAATCAAATTTTTAAATGCACAAAATAAATAAAATACAGAGGATTACAAAATAAAATACAATTATCAAAATATTTTTTTTTAAACCAAGTTCCTGGACCCCAGGCTGAGAAGCCCTGATGCAGGGATTTGAGAGTCAGAGCTCAGGAGGGGGAGGATTCTGGTCAAGGGCATCAGAAATGGGAAACAGAATGTTGTGTACAAACCTATATCTGATTACTTACCATCTCAGGAAAGGGGAAGAGAGGCAGAGAGGGAGGGATAAAATATGGAACTTAAAACTTTTTTTAAAATGTTAAAAATTGTTTTAACATATAATTGGGGGAAAACATAAAATATATTAAATAAAAAAAAAAGAATGTTGTATACAGGGAAAAGTAATTAGGTCAGCTTGCTGGAGTATCGACTACATGGGGAGAGTTGGAGAGAAGGCGAATAATGTGTAATCAGCCTGTAAGGTCAGAGCCAAATTGTGAGGGAGAAAGGATCCTCAAGAAACTTTCAAAGCTTAGACAAACTCCTGAAATCTAACTAGCCCTAATTGCTATGGTCACCAAGGTGACCAAATACCCAAGTGAATGGGCAAAAAACCAGTGTTTGGTGTGGATGGACAGCAGCTATGAGTTCTTGGTTGAGGTCATCAAGGAAGGCTTCAGTGAGGAGGTGCACCTCCAGGTGAACCTAGAAACATAGATCTAGAGAAGTGAGGGACCCTGGTCCACATAAAGCATAAATCTGAGAGTGCCTGGTTCTCCCATTTCCTTCCCACTTCCATCCATTCCTTCTGGGGAAACAGATCAGATTTCATCAGCTTCACAGCTGCTGTTAATAAGATAGTGCCAGTAACCCCCTCCAAATCCTTCATGAAGCATGCCTCCTTGCTCCCAGGGTCCCTCGCAAAGATGTCTCTAATCCCCGTCTTTGTCAATAACTGTCAGGCTGATAGAACAGCCGTTCCGGCTCACTGGGTAAATGCATCCACATGAAATGGAAGGGTAAGCTCAAGAATATTTACCCAACAAATGACTAGAGGCTGACACAGCCTCAGAGTGGGAGGGCAGCTTATACATATTATTTAAACGCTGTTGAAATTCTCCTATCCTGCAAGGACCAGTCTTAAGTCAAAGCAAATAGGTATTTACTCAGAGCTAGGCACAAGCATCAGATCATTGAATGTTGATGCTGCCTCCCGCCCTTCTTTCTGGAGATGGGGGACCGTGGGTATGGAATATTGTATATACCATCAAGTTTGGTTCACATATTGGTTTGTTTTCCTGAACATTTCCCCCGTTCCCTCTCTTTTTGTCTTGTTCTTAGAAATAGGGGATGGCTCTCTGGGTAGGAGACAGGGAAAGAAATATGGAAATAAAGGTGAAGTAAAAAGAAAAACTAGCAATAATGTTTTATGAATTAAATGTACCTGTGCCAATAAAAAAAAAATGATGTGATACTGCCAATGCTTTAAAAAAGAATGTTGGTACTGGAAGGGACCATAGAGCTCATATAGTCTAACCCCCTTATTTGAATTTTTTTTTACTTTCAAAATGTTTTATTAGCATAAATAGAAATGTTGATCACTTGGGATGGGAATCCTTTCACTCCCACACTACAAAGGGAGAGTTGTAGCATCTTAGCACTGGCATAGACCTCAGAGGTCATCCAGGCAGACTTTTTCACTTTACAGATGAGGAAACTGAGGCACAGAGAGGGCCAACTTGCTCTTTTTCTGAAGGAGGTATCCCAAAAAAGTTGACAGTCACCTGCAAAGAGCATGGACCATAGAAGGAGTACTGGATCTGGAGTCAGAAGCCTCAGGTTCTAAATCCAGGTCCTCCCTTTATTTTCTGTGTGACCTCGGTCAAATCACTTCAGTTCTCTGTGCCCCGGTTTCTTCATCTGTATAAATGAGAGGGTCGAACTGGATAATTTCAACATCCCCTTCTAGCTCCAAATTGATGATCCCATCATTTGAAGAGTATCAGCTCCCCCAATGATGCCTGAGATTCCACTATTAGCACTTGGCCCTCCCAGGGTTCAGTTTTACTATGCCATCCCCCTACCTATCATAACACATTCAATCCCTCAGATTTCATTGCAAGTTTAACCATGTCTTTCCTTCCTCCAAGGGAGGGTTGAGAAAGAAGACCCAAGTGATAGGGGGAGAGCAGAGAAAGGGATGCAGAAGACGGCAGTAGAAGGCAATGGAAAGAAATTTCATCAGTTTCACTAGTCATGGGCTGACTGGCCCTTTGTTCACTACCTTCTGGGCAGTGCCATTAATCTCCAAATTCATGGAGCAACTTCATCTAGGGGATTTACCTGTGGACTACAGACTCACAGCAATATCTCAGACTGCTTTTTCCTCCAATGGCAGAGAGAGAGCTGTTGTGGTTGATTTGGTATGCTCACAAATTAGGCATTGAAATGATAGTACCACTCGTAAATTGTAGCATCATCCATGACGGCAGAAGGAAAAGCAAAGTCTGCTAGACACAAACATTTTGTTATTTGCAGTAAAAGTTCTGAGATGGGTAAAGCCATAGACCATCATTCTCTTTTTTCATTATGGAGGACACTAAAACTAGAAATTTGGAGAAACAAGCCTCTCTTTCATATGTTTTCCCATAATATTATCATGTGCTTGTCAAGAACTGCTTCTATTTAAGGGCCCTCTTTATATGCAATCAGGTACCACAGGGGACAGTAGATTGGCTAATGACCAGGCAGGGTTTGCAATAGGATGCTAATAAATTCCAATCATGGTGTCCCTGGTTATGTGAAAGTTAATTCCTAGACTGGGTGAGAAAGAGCTCTAGAAGCAAATAGAAACACTTTTTGACATTTAAATCTCTTCTTCAACCTGACTCCAACCTACTTTTCATCCCTATTAGATATTACTTCCCTTCCCACACTCGATAATCCAGCCAAACTGGCCTTTTTACTGCTTCTTCTGCATGGCCCTCCAACTTCTGTCTCTCTACCTTAATATCAGCTGTGCTCCATGCTTAGAATGCCCTTCCCCCTTCACCCATGCTGCTTAGAATCCCCAATTTCCCTGAAGGTTCAGCTTAAAAGCCATCTTGGATATGAAACCTTTCCTGCTTTCTCTCCAGCTGATAGTGCTTTTCCCAACCCCAAATTATGTTGTATCTGCTTTTTTATAGCTTGTGTTTGGATGTATGTGTGTATATGTATATGTATATGTATATGTATATGTATATGTATATGTATATGTATATGTATATGTATATGTATATGTATATGTATATGTATATGTATATGTATATGTATATGTGTATGTGTATGTGTATGTGTATGTATATGTGTATGTATATGTATATGTATATGTGAATGTACACATAAACATACATACGTGCCTTCCTTGCTTCCCCCGTCCCCACTACTAGAATGACAGTCACTTCTGTCTCTAGCTCTAGCTCTTAAGACAGTATCTGACACATGATAGGCTCTTAATAAATGCCTAATGATTGATTGATTTATGGGGCATGAGAGTGTTTTTAGACTTTATTTCACCCTCAGGGTTTGCTCTCTATATTGGAACTGTCCTTGTTCCCTCAGGAGAAGCCATAAAGTCTGTTATCTTGACTTAACCAAGGCTTCCCTTGGTTGAATGGTGGCCAATTGGCCTAGGGCCAGGGCCACCTTTCCTAAAGCATCCACTAACCCTGCAGGGCAAAGTCTCTAGGGGGAATTTCCAATCTTGGCCTTACCATCACCACCTCATGAAGTTAGAGGACTTTGGGGCAGAGAAGTCCCTTTGGGGGGAGGTGCCCGCCAGCTTCTGCAGTGTTATCTGCAACAAGGTTATAGATTCTAGTTTAGTTTACACACCCAGGGAGCACATAGGCTCGATGGTTAAGGTAAGATACTTTGCCTTAGATAAGACCATTATAAGCTCAGTTCCTAGTCAGGAAGACTCCAGAAGAGAAACCATATGAGGCAGTATACGAGCTTCAGAATATATTGGGAGAGAAAGACCATGGATAGGAAAAAAGTATGGAGGGGGACCTGTGGTCAGTGCCTCATATGTAATGGGTGCAGCATTGGGTTTACATTCAAAGGAATATAGAACTAAGGCTGCAAAGGGCCCTCAGGGACCACTTGGCCCAACTCCATCACTTTAGAGACAAACTGAGGCATAGGGAGGCCAGTTTAGTTGCTCAAGATTGTGTAGGTCAGAAATGTCTTAGGTAGAATTTGAACTCAGGTCCTCTTGTTCTAAGTTACTACTTGTGTGACCCTAGGCAAATCATTTAACCCTGTTTGCCTCAGTTTCCTCATCTGCCAAATGAGCTGGAGAAGGAAATGGCAAACCGCTCCAGTATCTTTGCCAAGAAAATCCCAAATGGGGTCACCAAGAGTCAGACATGACTGAAAACAAAAGAATAACAACAAAAAAAACCCCTCTGGTTCTAGAAATTATTCTCCTATACACTATTACCTTCAGGTCAGGAAGACCAGAATTTGAATCCCTCCTCTAACTCTTACTGACTATGGGCTGTGAGCCCCTCTGAGCTTCAGTTTCCTCATCTGTAAAATGAGGATAATAATAATCACTCAACTTGGATGCCCAGTGTGAGAATCATAGAGCAGAACTAGAAGGGACCATAGTGTTCATCACATCCAAATGCCTCATTTTAGAGATGAGGTAACTGAGACTGGTAAGTGTCTGAGGCAGGATTCAAGCTCAAGTCTTCCTGAATCCAGACCCAGAACTCTGTTAATTAGCTGCATTGAATCAGATGAGATCATGTAATCAAGGCAAGGCAGAGGCATGATTAAGCACCCACCATGTGCTCCATACACTGTGCCAGCATACAAATAAAACATGGAACAAGACAGCCCCTGCCCTTGGAAAGCTTACATTCTCATCAGGAAAGCTAATACACATAAAAAAGCAGAAAAGATGGGGAGGAGGAAGGCCCCTCACGGAGCTAAGGCAACGAAGTCCAGGAAGTCAGAAGCAGCCTTGGTCCTCTGGGCATCTTCCCAACATGACGGCCCTGCCTTCTTTTCCCAGACTGAGCACACTCTTTTGACACACTTTGTTGATGGCCAACATTCTCTTCATAAACTTAAGCAAACTGCCACTGCTGCTGAGGGTCTGCCGTGGAAACATCTGTCACTTTGACAGTCAAAGTATGGCGTGGACTTTGTCTGGGGAGCTCACGCCTCGGAGTGTGGCCAGTGCAGGGATGCCCTAGGTCCTAGGCAGTGACAGCTCCTTTGTGCTCCCTGCTGCCTACAAAAGCATATCATTATCCTATATAATTGTCAAAATGCAAAACTATGGCAATAGAACAAGCCCTCTCCACCCTGGGAACTCTACTTGCATGGGGGCAAGCCGAGGGAGAAATTCAACTAAAGAGACGTAAAAGCCAGAGTGTTTGAGATGGGAAACCAGGGAGGGAGGGAAGGAGGAAGGTTGGGCTGCGGGGGGAGGACATGCAGCCTAAAGAGGGAAAGTCAGGTATGTGGTGGCCACTCCCAGTCCTGAGAACCAATGGCAGGACAGTGGCTAGATAGACCAATCCCTCTCATCTTTAGGATTCTAAAGTCCCAAGGTTGTGGGATGCTTTCTCCTTGAAGGCAAAGCCTCTCTCCTCTTTGTCTTTGAATCCCTAGTGATATGATATAACACAGTGCCAGTCACAGAACGGGAACTTAATAAGTGTTTATTGATTGATTATTTTCCCCAACTAGATTGAAAGCTCCTTGAAGGCCAGGCCTGCCTCCTCTTTGTCTTTGTGTATCTTCCCTCCCCCCATGTCTAGCATAATGCCTAGCCTACTAAGCCCTAGTCAGATGATAATAAAGAAAACTGTCCAGGTCATTTGTCTCCCTTGACAAATGTGATACCAGGGCCATAGAATGCAATCCCCTTGTTTTACAAATGAGGAAACCGTGGCCTCTATAGGCTAACTGACTCAGGCGTATGAAGTTGAACCCAGATGTTCTTGTCCCCTTGTCCAGCCCTTGGTCACACCACGCTGCCCTCTATAAGACCCTGATCTCTTATGTTGAGCCACAGTTGGGCAGCTGGGTGGCACAGTGGATAGAGCACCGGCCCTGGAGTCTGGAGGATGTGAATTCAAATCGAGCCTCACACACTTACTAGCTATGTGACCCTGGGCAAGTCATTTGACCTTGATTACCCAAACAAAACAGAACCACAGTTCATGGTGAGCCTAGATTCCACCTGTAGTGATAGACATGGAAGTCAACTAAGACAAAATACCTCGATCAAGATATATGACCAGTCTTGGTAGAGAGAATTTAAATCAAACCAGAATCCATTTCTGACATTAAATTATATCAATGCTGCCCCCACACATATACATACTCAAAAACCTCTGCTGACCTCTATTGCCACTAGAATCACATACAAAGACCTCAGCATGGCCTCCACCTACCTTTCTAGTCTGATTTCATACGGTCCTTCATACATTCTCTGTACTAGGTATGGGATCTCATGATCACAGACCTAGAACAAGAAGGGAACATAGAAGCCATCTAGTTCAAGCCTCTCATTGTGCAGATGAGGAAACTGAGGCTGAGGCAGGAAGGAGAGGGAGCACCCAGAGTCACATAGCTAGTAAGTGTCCAAGGCAGCCCATGAACCCAGGTCTTCTAGACACCAAATCCAACAATCTATGGACTCCACCAAATGGATAGAATAGAATCCTCATTGTCTGGGACTGTGTCATTGAGTGCCACAAAATATTCCATTTAAATCTCTCTATAACCTGGTTCCAACCTACTTTTCCAGTGTTATCTCACGTACCTCTCCTTCACTCATTCTACGTTCTACCTCTCCTTCACTCATTCTACGTTCTAGGCAAAGTGACGTGCTAGCTGTTGGGTAGAATACAGCAAGGTGGCACAGTGGATAGAATGCCAGGTCTGGCGTCAGGAAGACCTCAGACACTCACTAGCTGTTCACTTAACCCTCTCTGCCTCAGTTTCCTCATCTGTAAAATGAGCTGGAGAAGGAAATGACAAAGCACTCCAGCATCTCTGCCAAGAAAAACTCAGATGGGGTCAAGGAGAGTCAGACACAACTGAAAACGATGGAAGAAGAAGAATGCAAACTCCACGAGAGCAGGGACCGTTTGGTTTGTTTCTGCGGTCCCATCCCTAGCACAAGAGCCCAGAACATGGCAACACTTACAATGCTTGTTCACCGATTGATTGATGTCTTCCATGCCTAGCACAAGTGGTCCTCCATGGCCCTCTGTCCCCACCTCAGCCTCTAATAACCCCCAGCTTCCTTCAAAGCACAGCCCAGGCGCTGCCCCTGAAAGGAGAATATTCTCAATCTCACCACTTGTTAGTATTGTCTCCTTCTTGACATTGCTTTGCATTACTCAGCATATAGGGGTTCCCTTAGAATGAGCTCTGAGTTTCCCTGGGTAGATGGCAAAACTCTGGATGTTGTGTTATTTCAGATAAAAGAAAATTTATAAATAAATACATTTAATATAAATATGAATAACCCCCAATGTATACTATAGGTTAGGATAATGTTCACAAGGGATATGCAAAATTCACCTATCACATGTAAACAATAACTTTAAAACACCTTGCACTCTCTCTCTCACACACACACACACACACACACACACACACACAAACTCAACAAAACCATCGACGTTTTTAAGGGAAATTGTGTATCCATGAGTCTTCTCACTCACCTGCAATCTTGCCAACATGAACATCCTCATAGTAAAAATATCATGCAGTGAACCAAAGAAGTTTGAGAATGGCTTTGTATATGTTCTCTATATTCATTCATTTGTGTATGCATTGTATCTAGTAAAATAAAAGCTCCTTGAGGGCAGAAATTGTTACTATTTTTACTTTGTATCCCAAGAGCCACAAACAGTGCCTTGGACGCAGGAGTATCAGATATTTGTTGAATTGAATTGAATTAGGAGGGAAGGGAGTACAATGGAAAGACCATTGGCTCAAAGTCAAAGGAACTGAGTTCAAACCTTGCCTCTGAAACTTTCTATCTGTGTAACCTTGAGTAAATTATCTATTCTCCCTCAGCCTCAGTTTCCTTCTCTGTAAAATAAGAAGGTTGTACTAGGTGCCTTCCTAGGTCCTTTTCATCTCTGCATTTATGATCCTATGAATAGAATTGGGTCATGATAGCATATGCTTTCTTTTCCTTGTTGCCTTTTGAAATTCTGCCTTTGACACTAGCAAATCACTTAGCCTCTCCATCTATAAAATGAAAGGGTTGAAGTAGGTAGAATTTAAGGTCTTTTCTAACTCTAGATTAAGAGATCTTAACCTCAGATCCATGACCTTATTCTTGTTGCTTTTTTAAAAAATATTTTATAGGGCAGCTGGGTGGCGCAGTGGATAGAGCACCAGCCCTGAAGTCAGGAGGACCTGAGTTCAAATCCAGCCTCATACCAAACACTTGACACTTACTAGGTGTGTGACCCTGGGCAAGTCATTTAATCCCAATTGCCTATATACATATATATATATGTATATATATATATATTATAACCATAATTAAATATTTGGTTTCCTTTATAATCCTACGTATTTTATGTTATTCATTTAAAAACAGTATTTTGAGAAGGGTCCATAGGCTTCAACAGCCAATGGCTCAAGGAGTCCAAGACCCATAAAAAAATAACGTGCTTTTGGTCCAGACATTTGATATCTTGTGATCTAGTTATTCTCTATAAAGTCTTAAATAACTTGATCAAATCTTGCTTACTGTGTCAGTCATTCTCTCTGGCCATGGCTTCTCCTCTATGGGGTCTTGATCCAAAGCAGGGCCCAGTCCCTGTATATGGATGAGAGCAAGCCTCCCCCACTCCCCTTGGTGTCATTGGACCTGAAAACCCTCCCAACGCAGATTGGTCTTTGAGCTTTGAGAAGAATGCTCTCTTGGTAGAAAAATTCCTCCATCTGCTCTGAGACTTAAAAGCCAGCTGTTCCTGGTGTTTGGGGATACGGCCCGGCACTGCATGAATTGCTGGCTGTGGGGAACATTAGTCTGCTGGAACAATCCATACAGTTTTTATAGTGTGAACAGGATGGCATGGCTGTTCCCCAGTGAAATATGAACAAGTCTGCAGCTCCCATAAGGGCCCACCCCACAGTTTGTGTCTCACACACACACACACACACACACACACACACACACACGCCTTACCTCAGTGGCCCTGGGGGGAGGGGGGGAGCAGCAGTGTCTGCTCCAGGAAGGAAGGGTTTTCTGAGACCTGGCTTCTTGGCAGAAACTATTCTGATAGGGCCGATGCCAGCCTTTCTGGGTGATGTTCCATGCCCTGCTCACACCAGATCACAAGATCTCAGAGTAGGAAAGGACCTTGCAGGTCATTCAGATCCAGTTGAACTTCTTACCTACTCTAGGAATCCTAGGCATACAAATACATACATAGGACCCAAGACTAGATGTGCAAAGGACCTCAGAGGCTGCTGGGTCCAACTCCTTCATTTTATTTATTTTTCTTTTTTGAAAAGATGTTTTATTAATGAATTTTGTCTTTATTTCACAGCTATCTCCTACCCACTCCCAAATTCAATCCCTTTTTATCACAAAGGAAAACAATTAAGCAAAAGCAGCCAATACAGAAACCGCCCAAATTGTATACCATAGTCTGTGCTAGAGGTCCCCCACCTCCCTGCTATGAAAATAGGGAGTATGTTTCATTATTTTTTCTCTAGGGCTTTCACTGTTTTTTTCTCATTACTCATGGCTGAACTTTTAATATTTAATTTATTTTTTCAGTTGATAAAAATCTATTTTCTCTCCCTACCCCACCCCTTTGGAAAAGAAAAAGAAAATGCTTATAACAAATGTATTATCAAGCAACACAAATTCCTCCATTGACCATGCTTAAAAAATATGTCTCAATCAGTCCATCATCTCTATATTACAAAGATGGGTAGCATCTTTTATCATGAATTCTTTGGAATTATGCCAACCTATTTATTTTTATAAATGAAGGACCGAAGGCTTGGAAAGTAAAAAGCCTGGCCCAACGTCACATGGGTAGTAAGCACCACAGGTAGAATGTGAACCCGGGTCTTCTTACACCATAGCCAGTGTTTCTTCCCATTATACCAAGAGCATCTAGAATTCCTAGTTCTTAACATCATTTCTGTCATGGACCCATTTGCCAATCTGGAGAAGTCCCCTTCCTTCTCAGAATAATGTTTCTTCTACACATTCCTATTAATTCTATCAGAAGCTACAAGGAATTTTCCAAATCCCTTGCCCACAGCAGATCTTCAAATATGTAAAGACAAGTTCCCCAAAGTTATTTTTCTTCTTGGGTAAAGATAGGATTTTTATTGTTGTTCAATCATTTCTAACTTTTTGTGACCCCATTTGGTGTATGAGGTGTTCAGAGAGGACTAGTACCTCTGGTATGAGGGCTGCCAAGCCCTTTTCAGGGTTGCTTATCCACTTTTGGTGTCTGCCTTTTACCCAACTCTCACCTATGACTCCAAGAAGCTGCAGCACGTTCAGCAGCCACATCCTTGTAAAAAACCAACTTGGCAGACAGGCTAAATCAGGTTGAGGGTAACCAATGGGTCTCAAACCTCTCAGTGCATTGGGTGGGGGTGTCTACCCCAAGCATGTGAAGACTTCTCCGAGTGGAATGTATGGATGAGAACAATTTGTTCCAGCAGGTGCTGTGGAGAACTTGGTGAGGCATTGAAGACGCCAAGATGGATGCCCACTGCATCCTGGGCCATCACTGGCCATGTTAATTTTTGGCCTGCCACTGGGCTTCAATGACTCTGGAAGAGAGAGAGAGGCTGATGAGACTTTGCACACTCTGCCTCACTTAAATCCAATTCACACACAAATTAACACATCACCCATGATCCCACTGGTCCTCCTTGAAAACAAAGGATGAACAACAACATTTTTCTTCTTGGGTACTAAAGTATAAAAGAGAAACTTGACTCAAGAGAAGAATTAAAAACATATACATCCATTCCTTCATTGCAGAAGTAGTGGGGAAATGCTATGGGTAAGGAATATTGCATATGTTGTCAGATGTGGACAACATGTTAGTTTTCCCTGAGTGATTTTCTTTCTTTTTTGATCTTTGTTACAAGGAATAGCATGATTGATGGGAGGGAGGTGAAGGGTGGGGTGGGGGGAAGAGAGAGAGAGAGAGAGACTTGAAAAGTAAGTGTGAAATAAACAAAGTACCAATAAAAATAAGATTTTTAAGTGAATGGCAGATAATAAGGTCAATGAAAGCCTAGAGAGGAGGGGAGAGAGATGAACTTAAATTATTGGATAAGGCTACATGAAGAAGGTGGGCCTTGAGATGGCATTGTGGATAGAGCGAGAGAAAAGTCAGGAAGACACGGGTTCAAGTTCTGCCTCTGAAACTTACTAGCTGTGTGACTCTGACTTCCTTTACGACTCCACTCAAATCCCACCCTCTGGCAGAATGCTTCTTCCCATCACCCCATCTTCTGGAAGAAGGTCTTTGCTGCCCTACCTCCTAATCGTTAATATCTTCCATCCAAGATTAGGTTCCATTGGCTCTATATTTGGTATGCTGTTATTCTGCAGTTGTTATTCAGTCATATCTGACTCTTTGGGGTTTTCTTGGCAAAGATACTGGAGTGGTTTGCCATTGCCTTCTCCAGCTCATTTTATAGATGAGGAAACTGAGGCAAATAGGATTAAATGACTTGCCCAGGGCCACACAGTCAGTAAGTATGTGAGGCCAGATTTGAACTCATGAAGTCTTTTTGGTATGCACCTAATTAAATACACATCGTCTCCTATCATGGAACGTAAGCTTCTTGAGGGCAGCGGCTGTTTTTGCCTGTCTTTATATCCTTAGCACTTGGTACAGTGCCAAACCCATAATAAATGCTCCTTAACTGATGGTTGACTGATTGACCCTGGGCAAGTTATTTTCACCTCCCTAAGCCTCAGTTTCTTGTAAAGTGACAGTTTTGTAACTTTCTTTTTTTTTCCTTTTTTTTTCTTCCCTTCCCCCCCCCACTGCACCACCCCCAAGCCGAAGAGATGGATACCATTAGCCACAAATATAGTTCAATGGCCCAAAAAGTCTCTCATAGTTCTAAGTCTATGATGTACAGGAACAGTCTGGGAGCTCCCTAACTCATGGTAGGAAGAGACAGGGGAGATTGCGCTATATGGGGAACAACAGTGATCATTCACTTCTTTTTGTCATAGGGTAAGTACAATTTGGAGCCAACGAATGAAGGTGGCTCTTTGCTCGGGTTGGAGGAGGTGGTAGACTGAAGCACTTCACCCGGAGCTGGGCGTGTGCCCTTTGGCACCATGATGAGGGGCACATGTGCTCTGGCCCCTCTCTGAAGGGCATGTGTGACCAGTGACTACTGGCTGGTCCCTTGCTTTGAGGCCATGTAATTCAGTCCCAGGAATGAGAAGCTTCTCTGCAGTTGTCTGCCAGTAAATCACCCCTGGTGGCAGGCTCCAAACAGCTTGCTTCTGGGGGAATTAGGGCGTCGGCTGATTAGCAAAGGGAGAATTATTAGGACTTGGCCAGAGTTAAGAAAAACTTTGATCAGCACGTTCTCACACAGGCCCCTGTGTCCCTTCTCTCCCCAGATCTGTCAGCAGGGCCCAGTTAGATTTCAGATGCATTTGCTGCCCCCAGGCACTGTACCGGCCAGCATTGCTTTGATTTTCAATGGCTCTCAAATATCTCACTGCATTCTTCTCTAATTCACGCCAGGCATTCAACTGAATGCAAAAGGATATGCTGAAGACTAACAGCCCTGTCTCCGCAGCAGCACCTCATGGTTTTACTAAAGAACCTTTTTTTTTAATCTCTTAGAAATTCTTTGAGGTAGATAGAATGGTTATTATTACCATCATCCTGTTTTAGGAGGAGACTCAGAGAGATTTAGTGGCTAGCTCCAAATCACAGTTACTAAGTGTCCAAGCCGGGATTGAACCTGGGACGTCCTCTTTTCATTACAGAGGTGAAGGACTGTGGGTTCTCCCTTCCCGGGACATTAAGATTATAGCACTGAAGCCAGAAGGACCCTTTGGATCCCTGGTCTCCTGGCCCTAAGGCCCTATGGGATGCTACGTGGCATGAGCCGTTCATGATACTCCTCGGTCCCAACACTGGTATGGTATCACCAGTTCAATCAACCATGTTTTGGCTGGTCCCCACTGGCGACTGTCTCTGAATGGCATTTCCTGCACCCTGCCCAAGGGGTGCTGATGAGGACTGACAGTGTAATATGTTGGAATTTGGTCTGAACTTGTGATTTCATTGATAACTGCAGCTCTCAATATGTGGACCAGGGACCCCCAGCAGTCCCCAAAACCCTTGCAGGGAGTTCTTGAGATAAAAATTATTTTCATAATAATACTAAGATGTTTAAATTTCTAATGTGATAAATACTGACATATATAACCCTTATACACAAAATCCCTTTGGGGTCTTCAGTAATTTTTAAGAGTATAAAGAGATTATCAGATTACTAACCATCTCATGAAGGGGAGAGGGGAAGGAGGTAGGGATAGAATTTGGAACTCAAAACTTAAAAAAAAAATGTTAAAAATTGCTCTCACATGTAATGGGGAGGGGGGATGTTTTTTAAGAATATAAAGAGACCAAAAAGTTCTAAAACTACAGTTACAGAAAATTTCTAGTGAGGAAACTCCCTCCCAATACAGATGTGGCACCTGCCCTCCCAATTATCCTCATAGGGCACTGCCTAGGGCATAGAGGTGTAAAGAAACTCAATCAGCCTGGATCAACGGGTGAGAGGTAGGATTTGAACCCAGTTCTGAGGCCAGCTCATCCATACTGCTTCTCAGACATAAATAATGAGACATATATCATATAATGACTTAGAATAAGGGGTTGAAAAAAACACTGGGCTTCACTGGGAGATAATGGATCTGGGTTTCTAGTGCCCCTAACTAGTTGTCTGATTTTGGCTAAATCTATGCCTTTCTGTGCCTCAATAGCTTTTAACTTTTTAAGGTTTCCAGAGCTTAGGGGTGTCAGTCAGAGTAACTAAATAACCCTCTGTGCATAATCGATGAATCATGTACAAGGCCCTCCTGATGCGAAGCATTGAGGGGAATAACAAAATGTACAGGAGCCAGTCCTTAGCCTCAGGAAGCTTCCAGTCTTATAATGACTCTGCACTCTCCTGGGCCTCTGCAGGGCTGTAGTCATTTGCAAAACCAGGCCTCTGGAAGATAAAATGCTACTTGGATCCAGGCCACCATGGGAGGCAGCGTCTTCCTGTAGCATATGGGAGCCGAGCTCTTTTCCCCCAGCACTGTTTCTATATGTTTCTTCGCAGGCCAATGTCCTGGAAACTGATCCAAGGCACATGGAGCTTGTCTCTCTTGACCTGAGGAGGGTGCACCCCTCTCTCGAAGGTCTGACTCCACCTATCTCTGTTTATCTGTCTGTGTGTGGCTGGAGGAGCTAGAAGACAGATCCTCAGCTGATCAAGTTACCAGAAGCCAGTGGTCCTCAACGAGACTTGTGACCGAGAGGGCATTTCTGAGTTATCTCCTTTCTATATCCCCTTCCTGTGTCTAGCAACAGAGGGAGAAAGCAGGAAAGACCCAGGTCACCCTCAACTCATTTGTAAAATGAGATGGTTGAATTACTGATCTGCGAGTTCCCTTTCAGCTCCGACATTCTTTGAAAGGTTCAGCAGGTCATAGGATCATAGGTCGAGAGCTGGAAGGGACCTCAGAGGTCAGAGTACAACCGCTTTATTTTACCGATGAGGAAACTGAGGCCCAGAGAGGTTAAGTGCTTTCCCCAAAGTCACAGAGAAGTGTCAAAGCAGGTACTTGGACCCAGCTCCTCTGGAATCCAGAGTCATCACTGTTTTTATTTTACCATCTTGACTCTTTGGCTTCAGCATGAAAAACCAAGGTCTCATGCGAAAGGTGGGTCTTGAAGGAATCCAGGAAACCAAGAGGTAGAAGGGCTGGGGCAGATCATTCCAGGCATGGGAAGTGGAGTATATTGTTCAAGGAAACGCTGGTAGGGCAGTGTAGATGGATTATAGATGGTGTAAAGTCCTGGAACATTGGAAGGGTAGGAAGGGATAACATTATAAAGAGATTTAAACGGCAAGAAGAGGAGCTTATATTTGATCGTACAGATAATAGTTAATGCAACTCATTAAGCAGGGGCATGCTATGAGCAGAACCAAGCTTTAGGAGAATCATCTTGGAAGCTAAATAGAGGAAGATTAAAATGGGGAGAGTCTTGAGGGAGGCAGGCCAGTTAGAAGGCTGATTACAATAGTCGAAGTCAAAGGTTCTGAAATCTCCAACTAGGGTGGTGGCTGTGCGAGCGGAGGGAAGGAGGCTTCGCTAGAAATGCTGTGAAGGTCGAAACCAAGATTTGGCAACAGATCGTTTACTTGGGGTGTGTGAGAGTGAGGATCTGAGGAAGACCCCAAGATTGTGGGCCTGGTAGGATGGTAGCGCCCTTGATAGCAAGAGAGGAATTTAGAAGACGGGAGAGTTGGTGGGGGGGGATAATGAGTTGTTTTGGACGTATTGAGTTTGAGATGCCTGTGAGACATCCAGATTGAGATGTCTAAGAGGCAGCTGGTGTCATGGGCCGGGAGCTGAGGGGAGAGATTGGGACTAGCTACATAGATCTGGCATTCATCTTCATAGAGATGATCATTGAACCCATAAGAACCGTTGATATTACTGAAAGAGATAGCATAAGAGGAAAGAGAAGAAGACCCGAGACAGAACCTTAGAAGATACCTACATCCACGCCTTTTGACCCAGAGATTCTACTCCTAGGAGTAGGACCCAAGATCTCCTACACATCCATATGGCTAGGCATATACACCAGGGAGGTCCAAGCTAGAAAGAAAGGCCACCAGCACACTAGCACATTTATAACAGCACTTTCCTCTTTACAAAGGACTGGAAACAAAGCAGGAGCTCATTGATTGGGGATTGCCAAATAAATGTGTTATGAATACAATGTGCCGTAAGACAGGATGAATATGGAGGATTCTGAAAAGAATGGGAAGACGTGTGAAAAGATGCAGAATGAAGGAGGTAGAACCAGAAAAACAATAACACAATGACAACAATAATGGGAATGAAAGGAACCAAAAACAATGAAACCGAATCCTCTAATTATAATGGTGAAGCTCGGGCCCTCAGGAAGAGATGAGATAGTGTATCTCCCTCTTTTCACTGAAGAAATGAGCGAGTGTGGAATATTATACGCAATGTCAGGTATAATGGATATGTCTTTTGGTTTTGCTGAACTGGTGTGTGTTGGGGGGGTCACCTTTGTTACAAGCTAGGGCTCAATGTATAGACGAAGGCTTTATTCAAAAAGGAATATGATTAAAAGCCGAAGGCATGCGTACAACTTTTTAATGGCTGTTATTGGGTCCTATGCTGTAATCAGCTATTCTGTGGAGAAAACAAGAAAAAGGGTGGGGGAGGAGACAAAGTCCCAGATCTAGAACGGGGGAACAAGACTTTCACCCATTAAGTATCTGACACCATTCTCAGGCAGGATAAGACTAAGAAGTAAGTGGTTTGGTCCAGACAGCAACGCCAAAGATGCTCCGAGGGATCACTGCAGGACAGGAGCTGTTACCGCTTCAGTCTCCAGCCCTTGAATGATGGGATAGGTGAAAAGGAGGAAGGAAAACCTCTGGGCTCCAGGAAGGGACAGAAGCATTGAGGTGGGAGCAGGGGAACAGAAGAATGGTGAAGATTGGCCTGCCCGGATCGTGTGTCGCTTCCCTCCTCACATCACAAAACCCAGACAAACCGCTCTTTGGGATTATTCCTCACACCCACCGTTCCATCTCTCATCTCAATGGCATTGAACCGGCTTTCTCCCTGGCACTCCCTTCTCACCCCTGCCTCATAGACGCCCTCTCTTCCTCAAAGGTACAGCTCCCCCACCACCTTCTATAGGAAGCCTTTGCTGATCTCCCCCCTCCCCCACCGCTAGTGCCCTTCCTCCCAAACCAGCTTATATTCATTTGCATTTACTCTCTTTCTCTTTAATTGGTATACACTCACATGTGTGTGGATTTTTCCCCTCATAGAATTTAAGCTCCCTGAGATTTAGGGATCATTTCTTTCTTTCCCTCTGTATGCCCAGTGCCTGGTTCACAATACATGCCTAAGAAATACTCATTGATAGAGATACAGTGAGCAAAACTAGATAGAGTCCTGCGCTGTGCAATATAAATCTTTCTTTTTTTTTTTCAGGCTGTAGATAGGGTGTGGGAGGGGGAAGGTTTGGGGAAAGAAGGGAGAAAAAAATGAGCAACCTAAGTTTGTAACAGAGACCACACCTGGACAGCTCTCTGCTAAATCTATTAAGCCCGATGTCTGTCCTTGCGTCTAGACACTTGGAGGAAAAAATGACAGATTTGGGAAATATTATTTTTCTTAAATGCACATTGGAAAAGATTCAAATGAATCCACAGGACACTTGATAAAAACTGAACCATGGTATTAACTTAAACCTCCATCAAGATCCTTCCTGACCACGATCCTTGATGAGACCAACATTTAAGCCCAGGCTGGGGGATTGAGCTCTTACTTCCACTGCTCAGCACAGTGCCTGGCACCAAGTGGGTTCTTAAGAAGTGTTGATTGAGGGGTAGCTAGGTGGCTCAATGGACAAAGCACCAGCGCTGAAGTCAGGAGGACCTGAGTTCAAATCCAGTCTCAGACCAAACACTTGATACTTACTAGCTGTATGACCCTGGGCAAGTCACTTAATCCCAATGCCCCCCCCCAAAAAAAAGAAGAAAAAGAAGAAGTGTTGGCTGATAAATGGAATACAGGTTGTTTTAGGCCCAGTTGAAAGAGTCAAAGGAGCTGGGTTCATAGGCTGCCCCTTAGGTTTATTACCTCTCTGTTCTAGGGCAAAGCACTTAACTCCCTCTTCAGCTTCCTCATCTGTAAAGGGAGGGGGTTGGAGCTGACTACTTTCAAGGTCCCTTCAAGCTCTATATGTGACCCCATAAACCTAGGGGACCCAACGACTTTGATAAACCCATAGATAGAATGATTCTCAAATTTGCCAATGATGCAAAGTTATCAGAGATCTCAAGTTAACACATTGGAGAACAAAAGTAGGACCCCAAAAGACATTGACCTCAGGCTAAGAACATCAGGGGATCTGATAGACCTAATTAGATCTACTAATCCAGATCCAATAAGATGAAATTCAATAGCAATGAATGAAAACTTTGGTTTAAAAAAAATCGATCTTACAAGTATGAAATGGGGGAGGCATGGCTAAGCTGCCATTTTCTCAAGACAGAACTTGTTTTGAATGGACTGCCAGGAAAGCCAAGGAAGCTAATGCTGTCTTAACATCAGCATCAGGGATGAGGGTGATGAGAGTGGCACAGTCCTCTGCCCTGGCGAGGCCACATTTGGAATGTAGCCTTCGGTTCTGGTCACCACATTTTAGGAAGGAAATTGATTAACTAGAGAGTGACCAGAGCAAGGTAATCAGAATGGCGACAGGGCCTTGAGTTCATGCCTCATAAGACTCATTAGGCAATTGCATTTAGCCCTAGTTGATATGGTTCCTTTTGGTTTAAAGATTTCACAATTGACAATAAATGTCAATTCTAATCTTTCACATTGTAATAATCAGAGGCCTACCAATCCTACTATTAAAACATATTCTCCAAATAGATTATATATATTTATGTGTATGTTTACACACACACACACACACATACACCAGGGCAGGAAAAAAGTCTACATTAAGATAGAACATTCCTATATTTTGACTGTTTTTCTATTTTCTAAATAGACATTTAAAGAAAAATTGATGCTCAATTTTAGGTCTGAGAAAATGTAAGAGATTTTTGCCGTTAGTAGTGGGGAACCCATATGAGTGTCCTGATAATGGCAGGAGGTCTTAATTAAATCAACAATTAGCCCTTAGAATAATAGAGTGAACAGGAAAGTGATGAATGGATTTGTTCATTTTCCTTCAGCCTGTGCAGCCAGTTTATGGTCTATAGTTGAAATACTGATATTAATTTTATTAATTATTATTATATTTAAAATATTATATTTATTAATAAATATGATATTAATTTTATATGACCCAAGCAGAAAGTACTAGGGGTTCAAACACCTCTCACTGAATGCAACCTAAACTCTCACCCCACACCCTTCCACCTCAGGTACAAAGCTAACCTAGCAAAATTAGTCTTTGCTGTCAGAGTAGCCCACAGAGAGACTGATCCATCACCAGCATTTATGAAACACATTTTATGTGCTAGTACCTAAACTGGAAATTTTCATAATCCTTGCCTTCAAGGAGTTTATAGTCTACTCAAGGAAAGAGATATGCAAAGTAACCACAACACAAGTGAGAAAATAATTAAGCATCTAGGCTATGTCAGAGTAGTTTGCAAGGTTCCAATCAGGAGAGGTCTTGAAGTAAGAGGCCTTGAAGAGAAAAATTTCGGTAGTTGGAGAGAGTAGGAGTCTGTCCTAGATGTGGCAAAGGGTATCTATAAAAACCAAGACAGAAAAGAGGAGGCAAAACCAGATCAGAAAAGAACAAGTTTGTCAGAACCGTAGAATTCACAAGGGGAAACAGTACCAAATGTGCCGAGGAAGATGAGATAGACCCAAATGAGGAAGGACATTAGCAGTTAGAGGGTGCCAAGGTGCCTAGAGCACTGCAGATGGAGTCAGGATGACCTGAGTTCAAAATCGACCTCAGACACTTACTAGTCATGTGACTCTCAGCAAGTCATTTAGCCGCTCCTTTTCTTAGTTTCCTCATCTTTAAAATGGAGATAATGATGGCACCCACCTGCCAGAGATACTGTGAGGATCCAGGGAGATAATACACTTTGCAAAGCTCAAAGTGCTATAAAAATGCTAGCTATTTTTATTGTTGTTTCTGTCATTGAACGGCAAGATAAGAACTGTGTCATCAATGAAGAGCCCAGGCTTTTTGAGTAGGGGAATGATTACAATCAAGAAGATTAAGTACTACCTGTGTTACTGCAGGTGTTATGTTGGGTAAGTCACTCCACCTCTCTGGCCCTCAGTTTCCTCATTTGTAAAAGGAGGGGCTTGAGCTAGATGGCCTCCGATGAAGGCTGCATTGAAGGGAAGAGAGGCTGGAGGTTGGGAGACCAGCTTGTTGTGGTTGTTATAATTGTTATTATTATTGTTAATCAGTAGTGTCCAACTCTTTGTGACCCCATTTGAGGTTTTCTTGGCAAAGATACTGGAGTGATTTGCCATTTCCTTCTCCAGCTCATTTTACAGATGAGGGAACTGAGGCAAACAGGGTTAAGTGACTTACCCAGGGTCACACAGCTAGTACGTGTCTGGGGCTGGGTTTGTACTCATGAAAATGAGTCTTCCTGATTCCAAGCCCAGCACTCTATCCACTGAGCCACCAAGCAGCCCAATTTCACTTTGGACAAGACAGTTTATCTCCTTGTTTCTCAGTTTCCTTATCTGTAAAATAAGATAATTGGACAAGGGGCCCACTGAAGTGCCTTCTAGGTCTACATCTATGATCCTTTTGGAAGTAGGCTTTCTTGACACTTTTAAAAAAATCATTTGTAAAATCGTTCTCCTCTCTGAATCAAGCCGGAAATTCTTTGCTACAGAAATCAAAACAAAAATGAACATTTCAGCCCTTTCCCCTGAAAGGTTAGAGGCAACAGTTTCCAATGTATTATTTAGTGACCGGCGTGTCGTCCACAGTATATTAAGCAACTGCTTGTGGAGGAGGCTTTTAAAAACTAATGGGCTCCCTGACAGTATTAAATCTTTCCTTAGATGTTTGGTGAAGCCCATATCAGAAAAATAAATGATTTAGTGCATCTGACTCTGCCCTATTTGTGGAGGACGCCTATCAAGTTACAGGCTCATCGGAGCTGGGGAAGGCTCGGAAGGGAGTTAGCGGCGAGGTCACAGTGTAATGAGCTGACCTGGGCTGCCCACAGTCAGGCCAGCTGGTGTGATGAAAGAGGCTAGTGAGAAATCAGCCCTTCTTCCCTCCACTAAGGAGACACGGTGACAGTGATGGAGAGAGCGGTCCGGCGCTGCTGGGACATGCTGATTCCTGTGATTTATTCTTAATTCTCAATAATGACAGGCTGAAGGCTATCCATTTTTTCTGTACATGTCTCCAGAATACTGATATTTCCTAATGGTGGTTTCTGGCTGCTTTTCTCTCCCTTTTGTAAAAACCATGGAACTCCTCTCTCCACTATTTGCTCACAAGATCAATCAGTCAGTCGATAAACATTTATTGAGTGCCGAGGAACTATGCTGAGCACTGGATCATAGATTTAGAGGTGGAAGGTACCTCAACGGCCATCCACCCCTTCCCTCGTTTCACAGATAAGGAAACTGAGGTCTGGCATGGTGCCGCAGCTTACCCTGGGTGACACAGTTACTGAGTCAAAGGTAAGATTCAAACTCAGGTCATAATAATAATAATGGCTAACATTTATGCAGCACCTACTATGTGCCAGGCACTGTGCTAAGTGCTCTACAATTATTATCTCATTTGATACTCACAACAACCCTGTGAGGGAGGAGCTATTATCTCCATTTTACAGATGAGGAAACAGAGGTAAACAGGATTAAGTGACTTGCCCAGGGTCACACAGCTAGTAAGTGTCTGAGGCTAGATTTGAATTTAGGTCTTCCTGAATCATAAGCTCATAGGATCATGGGGACTTCAAAGGCCCTCTGGTCCTCTTATTTTACAGATGATGAAACTGAGGTCCGAGGGCCTGCTGGATTTTGTCCTTGGTTTAACATGTTGATTAACTGATACACTCAGAGTCAGAATCTCTGATTTTAGATGGCACCATCCTTTAGATAGTTGATAGTTTGGTTGAGATGGGACAAAATTGGAATCAAGTGTGGCCCGTGTTAGGCTGGGAAGATAGTGATGGGTGCAGGGTTTGATTAGGAAAGGAAAGTAGGGCTTTTCTTACCATGAGCTGAGTGTAAGACAAACTCTTCATTGCTGGCCAAATGCCACTCTGAGGACAGAGCTCTCTGAGTGCAATTTTGTCTCTGGAATCCCTACTGTCCTTCTCAGCCCTGCCAACAATGTGCTTTTGTGGCTCCAGGTCTATTCTGAGCCGTTCCTGATATCTGTGGCAGACTTGTGGGATAACCAAAGTCGCAGCCTAGATCTGGTGCGCCAACAGAATAACAATGATCGCTGCAGATGTTATTCTCTGTCCGATTTCACAAGCGTGACATTGATGAAACAGCCAGCCCTTGGGTGGGTGGATGACATGTTGGCTTGTGCCCAGGCTGCCAGGGGGAAGGCGTATATTTGGTTCTGACTTTCATTGGCTGGCTGCCCAGGGTTGGCTGTGTTCTTGGGAAGGGCAGTAGGACTTCTGTTCTCTGCACAGCACACCAGAGCACTGAGCCCTTCTGAAGCGATAGATCTGATCTGTGACCCACCCAAGGATCTGTTTGGGTCTTTCTTCTCCAACACAGGCAGCTGATATAGATGATGGGCAAAGTTTTCAACCAGCCCACAGGAGCATAGAATGTTTACGGAATCAAAGAATGCCTGAGTTGGGAGGGATCTCAGAATCTAACACATACCTGACCACCACGAAGAGCATCTCTATCATGCTGTCACCCAGCCTTTGCTGAAAGACTGCCAGGGAAAGGAAAAACACCCACAGGCTGTTGAGATGCAGGAAACCAGTTAAGAGTCCAAAGTGCTCATTTTATAAATGAGAAAACCAAAGTCCTAAGAGGTTTACTGTTTTTTCCAAGGTCACACTACAAGTCCATAGCCAAGCCAGCTCCAGAAGATAACTCTTATGGTGCCCCATCCAGTCTAGTGCTCCTTCCACAATACCACCCTGCCTGAAGGCTACCTCAGACATCTATTAGCTATATGATCTTGTGCAAGTCACCTTCTGTGCCTCAGCTTTATCATCTGCAAAATGAGGTTAGACATAATGGCCACTGTGACCCCTTCCATCTCTAAATTGTTCAGTCTGTGATCCCATGAACCTTGTAAGGCAGGAAGTATAAATATTATCATCATTTTACAGATGAAGAAACTGAGGTTCCATGTTTAAGTGACCTGTCCAGGGTTACAAAGCCCATTGGAACCCAGGACCTTCTTGGGAACTCAGGGTCTCACAAAAGAGATGAGAGAGAAATGAACAAGAAAACAATATCAGATGATAGCATGAACCAAAAAAAAAAAAAAAACTAATAAACAAAACATTGCCCTGAATAACGTGTTCTGGTCAGACTCTGACACTATCTAGGAATCGCCAAATCCCAAACCTGAAAGGGACCTCAGAGCCAGAGGAGGAAGAGGAAGAAGAAGAAGAAGAAGAAGAAGAAGAAGAAGAAGAAAAGGAAGAAGAAGGAGGAGGAGGAGGAGGAGGAGGAAGAAAAAGAAGAATCTTCACAAAACAACTCACATTTATATAGTGTTATGCTATACAGAAGGTTGCACAGTATCTCTCTCATAACAAGCTTGTAAGGTCAGCACGAATAATCCACCATTTGCTATATATTTCCCCCCTTTCTTAGTCAAACTCTTTGCGAAGGAATGTGGCTCTACTGCCTCTCCTCTGACAGTTGTAAACCATTTGCAATATGGCTGATGTCCTCTTCACTAGCCTGAAACTCTTCTCTCCAGTGTTAGCACTGATCTCTTAATTGCCATCTAATGGTCTTTTTTAGTTCTTATCCTTCTTGATGTCTTACAGTATTTGCCTTGGTTGACCACCCTCTTCTCTAAGTGACACTCTCCTTTCTGGGTTCAAGCAAAGACAGTCTTACTTGAAGCTCTCCAATAAAGAGAAACCCATTAGGTCTCTTAGGATATCTACTTTGGGCTAACTCTAATTGTTAGAATTGAGTTTTTATTTTTTTCTTTCATCAAACTTAAATTTTCCTCTTGGATACTTAATCCCTTTTGCCCTCAGGGGCAAATTCTGCCCTCAAGGCTATGGACTAATCTACTCCCTCTTACACTTCATAGTCCTTCAAATATTCAGAAATTGCTCTCATCCTACCCCTTAAATCTCTTCTCCAGGCTAAATGTCCCCATAACCTTCCATTTATCTTCATGGGGCAGGATCTTAAAGTCTTTTATGATCATAGTTGCCTTCCTATAGACACTCTCCAACTTGTTAATATCTTGGCTAAAATTCCATACCAAGAAAGTGGTCTGAACAGAGCAAACGAGAGTGAGATTACCACCACCCCCACAAATGCCCCTGGCCTGGATTTGCTTCTCTCAATACAGCCTAAGATTGCTTACAGTCTACTGAAGTCTGAAAACTCTGAAGAACTTTTTTTTTATTATAGGTGAACCATTACCTAGTCACATCTCCCTGTTTTGTATAAGTGAGGCTATTTTCTGAATCGAAATTTAAGACTTTATCTTTTTTTCTATTTCGTTCAGCCCTTGGATCTAGCCTCTATCATACATCTTGGTAACTATGTCTCCTAGCTTTGTGGCACCAGAAAATTGGATAAGCATGCCATCTCCTCTTTTTTTTTCGAGCCATTGTTTAAAAAGATTAAGGCACAGATATGCTGGATATTCATTAGACACTGTCTTCCCAGTTGACATTAAATTATTAATGACTATTTTTTTAGATCCAGTCATTCAACCTCTCCCAACTACACCTAAATGTTCCATTATCTGGCCCACATCCTTCTGTCTCATCTATAGGAATACCATGAGATTTTTTGTCAAAAGCTTTGATAAAACGTGGGTAAATTGTCTCAGGGAAGGGGGAGGAATAGAGGGATAGAATTTGAAACTCAAAATTTTTAAAAAACCCAAGTATTAAAAATGTTTTAACATGTAATTGGGGCAAAAATAAAATTCTGTATAGAAAAAATAAACAAATACAATGTAAGTGCATTATACCCATACCATATCCCTGATCTACCCAGTTTAGTAAACCTGTCCAAAAGACAAATAAGTTTAGCTGGTCATGGCCTGTTCTTCACAAAGCTATGCTGCCTCTTTATAATTATTGCTTCCTTCTCTAAATGTTCAAGGTTTTTTCCCAGGAATCAGTCAGGCTCACTGGTTAGTCATTTGTAGATTCCATTCTTTTCTCTTTTTTGAAAATCAGGTCAGTATTTACCCCCTTTTTCCTGAAATGCTGGAGTTGGAAAGAACCATGGCATCCATCTGGTCTTCCTGCCAACAAACATCTCCTGTACTACATACTGGATGTGGTCACCCAGACTTTACTTGAAGCCTTTCCTAGAAAAGAAAAACCCACTGCCTCCTAAAGAAATGCACTGCACCTTGAAATAAATATTATCTTTGGGAAATTTTCCCTCATAGAACCTAACTTCACCTTTTCGTACTGTCATCAAATCACAAAATTTGATAGAATTAGAAGAGAGGTCAACAGCAATTTAGTCCAACCCATACCGCCTCCCCCCCAGAAAAGAATAACCATGCCAACACACCCTACAAATATCTTGGCTTAAGACCTCCAGTGAGGCAGAACCCCCTACCTCCTGGAGCAGCAGATTCCACTTTTGGATAGCTCTCATTGTTAGGATATTTATCCCGACATTACCCTAACACAGAACTCTAGTGTTGGAAATGACCTCAAAGATCATCTAGTCTTAACCGTAATCTCCTCTACAACACCTGGGACAAATGGTCTTCTAACTTTTGCTCGAAGACGTCTAGTGATAGAAAACTCACTGTCCCCCAAAGTAGCTGATTCTGCCTAGAGAGGGCTTTGGTTGTTAGGAACTATATTTCTGACATCAAGCATAAATCTGTCTTCCTATAATTTCCTTCCATTGCTCCTAGTTCATCCCTCTGAGGCCAAGCAGAACAAGTCGAGCCCCACCTCCATCTGTCAGCACTTAAAAAGTGCTTGAGGATAGCAGGTATGCCCCACCCCACCTGCCCACCCACTGAGTTTTCTCTTCCCCAAGTGAAACATCCCCAGTTCTTCAATGGGTCCTCAAAGGGTAATGGTTACATGGTAGAGAGCAATGAGAAATCAGTTCAGATATGGAAGAAGGGGCCATATTTGTAGGCTTTGAATGCTACTTGAGAATCTTGTATCTACTACTATCTCCCTCTTCCCCTCCAAAAAAAAAATCTCCTGGCTCCAAAAGTCTCATGATGGAAAATATTATCCATATCCAGAGAGAGAATTATGGAGTTTGAATGCAGATTGAAGCATACTATTTGCTCTTTTTTTTTTCTCTTCTGTTTTGTTTTGCTTCTTCTTTCTTCTGGTTCCTCCTACTGGTTCTAATTCTTCTTTACAACATGACTAAAGTGAAAATATGCTTTATAAGAATGTGTATGGGGGGCAGCTAGGTAGCGCAGTAGATAGAGCACGGGTCCTGAAGTCAGGAGGACCTGAGTTCAAATCTGGCCTCAGACCAAACACTTGACACTTACTAGCTATGTGACCCTGGGCAAGTCATTTAACCCCAATTGTCAAAAAGAAAAAAAAAGAATGTGTTTGTAGAGCCTATATCAGATTGCATGCTATCTTTGGGAGGGAGGCAGTGAGGGAGGGGGAGAAAATTTAAAACCCAAAAGCTTATGGAAGTTAATATTGAAAACAAAATAAATTAATAAAAAATACCAAAAAAAATCTCCTGGGATCCATTTTGCATATATCTGTATTTGTACATGTTGTTTTCCTCTTTAAAATAGAAATTTCCTGAGAACAAGAGCCCTCCTGACATCACAAGGATACCAGTGGACCCCTCTGGGTATCCACCTATCATCTCTACCCATGTCACATGGCCATATTGCGAAGCATTGCCATTTGGAGGGTGAACCAGTACATAGTAAAGAATGCACATATTTTGCCAATCTGCATTATAGGTTAGGGTGAGAATCCATGCTCCAAAAATCAACAACAATCACAGTGGGGCTGATTCTGGAAGTCCCTGACTCCTCAGTTGGGCAGCTAGTACTCCAGATGACAACAAGCTTTTAAATGGAAGAATTTAAAAGCCAAATCCAGAAACTTACATGTTGAGAAACTTACATTTGCCCTCCCTCTCAGTGTTCGCTCCCCACTCCCCCATTCTGTTTCTCACCTCATAAGGCAGATGCCTCTCAGCCTGGCTCATAGGATATCACCATTGTCAAGGAAACTCAAAGTTGGGCCCAAAGGGTTGTTGAACATTCAGCTTCACAAGTGTATGCTGTGAAATACACAAGAATGATAAAGCACATTGAAAAAACCCACCTGCAGGCTCAGACTGGACTTGAATGATGTAAGTGTCGGAGCCTCTGGACTTGGCAGTCAGCACCCTCACCTTCACAGCACCATGACACCTAAATTCAGTGATCCAAGGAAAGTCACTTCACCTCCCACCCACAGTTTCCTCAACTATAAAATGGAAATAGTAATAGTTGTTGTGAGGATCAAATGATTGCTTTTGCGATCTAAATTGCTTTGTGAACCTCAAAGCACTGTGTAAATGCTCTTAGTATCATTCTCATCATTGCAATGTGATATCAGAATTAAACACTGAAAGTGTTGCTCAGGGAAGACCACAGATGGCCAAAAAGAGAAGGACCATCCATAGGCACTGGATGTCTTAGGTGGTTACCTGGAGGCAGGTAGAAGGCTGAAGCATCTCTCCAGACTTTTCAATCTTTAGGAGCCCAGGATCCTACGACAGCAGTCCAGGCATCAGAGACAATTCATGAAATCATGGAATCTCAGAATCAGAAAGGAATCTAGAGTTTGTTTAATCCAATCCTCACTGGTTATGTGAATCTCTCCTACATTCCCCACCACTACTAATATTTTTCCAGTCTTCACTTAAGGACCACCAATGATATGTAACTCACTAACCAGCAAGGAGTCCATTGTGTTATTATTGGATGGCTATAAGTGAACTAGCATTTATTATATGCCTACTGTGTACTTAGCTGTGCCTAGCACTTAAGTTCTAAGGAAGCTATTTAAAAGCAGAAGCTGTTTTTCCTGGGTCTGCCATCTGGGTCCCTGCAGAGCAAATCAAATCCCTCTTCAATCATTTGAAGACAGCTAAGGGAGGCGGCATGGTATGGGGGGTGTATAATAGGCTCTGGAGTCAGAAAACCTGGATTTTGAAGTCCCCCCAATGCTTGCTACTTGTGCTACCTTGAGAAAGTCCCTCCTATACTTCATTTATAAAATGAATGCTTTGATTAAATGACTTCTGACCTGTCAGTTCTAAATCTGGGATCCCAAAATGCAAGCAAAGTGTGATGGGAAGTCTGTGATTTAGAGAAAGTCATTTCCAACTGGGGGTTTCAGGAAAGACTTCATAGAGGAGTTAGTATTTCAATTTTTGAGTTTTAAATTGTGGATAAGAATTCAATGGAGAGGAAGAAGGACTTTGCAGGCATGGGAAACAGCATGACCAAAGGGACCGAAGCAAAACAATGAGATGGGTAGGGTAGATTGTGGAAGACCAGATTGTGGAGAGACTCAAATATTAAGCAAGAAGGCTTCAACTTTGCTTTGTGGTCCGTAGGGAGCCATAGCAGATTGTGAAGCAGAGAAATGACATGAGAGATAAAAGGATGAAGAAGAGTTTTACAAAGCAGAAATGAGGAGGGAGAAAGGCTCTGTGGAGAAAAAAAAAAAAACTACCAAGAGGGTATGCACTAGCACAACATGTTGGTATTGGGAATCTATACTCAGATAGTGGCTTCAGGATAAGTCAGCACCAAAGCCAAGGACAGTGGGGGAAGCTGAGCAGAGAGCTGAGTCAGCATTACAGCAAGGGACAATGCTGATGTGTTCACAGCTGAGCACCATTACATTGACATTAAGGGTCCATGGAGGCAGCATGTGGTGAAGGGTTTAAAGAAGACAAAGACAAGGGCCTAATTTCCGTTTAATGTGGTGTCTTAAAGTAGTTTTATTGTTGGTGGACAGCAATTCAGGCCAAATAAGCCCCCAAAGTTTGAAAAAATATTGCTGCATTATTGGGGTTCTCTGGAGACTTCCCCGATGTAGATGTGTTTCTCCTTGTACATTAGCTGTAGAGGAGATAGCCAAAGGAAGACTGTATGTAGGTTTCCCTTCATAGTGCATAGGTCTAGAGTTGGAAGGGACCCGATCCTCTATCAAACCCAATTCATTTCACAGATGAGGAAACTGAGGTCTCAGAAAGTTGTGACAGGTAAAGGCTGATCAAAATATCACATACTTAGGAATGGAAGGGAGCTTGGGGACCATCTAGAACAATTTTCTCCATTTATTGATGGGGAAATTGAGACCTAAGAATGTTAAATGACTTAGATTAGTGGATAATCATAGATCTATAAAGCCAAGGGACCTCAGAAGTCATCTGATCCAAACTTTCCCAATTTATAGATATGTAAACTGAGACTCATGAAAGTTAAGTCCAGGGGCACACAGGTAGTAAGCATCAGAGATGGGATCTGAACCAGTGTTCTCTGAGTCCAAAGTTAGTGCTCTTTCTTCATGGACATTTTGTGTTTTAGGACCATGCTTGGCACCTCCTCAGAAGCTTATGGATCATCCTGCTAAGATGAGATAAGATTAAAAATAAGGCCTCCCTGAGGGAAACTAGGCAAGGTCTCTGACTCAGCAGCATCATAAAAATCTTCCCCATTAGGCTTATGATATTTGGGGATCCCCAAACATAATGTGGAGAGCTGAGGACATATACATAAGATAGAGAGGGGAGATAGAATACATTGAATTCGAGGAAAGACAAGATGGGAAGAAGTCTTTGAAGTCTGGCAGTGGAAGAGAAAAATAAAATTAGATAAAAGTAAGAAATCAATAGAAACATTTTTTCGCCTTAAGACCTTCCTGCAAAGAACAGCTAAGGGTTGCTTGTATTTGCATTAGGGTTTTGGCAGAAATCTGCTAACTATAAAACAAAAGGAAACTGACTAAAGTTGCATCCTTTCATGAGACAAGGCCTGTTATAAATAAAATTCACTCAGGATCCACCAACAGGCAGGCTACTGTGGCAGGTCACCACAAAAGTTAGCCGCAAGTTCCAACAGAAGCTTAACAAGTGAGTAGGCAAATCACCCAAGACCACCACTCCCATCAAAATGTATCCAAAGAGCCTGGAGGCATTTAGGACACCCAAGACCTAAAGAGAACAAAGGAGCTTATTTCCAGTAAGTAGGAAAGACAAGGGAAGTTTTTCAGTGACTTCCAGAGAGTGTGTTAAGTGTTCATTTCTGCCACTGCCAAGTAAAAGCTGCATGTTCACAAATGGGAGTTTGTCTCTCTGCTAGGAGATAAGATGAAAAGGCAAGAGAAACATTCCACTTACCAGTGTTTCATACTCAGTAGATTATCGGAAGAATGGTGGTTGTTGCCCGTCACACGGAAGGGTCAAGGTACAATGTATCTGACTGTGGCTAATTGGACCAATATGAGCTTAGAAGGCTCTGCCACAGTTGATCAGAAGGATGAGAAGTTGCTAGAAAGAACTGCTTCAAAGGGAGAATGAAGAAGTAAGAAGACTCCCAGCCTATGTTAGGAGGTTACAGGACAGAAGAACAGAGAATGGCTATTTCACATGAGGAGCTGTCCAGTAGATAGAATGCTTTTCCAGGAAAAGGTGAGGCTAAAACATTTAAAGAACCAGCAACTTCTTGTGCTCCAAGGAATAGAGGTGGATCCAGAGGAGTCATCAGGAAGGAGGTTCTCCAGGATGGGCCAAAGGAAAAGAGATGGGATGGTAAGGGGTCCTGATTGCTGAATAGGACCATGTTGGCCATTTGTCAGGTTCACATGAAAAATAGTGGAATCTGCTATCTTCCTGGGAAAGGTACCCCAGGATGTGAAAGAGCGGTCCCCCTCCCCCAAGACTTGTCAGATCTGATGATCACTGCTCATTCTGGATGGATGATTCATGTGGGGATAAATGATGCAAGCCAATGAAACCTAAGAAGTAATGCAAGGGATCATGCAGAAGAACTTATGGGCAAGGTAATGTCTTCGTTGCCACTACAAATGGAAGGTAGTGCCTTCAGGATGGGAAGATAGATTTAGAAAGTGAATAATTGCTTTAAAAAATAGTGTCTGGAAATGAGGTTTGAATTTCTGATGCCATAACTTAATCTATAGGAATGATGAGCCTTTGGCCAGGAGTGTACAGGTGTGGCTGTATACACACACACACATGAATATACACGCCTACATGTATATAAACATGTATAGCACATATACATATATGCAGATGTGTAGCATATGTTATATTTTCTCCATCTCTAGCCAAAAGTGATATATCGAAGTCATATATTAAGCCACAGTCAAATTGAAACCCCATTTCCAGACATTATCTTCTTAAGCAATTATTCACTTTCTAAATGTGTCTTATTATCTTGAAAGCCTTACCTTCCATTTGTAACAGCATTGAGGACATTAACTCTACCCTGAAATTCTTCTGCTTCTTTCTGTAATCTCCTGAGTTATTTTCTATATTTAGCAGACTCTTTATATAAGATTAAATGTTATCACTACTGATGCATTGCAGTTATAATGATATGTATTAGTTAATTAAACATGCATATATACTAATATATTATGTAAATTTGGCGTGGAATTTCTAAAATCTAATTAGAGGGCTTCAAACTAGACTAGGAGAAGAAGAAAATTGCCTACCCATGACTAGTTAGTCTGATAGTACAGAGATTAGCCAGTAGAACGTGATAACACTATCAGAAGAGAAGACTAGTAGTTCACAAAGGTAACAGCTAAGAACAAAGCCAATAATAAATACAATGGTGCCTCCTGACGTGGAAATACATTGGATTTGGAGTTAGAGAACCTGGCTTCCAATCCTGCTTCTGTCACTTTTTAGCTGTGTGACCTTAGACAAATCACTCTACCCCTGTAGGTCAATTTCCTCAGAGTTCCCTTCTAGCTCTGAAGGTGTGATCCTATAATACCAAGTGTTGATTAAAAACAAAATAAGGAATCAATGCTATCCTAACAGCAGGAGGTATTGTTCATGGTCCCATGCTGCTTTGCAGTTACTGCTACTTCTATTTCTCAGTCTTCACCAGTATCAGTGAGATGTGGTGAACTGGGCTTTATAACTGGACTATGGTTCTGAGAGGGCATGCCTTATCTTTAGAGAGGGACAAAGACTGAGTGAAAGAGAGAGAGAGAGAGAGAGAGAGAGAGAGAGAGAGAGAGAGAGAAAACAGATAAAAGGGGTAGTGGAATAGTATCATAAGTCAAAAATATATACATATGTGGGAAATCCAGGAACTTGATAGTTGAGAACATTTGGATAAAGATCAATGGAAAGAGGAGAATCAATGTTTCCACTGGAATACTATAGACCAACTGGAAAAAATGAGAAAATAGACAAGGACTTGAGGAAACTGATGACAAGCTTAGCAGAGAGGCTAAATGAACAAAACCCCAGGGTGCAAAAAAAAATCCTAAGTGATTGCTGAACAGCTTTCTTTGACTTTGCAAGATAATGGATAAAGGAAAGTTTGAAAATGTTAATGACATAAGCACAGGGTGAACAAGGTGTGGCTTGACAGTGGTTATGAAAGGTATCTGGGGATTTTAGTAAACTACAAGCTCAAAGTGAGTCAACAATGCCGTGGATTACCTGAACAGTCATGGCTTCTAGAACAAAGAGGGAAAACATGCCACTGTGCTCTGCCCTGATCAGACCACCTCTGGAGTATGGCATCCAGTACTGAGCATCCAACACGTATGGTGCTGTGGTTAGAGAACTGCCTGAGAGTCAAGTCAACTCGTCTCCAAATTCCATCTTTGACATATATCTGTTGTGTGACCTTGGGAGAATCATTCCATCTGTCAGAGCCCACAGGCAATTCTCGAAGATTTTAATCACAGGATTTACCAAATGGAAGGGACCTTAGTGGTCACCTGGTCCATTCCATGCCAAAGGGATTCCCCACTATAATATATCTGATAAAGGGTCATTCATCCTCTGCTTAAAGACCTCCAAGGAAGATGAGACTGCAGAAAGGTTGCCCATTTGCACTGGTAGAGGGAGTTTCCTTATTGGGAAGCTAGCTTCCTATGTAGATGAAGTCATAAATCCAGACCACCCACATACAAAAATGAAACTGAAGCAGACCCAGAAGAAGATGACCAAGATGGTGAGAGGGCTGGGGACCAAGCCCCAACCATTTGAGGACAGTTTGAAGGAAGTTAAAATGTTTGTTATATTTTTCTAACCTAGTAACCCTGTCAAAGGCAAAAATGAAATCAGTGTGTCTTAATGAATCGATGTTGGCTTGTCAGGATTGACGTTTCCTTTCGAAGTCTTCACAAGCCATCTGTTTATTAATCTGTTCTAGAAATTTGCCAAATTCTCTACTTAGAAAGGAGAAGCCCAGTATGTCTTATAAGAAGATACTTGAAGTAGGATTCCATGTGCTGTTATATGAGAAGTGGAAAGCCAATCCTGAATTTAGAACCACTGGGAATTCTACCTTTTGTATAATTCACACTCTTGGCCAACTTGTCCTCATGGTTATAATGCAGAAATTTCTCTGCTCAGTCACAGCTTCCGTCATACTCCTTCCAATAGTATAATTGTGCAGGCCCATGAGAGGGCTTTCTTCAGTAAATCAAAGCAAATCAATAGATGCACAAAAACACTTTCTGGAAAACCAGAGCTTTTTCCAGCCTGGTCATCAGTCACATGCCCCACCCTGTCCCCAGAATACTAAGAGGGAATGAGCCCAGGTCATCCTGTTAATCGTGGGACAAACAAAAAGAGAGATGAGTTCTTAGAAACAAAAATACAATCATTTTCCTTGGTTGGTCATGATTTGTGAAGGCTTATGATAAAAATCCAATTCTATCTTCCAGGCAAACATCTGGGGTAGGGGTGGGGACTGTTGGGAAATAAGAGAACTAGAGACCTGATCTGTGGGACCACAAGACTGCCTTACATCAGAAGAAGGAATAAGCTCTGGGATCTCAGTTGTGAGCTACAGAGAATTCAATGTTACAGATGGGCTTGGATTTGCTGTGGTTGCACTGAACCAGCCAAATTCTGTGTGGGGACTTGGATCAATCAATCTGCAGGCATTTATTGGGCACCTTCTGTGTACCTTGCCCTCTAATATATTATGAAATGATAGCATAGTATAATAAATAGAGAAAGCTGACCTCCAAGTTAGAAAGACCTGATCTGAGGTCAAATCTTGCCTTTGTCATGTGCTGATTATGTAATCTTGAGCAAGTCATTCAAACTCTGTGCTCTGGGAATTCTCTAAGACAGGTGGTCTTGACCCTCTTCATATCTAACCCCAGACAAGCCATCCTTCATACTGTGGACCTTAGCACCATGGCTCAGCTACTTTCTCCCTCCACCCCTAAAGTCCCCTTTCTCCCACTGGTGAGTTCTTACCAGAACCTCAGTTTTGGAGAAGGGCCCAGACCATCCTTCATGCTGCCTATTTGGCTGTCTACAAACCCTGGCATAGATGCCAGCTCTCAGTCCTCTGGTGGCTCTCTTGACCTTGGGAAGCTCACAAGGTCTCAGCCTCATCCTTTTCAAATCCACTACTTCTTCCCCTAAGCCAGCAAAGAATAAACGTAACAGGGATGGCAGCAATAGGAGAACCTTGTACTTGGGCCTCCACGTTACCCTGGTGAGGAACATGGGCACATGGTGGTAGCTTTCTCTCACCACCACAAGGCTTATGCCTCCTCACTCAAACACAATAAGACAGAAAAAAAACAGAGAGGGGGAGGAGAAAGAGAAGAGAGAGAGACAAAAGAAGAAGGGGGTAGAGGGAGAGAGAGAGAGAGAGAGAAGGAAGGGGAGGGAGAGAGAGGGAGAGGTTCATTCTGGCTGATTATTGCTTTTCAAATGCATACCCAATCATGGCTTAGCAGTCAATCAAAGACCCATTTGTTTATCATGTATTTAGCATACAGGAAACATACAAAATCATGCTCTCATGTCCACATGTGGATTACATCATGATAAACCTACTCACAAGGGCAAAACTTTCACTGTCCATTCCCCTGTTATAAGGGAATGTGTATGTATACGTGTGCATATTAACTTAGAAATGTAGACTTGATAGCAGTAGAATTTGAAAGAGTCAAAACTACTTGATCAGGTAGGAAGAATGATCATTAGAATGACCTCAGAAATATCACAACATAAACTAAGCTTAAGGGCAGCTAGGTGGCACAGTGCATAGAGCACCAGCCCTGAAGTCAGGAGGACCTGAGTTCAAATCCGGCCTCAGAACAAACACTTGACACTTACTAGCTGTGTGACCCTGGCCAAGTCACTTAACCCCAATTGACCTAAGCAAAAAAAAAAGAAAGAAAAAGAAAAAAGAAATATCACAACACCTTAAAAGGCATAATTACATATATACATATACACACACATATACATATCAATACATACATACATGCATGTATGTCTATATGTATACACACATACATATACACTCACCATATGCATATTTTTTATGTATGAGTGTTTTTTTCCGCCTGGCACCATCTCCCTCCTCTGGATTCCTATACCACTTCCTATCTCCATTCCTATCTCTACAACTCATTTGGCAATGACAGAGTTGCCTTGGGGCCACTCTGTTATTCCTGCTTTGCACTGGTATTTAACAGTCTCCTTTGTGAGTCTCTGCTCCCCAGCCAAATGAGCAGGTCCTTAAGAATAAGGACTGTGTCTTTATCTTCTTGTATCCCACACAGGGCTGGGAACACAGTCTACATTCAGTATCTATTTGTTGATTGATTGGAGGTTTAAAAGGCACTTGATTTCTCCCCTTCACCCTCCTCCCAGTCTTTTCTTTCCTTCTCCTCTTCTATTTCTCATCAAGAAAACAGAGCACCTACTATTGTTAGACCAAAGTAAAGGATTACTAAACTCCTGAATTCTTCCTGCCTCCAGTCCTAGGATTCCAGAAAAAGAAGAAAGAACCCAGCCTGAGGTTAATGGTTAGTGCCTAATGGAATAGCCATAGACCATTTTATAGGCCAGACAGTGACAAGGTGACCCACAGTCAGCACTTCAGCTGGACAACTCTCGTACTATTCGACTCACAGGTTGGTTTGGGAGGCACAGAGAACCTAGTTGCCTGTTTTAGCGTTCAGATCCCAGGTGGTCTCTCACACTCATGCTAGCATCATAGAGAGAATTTAACCCCAGTTTGGGAAGTAGGGAAATAAGGATTCCTCTTTGCCGGTTGTATTCATTCCTGAGCCCCTTGACAGCAAGGATAATTTCTTTTTGCCTCTGTACTCCTAGCATCTAGCACATCTCCTAGTACATACCAGGTGCTTAATTAATGTTCAGTGAGTGATTCCAGACAAACCTCATTCCCTTTTTTTAAAAAGTTTATTAAAGTGAGAGCACAAGGGAATGTTGTAGATGAAGCATTTGAGAAAGTCTCCTATGCCCTTCTTGTGGAAATATGGAGGAGCGTGGGCTAGGTAATAGTATAGTAAAATAGATTAAAAAATGGTTTTGGCCGCACCCAAAAGGGAGTCATTAATGTGCGTATGTCAATTTAAAAGGTTTCCACTGGAGCTCCCCAAAGATAAGTGTTTGATCCTGTCCTGTTTTACATTTTTATCTCCAACTTAGTGTGTTTATCAAATTTGAAAGTAACTCCAATCTAGGAGGGATCGTTGAAACACTGAATGACAGAGGCAGAATTGAGAAACAATCTTGATTAAAGCATTGGGCCAAACCAAATTAGATGAAATTAAAAAGGGATAAATGTAAAGTCTTACATTTGGATACAAAAATCACTTTTACAAATACAAGCTGGAAGAGTGGTGAGATAGCACTTCAGTTGAAAAAGATCTGCAGGTCTTAATGGATGTCAAATTCAATATGATGTGGGCACCATGAAAGATGATGACATCATAGGCTAAATTAAGGGAATGAAGACCAGGATTTAAGGAGGTGAAAGTCTTACCATACTCTGACCTCAACAGTTCATAGTCAAATTTCATAACAATATGTAAATTCCTGATCTACCACATTTTAGAAAAGACAGTGTGATAAGATAGAGAATGTCTATAGGAGAATGACCAAGATGTTCACCATCAATCAACTGGGAATATTTGGCCTGGAAGACAGAAGGATGAGGGGAGACACAATCATTGTCTTCATGTAAAAGGCTTTCATATGAAAGAGGAATGAGACTTCCCGGAGGCCAAAGCTGAGAATAATGGGTAGGGATTACAGAGAGTCAAATTGAGACTCGATGTAAGGAAAAACAGTGAGAGCCATTCAAAAGTAGAATGGTCTGTCTGGGGAGATAATAGTTTCCTCCTCACCAGAGAGCTTCAAGGTGAACATGACGTAGTAGATAGGAAATTGGACTTGGATTCACCAACGAGTTTCAAAGCGCACTTTGGGTATTTACTAGTGATAGGAACCTGGACATGGGACTTTATCTAACTGTTCCTCAGCTTCCTCATCTAGAAAATGAGGGGTTGGACTTATTGACATCTAAGGTTCCTTCCAGATCTAAATCTATGACAATATAAGTAACTTATAAATAATATTCTTTAGTTATTGATTGAATCTTTGGTTATGGCATGGTTTCTCAGGTCCCTTTTGACTCCGAGGTTCTTATGATTCTGTGAAATACATAAACAGCACTTCATTTCTTTCTAAAGTCTTCATTTCAGCATTCAGGCATGTAGTATATGTGATATTTGTGTAACTTTTAAATGGCTGGAAATCTTGTCTCTCCATTTAGATTATGAACACCTTGAAGGCAGGGTCTTTGCCTTCTGTCTAATCTTCTGCAGCATCTACATCACAGTAAGCAATCTCTAAGTTTTTGCTGCATTACATTGAAACACAGGGACTTCCTATGAACTGAAGGAATATTTTAGTGCAAGGAATGGTAGACCACAATGCCCTTCATCTCTGGTCTCTTTAATAGGGAAATGACTGATGTGTGAGCACGTCAATAACCAGGAGACATCTCTAGCGATTCTAACAAAGACATAAACATTGAGCAATAGAGCTTGTTCTTTGTTGGAAACCGATTCCAGGGTGAAAAAAGGAGGGGGCAGAGGGTGGGTGCAAATGGCTAAGTGGAATCATGAGTAACCACAGTGGGGAAAAATTCAGAACCCAACATAGCCATGAGAACATCAAAGTCTTCTGAAAACAATGTGTCTAGAAACAAAGTTGGGGCTTCCTTGTTTTCACCACTACCATTTTGCAAGTGCAGGTTGCTGTCTGCCATAACTATACCCAGTCTACTGCCACTATGAGAAGACTGACCATTGACATGTATCCTTCGATTTACCTGACCTGATATCTTCCCTAGTTCTTTAGTTCACAGAATTATAAATCTATAAAAAGAAGGAACTGGCTGTGAGCCCAGCTAGTCCAACTTTCTCGATTTCAGATGAGGAAAACGAGACCTAGGGTGATGACTAGACTTGTCCAAAGTCACACAGGTAATAAGAGTGATAGGTGAGATTTTAACCAAGGTTTTCTGACTCTTTGCTACTGTGTCTGTAGATGTATGTCTGTATGTGTTTTCAAG
>NW_020954546.1:9595815-9615113 GCF_900497805.2 Vombatus ursinus | reverse complement strand
TACCGTAGAACCATCCATATGACCCACTATAATCCATTGGTGTACCTTCATGACTTGTGGGTCAATGTCAGCAGCTGTACCGTCAGGAGTGACAATTCACCCAAAGAGAATAGAGGAAATCTGACAGCAGACATGGATGGAAAGAATTACAGGCTTCAGATGCCAACTGAGCCTCCTGACACCTCCTTCCTGCTATTTGCTGATGAGGTGGTAGTTTGTATCACCTAGCTGGATCCTCAAACTGACTCAGTCAGATTGGAAATGATCATAAGTTTGTCAACTTCCCTCATGACTGGTCAATTGCTGCTCTCTGTGGTGGCCTGAAATATTTGTTTACAGATTAATTCTCAAGAATGAAGCTTTGTTTCAATATTGATTTTTGTTTGATCGATTGTAACATTTTTCACAAAGATATTGCATAGTAGCAGGTGGGGTGTGCCTTTAGAGTCAGGAAGACTAGAGTGCAAAATCATAGAGGGAGTTTCCTCACTGGAAATTCCCTACACTGATGAAATCACAGGTCCAGATAGGAACAGCATAGGAAATGTCCAGCAAACCACCAAACTAGCTTTCTCATTTTTTTCTTATTAAATTTTGAAATGCTTAGGGAAGTTTTATGACCAAGCAAGCACAGCCAATTAGCTTTCTTGCCCCCGTGAAACCCAATTACTGCCTGTTAAAGCTTTTGTGGGCAAAACATGTAAAAATCTGATGGTGAAGGAATATGTGTATGGGGTCGTGGCTTCCTCCTGAAGGCCAGTGTATTGGAAGGAAAGCCATGGGTCCTCAGCCACCCATTATCCACAAAGTGCATAGCCAGAACATACAGATATGGAACCACTCATCTGATTTGCACAAAAAAACCAACAACCCTGCTCACTTCCTCCCTTAGCAGCCTTGCCCTTCACTGCATAGCTATAAAGTAAAATTTATTTCACAAGCTGAGACCTCTTTCATAGGATCAGGTTTTTCAAACTGTGCCCTTACAGTGAGAGCCAAACCAGGGAGAAAAGGACAGAGAATTAAATAACTGTCGTAGCGTCCTTTAAGCTCCCATGCTTTTTGTAGAGAAGCAAAAATACATGGAAAGAATTTTAAAATAGGATCAAAAGATCATCAATTTAGAGCTAGAAGAGATCTTAGAGGCCATCTGGTTTAGTTCCCTCATTTTACAGAGAAAGAAACTGAGGCCTAGAAAGGAATCATCAAAGAAACTGAGTTTAAACCCCACCTCTCACACTAACTTTGTGACCTTGGACAAGTCACTTAATATCCCTGAACTTCAGTTTCCTCCTCTCCAGAATAGGTGAGCTCTGAGGTGCCTTCCAGCCCTTTATCTGCGATCTATTTTATCTTTATCTTTATCTTTATCTTTAGCAATGATTAGTGACTTGCCAAAACTCACATGGGTAGAAAGAGGCAAAGGTGAGATTTGAACCTAGGACCTATTATTCCAAATCCAGGGCTCTTGGGGCGGCTAGGTGGGTGCAGTGGATAGAGCACCGGCCCTGGATTCAGGAGGACCTGAGTTCAAATGCGGCCTCAGACGAGTAACACTTACTAGCTGTGTGACCCTAGGCAAGTCACTTAACCCCATTGCCTAGTCAAAAAAAAAAAAAAGAAGAAGAAGAAGAAACAAAACCAGGGCTCTTTTCATTGTACCAAAACCAACATTAGGTCAGGTCCAGACTACACCTTTACTGACCACTTTTGTTACAGTCTCACTCAAGCTATATAAAGTATTGTGCAAATGGAAGAGTTATTAACATGTAATTACTAAAATTTATGGAATGTGTCTCATATTCACTGTATACTCAGCTTAATGACTTGTCTTTAGTTTTCATGGCAAGAATTGGATTAATACCTTGTTTTTTCTAAAAAATCAAAATAATTCCCATTTATATATGCCTTTCCTAACACCAACTGCCCCATTTGAGTCTTTCCTCTTTAGATGTAAAAACACCTTTCAAAGGGAGAACGGCATGATTCAATTATTAATATCCTCCTTGAAAAAAGTTGGAATCTCACCTTATAAGCAAGACCTCTGAATGGCATGACCGGTTCCACCTTGATGTTAGACTAAGCCTCTGGCTAACCCCAACTAATTAAAAAAGAGAGACAGACAGACAGACAAACAGGATAGTTTAAACAATTGGCATTATTTTTGTTCACTTATATGTTCAATTATCTGCCCTTTCCCTAAGTAATCTAAAGAGTTAGCGGACTAAAATTTTGTTTAAATTTGAATCCTAATTCTGTCACTTATTACCAGCTGTGTGGCCTTGGGCAAATTACTTAACCTCTCTGGGTCTCAGGTTTCTCACCTGTAAAATGAAGAGGCCAGATTCTTCCAGCTCCATAATCTATCTTGGGTAGAGTTTTTCAGACCCAAGACCTCTTGGACCTGGGAAACTGCCCTCCTTTCTTGCTTGTGTAAAAATCTGATAGTATTGGAGCAGCTAGGTGGCACAGTGGATAAGCTCCGGCCTTGGAGTCAGGAGGACCTGAGTTCAAATCCAACCTCAGACACATGACACTTATTAGCTGTGTGACCCTGGGCAAATCGCTTAACCCTGGTTGCCTCACCAAAAGGAAAAAAAAAAAATCTGTTGGTGAAGGAATATAGGGTCATAGCTTCCTCTGAAAGAAAACCGTGGGTCCTGGCCTATGGGTTAAAAGAAATTGGAAGCCATCTGTTTAAAAGATTTATCTTTTTGTACTATATAGTTAGTTCCAGGTACATAGTAAGCACTTAATAAGTGCTGATGAAATGACTAACTGTAAACCTACATTAAGGAAATAACCAGAAAACTAGCCTGCTTAGAGCTGGATCAATTTCATCCGAGTGACCAATTTCAGCAGAATTGCAGATGTCTGTGGGGGCAGGGCTGATTCGTTCTGTTGCCACAAAAAGCCCAAGGAAATATTTTCCTCTTCTTCAAGCTGAGATTAGTCATCACATAGACACAATTTCTGCGGAGTTTTGCTGCTGTTGTTTTGTCAGGACAGAAAATGTCATCATGAAGAGTTCCAAATGGCAGCCACTCAAAGTGCCGTAACAGCTAGTGAGAATTCTAGGGATGAGAACACAGGCACGTCCCTGCTCAGCGTTGGCTTTCCAAAAAGCTGCATCTCGCAATAGGTTCCTCTGAATACCTGCTCCCCAGCACCTAAGAAATATGATCCAGTTTTATGAAAACTGATTTAAACCCAACTTTTCAGGAGTAGACCACTTCACAGAGGTTGAAAATAACCACAGTGTTTAGGGCTGGGGGAACTTTGGGGATTATCTTCGTGGTTTTACAGATGAGAAAGCTAAGACAGAAAAAGTGAGTGACTAGCCCGAGGTTACATAAATAGGAAGTATATCATAACTGGAATTTGAAACCAAATCCAATGATCATTCCACAACACCATAGTCCCTGTGATAAATAATAGTAGTACTAGTAGTAGCAGCAGCACTACTAGTAGTAATAGTAATAGTAGCAATAGTAGGAGTAATAGTAATAGGAGCAGTAACAGTAACATAGTAGTAGTAAATAATAGCGGTAGTAGTAATAGTAGTAGTAACAATAGTAATAGTAGTAGCAGTAGTAGTTGTAGTAGTAGTAGTAGTAGTAGTAATAGTAATAGTAGTAGTAGTAATAGTAGCAATAGTAGTAATAGTAATAGTACTAGTAATAGTAGTAGTAGTGCTCTAGATTTAAAGATGAGAAAATCAAGCTCCAGAGAGTAGAAGTGATTTGTACTAAGTCATGCAGCTCATTAGAGCCAAATACTTTGGCAAGGACTGTGAATTGATATGAGCATTGATGAGACTTTTTTTCAACCCTCAGTGGATTGCAATGTCTGGGTTAATCTTTTGATCTGATATGAATCCTTGGAGGTACAAAATTGGGTCATCTGGCAAGGATCAAGCCTTCCAACTCCAGTGCCAATCCCAGAAGGCTAGAGTCCTATCACCACCAAAACCTTTTCCTTCCTCTGCCCTCCAGAGGGAGAAAAAAGGGGTGGCCAAGAGGGTTATCTCCATATATCAAGAGCGGCACATTAGAATTAGGGAGAGATACAGCAGCATACTCACAAGATCAGAGATCCAGGGCTGGAAGAAACTTCAGAGGCCATGTAGCCCACCAGCTTCTTTACACAGGTGGGGAAACTGAGGCACAGATAGATCGCATGACTTACCCGCAATCACAAAGGCAGTAGGTAGTAGACGTTCAAACCTACGTCTCCTGACCCCAAATCCAGGGCTGTTTCTACCGTACCGCACAGATACCCAGTTGTAATATTAACATGCATCCATTCTTTCAAGTGACTCAGCTATGACAATGAATAGATCTAGTCTAAGGGACTCCAAGGAATGCGATCAGTATTACGGGAAGGTTTTGAAGAGCATGGATTTGTCATTCCAGAACTGAAAGGGTTCTCAGAGGCCATTTTGTCCGCGTTTGCTGACTTGCTCCAAATCCAAGGACCATAAAATCTTATAGTTAGAGCTGGAAGGGACCCCAAAAACCATCTAACCCATTTTAGAGATGAGGAAACTGGGGCCTAGTAGTGATTCGTTATTATCATGTTTTCCAAAGGAGAGAAGGAGAATCAAAAATAATAATAAGAAGAAGAAGAATAGCTAACACACAGATAACACTTTGACGTTTGTGAAGCATTACTGCATTACGTGACCTGCCCAAGGCCACACATATCTAGCAAGTATTGGTTGCAGAACCTGAATCCAGGTCTTCTGTCTTCAAATCCAGATTTCTATCTACCGGGCCACTTTCCTCAAGGGATCTTAAAGATGACATAGTTCAACCCTCTCACTTTACAGAGGAGGAAACCCAGGTCCAACTGGGAGAAACCTGACAGATGGTCCAGTCCAGTCACCTAATTTTAGAGAGTAGGAAACTGAGGTCCACAGAGCTGAAGGGACAAGCAAACACACATGGGTAATGGATAGTAGAGCTGAGATTAAAATGGCGCCCTCTGGCTCAGCATTCTTGCTCTTTCCTCTCGACCACATGAATTCCCAAGTCCAATTCAGTCCTTGTGTTGCCTTTTCTTGGGGCCAGCACAAGACTTTGATGTATCTGCTTGGAGGAGGTGGCCCTAGAGATAAGCTGATATCTGCTGCTGAGGCATTGGGGAGCACACAGGTGCTGTCATTTGGTATGCAAATTGCTTCATTAGACACCGAATGTCAACAGGTCAATTGTCCATTCCCTCGAAAACCAAGATAAAACCTCCATGTATAATGATTCTGGAGCTCCAGCTTCATTGTGCCAGTTATTTTGTTTACTAAATCATCCAATATTTTGTCATTATAATATTTTCACCTAATTTAGCGGCATCCTAAGAAATAATTTGTTCCACGGTCCAAGCAATTAGCCGTTGTTCAATTTGTTTGTCTAAGACGTGAGAATAAGCAATTCACCCATGATTGCCTTCCTGGACACCTAATTAACACTACTTGGCACCGTTCTGAACACTAGGGAGGAACACGGTATAAAATGAGCTGGCTGCTTGGGAAGATCTTTGCAAAACTGGGTTAACTTGCAAGATCTCCTCTGCCTGCAAAGGCAGCATAGCTCAGTGGGGAGAGCTGGGGACTTAGTCACTCCCGCCTGCGCAGAGGTGCACCATAGTCTATATTGTCAGACTCAGCTGGGACGCAGGGTGGCTTTGCCTCACTTATTCCTTCTCCTTCTATTTCTATTTCTTTGTTGGCCACCGTGTCTCTCTAGGGAGGTGAGGGGGAAGTGCTCTATGTGAAAGTCAACAAAAAGAGGCATATAAAGGACTCCATACTAAAATTACTTGGGATGGGAAGACACGGCTTGGAGATCTTGCTGGCTCCTTATTCACATACAACTCTCCATTTCCCACCTCTGTGGATTTGCCTCAGCTGTTCTGGAGTGCTCACCTGCACCTCCTGGTGCCCCTGGCTTCCTTTAAGACAGCTCGAATTCTGCAAGAGACCTTTCCTGTCAGCAGCTTCCCTCTGGGATTCCTTCCTCATCTGCTCGTATATATCTCGTGTGTACAATTTTTAACACGTTGTTTTCCCAGTTAGGATGTGAATTCCTTGAAGTAAGGGTCTGTTTTCACCTTTCTTTGCATGTCCAGGGCTTGGCATGGTGCCTGGCACATATCAAGGGTTTAATAGATGTTTGCCAACTGCCTGACCGTTCATCTGACTTTTCCTCCCTGGTCCTAAGTTTCCTCTTCTGTAATGTGGACATGTGAACATTTATCTGAATTACCTCATGGACTGGTTGTGAAGGAAGGACTTTTTGAACTATCACGTACAATATAAATAGGAATTACTATTCTGGAGCAGCTAGGTGGCACAGCAGATAGAGCTCAGGGCCTGGGATCAGGAAGACGCATCTTCATGAGTTCAAATCCGACCTCAGACACTTACCAACTATGTGACCCTGGGCAAGTCACTTCACCCTGTTTGCCTCAATTTCCTCATCTGTAAAATGAGCTGGAGAAGGAAATGGCAAAACATTCTAGCAGCTTTGTTAAGAAAACTCCAAATGGGGTCATGAAGAGTAAGACATAACTGAAAAATGACTGCACAACAAAATTCTGGGGCACGGAGTTAGTATGGCCCTCTAACGATATAGATTAGCAACCCAAAGGGTTATTCAGACCTTCATGACCTTGACAAATCTTCGTCCACAGACTCCACAGTCCAGCAGTTCTGTCCTACTTGCTGGTCTCCCACCTCCACACCTTTGTACTGCTTGGAATGTTCTCCTACCTCCATGACTTAAAATCTCTGGTTTCCTTAGAGACTTATCTCAAGTTCTCCCTTCTGCAAGAAACTTTTCCTGATCTCCCCCTACCACCACCCTGGATGAAAGTGTCTCCCACTCCAAGATTGCTTGATAATATGATGTATTTGTGTGAAATCAAGACTACACATGCATGTGTTGTTAAAATACAAGCTCTCAAGAGCATTCTTAGTGCCTAGCCCAGTGCTTAGCACAAAGGAGGACCTTAATTAATGCTTATTGTTTGATTGATAATGGAAGGCAGCAGGTTATACCACTAGACAAGGTTCAGACCCTGCCTCTTATACATGGATGGGCAAGTCACTTCATCTCTTTCAGCCTCAATTTCCATATCTGTAAAATGGGGGTAACTACAAGTCGCCTGCCTCGCAGAGTTATTGTACTCCATAGAGCAATAGTCTTAATACATGACATAAAGATCAGTTATGATGATTGCTCAAGAGGACACATGACAAGCTCATCACATCAGACAGCAACCACCCTAGAAAGTGCCAAACTTTTCCATAAAACTCCAAAATGATGAATCATGGGAAAATCCAGGAACTGCTCATGCCCTACAGGAGAAGAGGGAAAGCACTGGGCAGACATTTCTCACCTGATGGAAGTGTGTCTGTGATACCGAGCTCAGGGGGCCCATCTGCCATCTGGGCTGAGACCTAAAGCCAATGACTCCTAAACTCAGCCCTAGAGTCATTCTGGGGGGGTCCAAAGATCTTCTGTGGATTTCATGGAAATCAGCCCTGAGCAGATCAACTGTGTTGGAAAGCCTGGAACAATAGAATCTTAGGGCTGGAAGGCACCTCAGTAATTGAGTACACCTTCCTCATTTTACAGATGAGGAAACTGAGAACCAAAAGGAAGAAAACGACAAGCACAGGTCACTCCACTGTGATATGAGGTCCTGTGGAGCAGTGGTTACATGTTGGAACAGATGTCAGTTATGTTAGAAAGAGCATTAGCTTTGAAGTCAAAGGACCTGGATTCCAATCTTGCCTCTGATGGTTTCTATTTGTGTGACCTTAAGCAAGTAACCTGGGCAGCTAGGTGGCACAGTGGATAGAGCTCAAAAAGACCTGAGTTCGGATCTAGCCTCAGCCACTTACTAGCTAGCTGTGTGACCCTGGGCAAGTCACTTCACCCTGTTTGCCTGTTTCCTCCTCTGTAAAACGAGCTGGAGAAGATGGCAAACCCTTCCAGTATCTTTACCAAGAAAACCCCAAATGGGGTCATGGGGAGTCAGACACGACTAAAAGAACTGAACGACAAAGAAAGGAATCTAACCTTCCTGAGCCTCACTTTCTCTCTGTTACAAAATGAGGATTTGAACCAAATGACTTCTGAGATCAGCTTCCAACTCTAAATCTATAATAGTAGGATTACTGCTAATACCAATTATATAACAGCAAGCAAATCACTTTGATCTCTCTGTGCCTCAGTTTCCTTATCTCTATAATGAAGGTGACAATGATATATGTAGTGCCTAATTCACAGGGTTATAATGAGACTGAAATGAGGTTATGAATGTAAAGCACTATATAGTTATTATTATTATTATTATTATTGATGCTGGAACTTTTGGTGGTAGTAAAATACTAGTGCAAAGGTCCAGAGATAAGAAATATAAGAGATGAAACTCCATGTGTAAGGAGCAGCAAGAAAGCCAGTGAGAACTCAGCAAGACGAACTCTGACACATATTGGCTATATGACCCTGAGTAAGTCACCTAACCTCATGTTGTCCCAGGAAGTTCTCTAAGATAAGATGCCCCAGCAGGTGTTGATCTGCACAGATAGAGGGACTCTTCTCACTGGGAGTTCCCTACACCACTGAAATCACAGTTTTGAGCTCCCTTTCCTTGTTCCCTTCCCCATCACACACAAAAAAAAAAAACAGTAACAACAAAACTAAGTCTAGAATTTATTTTCTGACACATGTGAAAATATATGTATATTTCAAAACTATATTTTCATTCCTAAATTTCACACTATCAAGTAAGGTTCAAAAACCATGTTTTCCCATATTCACAGTTCTAATCAAGGAAGGTTATGGAAACAATCAGCTTTAAAAATAGAAGACTAAACAGAAGCCCAGTGCAAGGATTTTTATAGTTGTTCTTCCTCAAGGTTATTAATGAGACTTTTGCCTAATGACCTTTTGCCATTTAAAATCACAATCACATGATCAAGGGACCAGGGTGCCACAGTGACTTCCCCAAGTCTGGGAACCTGGGGTCAAGTCCCACCTCCAAAACTATGTGACCTTGACCACTTAACCTCACTTTTGTCATTTGTCATATGAGAGGGTTGGACTCGTTGACTTCTCAGGTCCCTTCCAGATCTGTGATTCTATGGACTGCATCCAACTAGAGTTGGAATAGAGAATGACTTCAGAATATTAGCTCTGGGAAGTACATCTTTTTGTGCTTTTACTGTAAGTGATCAAAATTAACACAGTTTAAATGTTTACAATACATTTGGGTGAGAAGTCATCACAAAGTGATTACTTTGCCATCAAGGTCTTAAAATAATTACGCCTTATGGTCTCTTGGTCTTTGTTCATCTTGCTTTATGGAAATTAGGAAAGTGATTTGCATTTTTATTATATATTAATTGTATCATGGGTATTTTAACTCTGTGAATTGCCCTAGAGCTAAGTTCACACTTTACTGTTGTGCCTATCGGTGCATCAGGATCATGAGTGAGATATGCAACATCCCTCCAGTCAGCCACTTCACTTTTCAACACGGAGATCAAGAAGAGCCTTTGTGTGTTACTCTACCATCAGTTAAAGGGGGGTGTGCCCTGAGACTCTGTCCAGCAATGTCCTTTGTGCAAGAGAGATGACTGCAATCATAGAATCTCAGAGCTCAGAGGGACCTTAGAGGTCATCTGGTCCAACCTATTCCTAAAGTACAACATCCCTTACAAAGGGTCATCTCTCCCAGCATCCACTTAAACACATCCAATATGGGAATCATCTCTCAAAGAAGCCCACTCGGTGGTTTGCAAAATTGTTAGAAAATTATGAACTTCAATCCCTTGTCTTTAATTCATAAGATCATAGATGGAAAGTCCCATTGAAACCATCTTGGCCAATTCCCCCAATTCTTTTCTTCTTCAACCTCCAAATATCCCAAGTTATTCAACCAGTCCCATCTGTGTTATCTTGGACAAGTCACTTAACTTTTCTAGGCTTCAGTATCTTTCTCTTTAAAGTGAAGGAGTAGACTAGATGACCATGAAGATCCCTTCCAGCTCCAGAAACCAAGCTCTAACTTGGTTTCTAGTCCTGTCACCATCCTGGTCCAACAGCCTGCCTGATACAATTAAGTACAATATAAGGAAAGACAACGAGAAGACATCAGTGAAATTACTGGAGTGAAACTAGCATGGTTGTGCTATGGTGTATTGGGTCATCCAGTGGAGGGCAAGAAAAACTCCAGACTCTAGCCAGCCCTGAATAAGTAAAACATCCAAGCTGACCAGTCTTTCTGGGTAATGCTTCTCTCGAGGGCAGGCATCCTTTAGTTCTCCTATTGACAGAAAATATGGATGCAAAAAGCATTAGCAATTTGAGGTTCCTGCCAAGCCTCTCAACAGGGGCTTAACTACATCATATATTTCTCCAGCTCCATTAGTTTGATTATGAAACATGTCATGAATTTAAAAAGCCACAAACTATGAGGGGAATTCCAGACAAAGATACATGGCCACACTCATAAGCCAGAATCACTGGAAACATCATGAGGAGCTATCCCAGGTGGTCATCTCAAGGAAAGGGGAGGGTTTTTCCACTGAAAGCTGGTGAAAGAATCCCTAAGACTATGAAAAGAACTTCATCTGCAATTTTCTTTATGAAATGGAAGGTTCTTCTTTATTATAAAATGAGGAAGAGAGGAAAAGCCATTTGATTAGTTTTCATTTAACATAGATTCATTCAAGTGAATCTAAGGCAGGCTAGAAATTCTGAGGTATTGTCCAAACCTGAGATCTTACAATTGACTTGAATTAATCGATTAAGTCACAAATTCACACTTAAGTCAATAAGCATTTATTAAGTGCCTACTCTGAGCCAAACATTGTGTTGGCAGAAATAAAATAGTCCCTGCCCTCAAGGAACTTACGTTCCACCAGGCAAAACTAGTTTTCTTGATTATAAGTATATACAGGAATAAATTCCAACTTAATACAAGGTAGCTTAAACTTCCCCTTCAGTAGAGGCCTTTAGAAGCCTAAATTCATGCCTCCCCTCACCCTTGCTGTTAGTGCCCCCATAAATAAAGTTACCCTGTATCTGCTTTTCATGTATCTTATTTATACCTGTATTTGCACAGAATCCTTGAGGACAGGGATTATTTCACTTTTGTTTTTGTGTCCCTAGACCTCAACACAAAGCAGGAATTTAATAAAGGCTTATTTGTTAATTGATTGTGAAATTGAATCATCGGTGGACTATAGGGCCTTTGGGGTCCCACGTAGATCTAAATTCCTAAATTGTTTGTTTGGTTTTTTTTGCCTTTCATCATATCCCCAGAATTTAGCCCAGCCCCTGACACATAGTAAGGGCTTAATAAATGCTTTTTGATTGATTGATCAATTTATTCCATGATTGCATCCTTCCCTGGGTGCCGGCTGGTGCTTCCTTGTCCCCATTTGTGCCTCTGTCCCCATGTCTTCCTTCTAGCTCCTCGTCACAGGCAGCTTCACTCTGTGTCCCTGGATGAGGGGATACCCCAAGTGGCTGCAGCCTTCCCCTCTGCCCACCCTCCTCTGACATGAACCCTGCATAGGGGATTGTGAGACTTTCCTCTATCACTGAGCCAACAATCCAGTGCTTGTCAGCCACCAACACTCTTCTAGACTTGATAGTTTGGGAGTAAGTAAGATCATAGGGTCAGAAACCAAAGACCCAAATATCCCAGAGGTTCTTGGAGTTAACATCAGAAGCCAGCTTAAAGTCCTTTCATCCCAGCCTGACTTACCCAAGGTCCATGACAGAACCAAGATTCAAACCCAGCTCCTCTGTCTCCAAGCCCAGCATTCTTTCCACTGTTCTAGGCTTTTTGGTTAATGTCAGTTATTAGCTAATTGCCAAGCTTCCTAATGTCTCTACAGACAGTGGGGCCCAGATATTCCAAGGGTATAATCGCAGTTCCTCCTGTCCAAAGAGTCTATCACAATCTAGAAATATTAGCCAAGGGTTAGGGCAAAGAGGCATGCGGTGGGGGTGAAACAAAAATAAAATGGTAAATTAGTAAAGCTTCATATCTTGCTATTGAGGGCATTTGGGTAGAGGCAGTTAATGACCCAATTTCTTGTATCTTTACTATATTTATCCTTCAATATGATCTTCATATCAAAACATAAAAATATTTAAAATACTTATAAACATGGCTCATTGGAAGCATAGATATTATTAGTATTTTGAATTTTACTAAATTTAGGAGTGCTATTAATTCAGTTCTAGACACAATCCAATCTGGAGGTTTTGCTCCCAATCATGATTTGCCATAGCTGAAGAATTCTTTATCAAATGATGATAAGGAGCCTACGATCCTTAGATAGGCTGATTCTCAGACAATAGTAATCATCAGTCACTTGAAGCCCTTCTAACTTGATTTGGCCTATCAGAGCTTCATTTGTGCATAGCTTTTCTAAACATAAGCTTACCTCCAAGGAAGCATCAGAATTTTTCTGCAGGCTGGATGAGAGGTTGCAAATTATATATTGCTTTCAATGATCCCAAGCTGATCACGCCTTTATACCGCCTTCAGACTACTTTTCAACTCTCATTCCCCAGAGAATGATTACCACCTCCTTCTTCGCCAGGGTTATTTTGTTGGTAACTGTGGCATTTTTCTGATGTTTTCTAGTAATGTAACTCACAAGTCACAAGCGCTTAATAGCTATATTTTCCATTAACAATAATCAGCTAGGCTCAATTAACATTTAGCAAAGGATTTTACTAAGGTAGTATAGTAAGGACGGTTGGTACAGAACATCCCCCCACCTACAATCTGGGGTATGCTCTCTTATAAGTACACCCAGAGTCAAGAGAAAACTGGAATTTAACGTGGAGGATGGTAGTCATGAGGAAGCATATGTAGAGATCACATCTATCCAAAGAGTAAACTCACAACTCTTTTTTCCTAGAAATACTTTCTTGAGTCCATGGCTGGCCTTCTTTTGTCCTTCAAGGATCATTCCCCTTCCAGTTGCTTCCTCCCTCAGGTAGCTATCTTTCTGCATCCATCTGTGTCAAGCTAAATTGTTGCGCTCATGTTCCCTTCTCCCTAATGATATAGCCACTATGACTCAGCTACAGAACTTCCTTGAGTTCTTATGGCCTTCTGGAATATCCCTCCGCCATGCCAGCCCCCTTCTTCCATTGGCGAGTTCTTTTTGGAGCCTCTATTTAATGTCACTTTCACATTCATCTTCTGTTACATGGCCTTGCTTTCATCTCCTGTAAGTGTTTTAAGATTGTTGATGAGTTCCCAGTGCAGCTGAAGGCCTATAATATATTGGGTAGGATTCTCTACAAAGGACTTAGAGACCAGCAGGGGCAAGAATTACATCAGATCAGCATTCAATCAACGAGTATTTATTAAGCATCTACTATATACTAGGAGCTATGCTAGGCCTTGGGAATACAAAGACAAAAATGAAATATTCTCTGCCCTTAAGGAAGTTACATTCCATTGGGGGAGAGAACATCTACACACATATTAGTACAGACAAAATCAATGCTAGGTAATTGGGGAGGGGGGCTGTCGAATAGTTGAAGGGATCTGGAAAGGCTTCATGTAGAAGATGGTGCTTGAGCTAAATTCTGAAGCAAGAAATAGAAATTTGGAAGCAAAGTCATAGAAATTTTGAAGGAAGTAATAGAAGATGAAAGAGTTGGATCTAAACTATGGAAGAGTTGTGATCTAAACTAGTGCACCCACATTGATAAGGCCAGAAATACTTTGAGTTCATTCATTCATTCATTCATTAAGAAATTGTTTTTCTTTTTAAAATTTCAAAACTTCAAAAACTCTTGGTTTCATGGGTATTAATTCTTCATCAATGCAAAAACAAACAAACAAACAAAAAATGCCATCTCCCCTCAGACTTTAATAAACGATCCCCATGTGTTTCTCTTGCCAAACAGGATCATCAAAGCATAGGTTTAGAACTGAAATACTCTTAGGAACCATCAAGTCCCATTTCCCAATTTTACATATGAGGCACAGGGAAAGTGAAGTGACTTACCAGTGGTCATACAGCAACTAAGCCCAAGGCAGGATTTGAAACCAGGTCTTCTCAATTCTACATGTAGTGCCCTGGCTGATGTCAGAAGGCCTGGGGTCCCATCTCGCCCCCAGGGCCTACTTTCTGTGTGACTTTGGACAAGTCACTTAACTTCCCTGAGCCTCAGTTTCTTCATGTGTACAGTGAGAGGACTGGACTAGAGGGACCCTGTGGTCCCCCTCTAGTTCTACCTACAATAGCACCAGCACATAGGTAATATGGATCTTATCCCCGTTTAAGACGTGAGGAAACCGAGGTTATTTAGAAAGAGCAATGAGTGGCCAGTGTTCATACCGAGTCTCAGAGACTGGATTTGAACCCAAGTTTTCCTGGTACAGTGGAAAAAGCACTGACTCTAGAGTCACATGACCTGTGTTTAAATTCTGGCCCGTCTGACCTTGAACAAGTCACTTAACCTCCTGGCCTCGGTTTCCCCATCTGTAAAATGCAGAGATGATTAGATGGCCCCGGGGCTCTTTCCATCTCTCGATTTAAGACCCTGTAAACTCCAGGTCTGGTACTCATCTGGTTGTGTCATGTTTTCCAGTTTGTCCATCTCCAGCAGCACTCCCGTCACTCTGTGGTATTGTCCTAAGGAAGCCCAGATCACCACCACCTAACAACAATGCATCGCAGTAGGACTTTCTCTAAATACATTCTTTCAGTTATTTTTTATAATTCCTAATCGCTAGCTCATTGTATCAGACTCAAAACTAGTGTTCAGTAGAACCCATGCCTCAGTTTAAATTGGAAGTCTTTGAAAAAAACAGGATTCACTAAAGAGAAATTTTCTTTTCAGAAATATTTCACATTTAATCACGCACAAACTACCTGTGCGGTTCTTTAACGACCTGGGGCTGTTTTTGTTTAGTCAGGGTACCAAAGAGACTCAGAGCACAACCGAATCTCAACATACCCCTTCCCATCTTTCATCTTATAAAAGCAAACTTCAAAATTTATGTTCCACTCTTTTGCTCCAGTGGACAGTTTCCAATAGAAGGCTATTCTTTTATTTTCTCACTCATTAGTGAATTCATCTTTTCCATATGCTTCTTCGCTTTCCACTCAAAATTGTGTGGTTTTGTGGCTTTCCAGCAGCCCCTTGAGTATTTGGCCTTTTCATAAATGAAATTAATTTGATAATATCCTCATTGCTGTGCCAGGGAGATGAGTCAACAGCCCCCTCTCGGTATTTTTTAAAGCCAAAATTAAATGGACCTGTTTCCCCCACACACTCTCTGGCGTGATACAATTGTATTTGCAGGGAGAAATATTTCCAAATGGAAGTACCCAGACCTGGCTAATAAGTTTATAGACCCAATCTGTTCTGGATCACTGTCTCGTAGGAGGGCTCGGGAAGCACAAAAAGAAAGAATGATCACCGACGCCTTGGACCTGGAGTCCTAACCAGGAACACCACTAGCATTTCTTCTCTCTCCTTTCACTGGATTACCAAAGTGTTATTCCTGAAAGGAGCCAATGACTTGGCAATTATCACAATGTAATCAGCACTTGCCATTGAATTTAGGTAATAGGTGCCCCTATAATAATCAGGGAACCATAGAAGAATCGTAAAATCTAATCATAGATTAAGAACCAGATAAAAAGCTAGACTCAGAAGTCTAGAGAGTTAGAGGCAGAGTCTAGAGTGGGGATAAAAGAGTGAATATGACTGGCCTTGATACTTTCCTTAAAATGGAGGTTCTAAGAGGAACCAACTAATTATAGGAAGGGGCCACGGGACAGAGTGGTCTTCCAGGGTGGGAAGGCTTCTGGGGCTTGGGGGAGAAAAATCTCTAGAATGTAGGGAGTGTAACCCAGAGGGGAGAGTGATTGGAACCTTCAACATCCATTAATGAAGAGGCTATTGAAATAGTTCAGGCAAGAAGTGAAGAGATCTAAACCAGGGGGCTGTGAATGGAGAGAAAGGGATAGACACAAAAGATGCTGTGGAGGGAGAATTAACAAGATTTAACAATGTATTAGAAATGGGAAGCGAGGCCAAGAAGAAAGAGTCAGAGATGACTCCAAAACTGTTGACTGGAAGGAAATGAAAGTCCCCCAAGTTTGGAGATACCAGAGGTGTAATGAGGAAACAAAACTCCCTTTTATCAATAGAGATGTGTTGGCTGCAGGTGTAGAATGAGGTGTTCATTCTCAGATGTGATCGTGTGTCAGGTTTCCTGAAAGGTCGGAAGGGTTAGGGAGGAAGACGATGAACTCACGGATTGTTTTGGAATTACACGATGCCCTGGCTAGAATGGACCTTGACAATCAGCTTTTTAGGCGTCTGACTTCATAGATGAAGAAAATGAAAGCTCAGAAGGTGAGCTGATGGTGCCAAGATGTTTGCCGTAGGCTGCTAGAGGCGGGTCCAGGGCTAGGACCAACATTTCCTGACTCAATCCAGGAGTCACTGCAGCAAGTCGTGCTGGGACAATGAACCCTCGGAGAGAAACCATTGCTGTCAGATCTCCTTTCCATCTCATGGTTTGTTTCTGTTGAAATCACAGAGGCTCAGACAAGTGGAGGTTAATGGTAAGAAAGACATAGCTCTGGGGATCGAAGAGTATTTGAATGATGAGAACTTACATTGATACAGCATGTTAATGTTCACAAAGCATTTTGCACCCAGTTTCTCATTCCCTCCTTGCCACAACCCAGGGAGGGAGTCAGTGTGAGTATTTCCATGCTTTAAAAGAGATGAAGTGATTTGTCCAAGATCACAAAGCTGGTAAATGACAACTCATTTAATTTTTATTTTTTTTCTCAATTATACGTAAACATAAAATGTTTAACATTCTCTTTCTAAATTTTGAGTTCCATATTCTCTCCCTTCCTTCCTCCCCTCCCCTACTCCTTGAGAAGGCAAGCCATTCGATATAGATGAGTAAATTACAAAATCAAATCCAGGGCCTGACCCCAAGTCCAGGACTTCTTCTCCTACACCATCCAGCAAAGGTGTCAAACACACAGGTGTGACCCACAAAACGCTCAAGTGTGACCTAAACCAGATTAAAAATGTAATTGGGAAATATTTAACAAAAATAAATGCAGATACAACAAAACATAGATAATATTAACATGTGGTTTTCTAAGTCAATATGAGGCCCACAAAGATCCTTACGTGCAGTTCAGTGGCCCCACATTTCTATTTGAGTTTGACATCTCTGCTATGAAGTACAGTAGATAGGACACTGGACTTGGAGTCAGAAAGATGTGGGTTCAGATCATGGCTCCAACATCCACTGTGTGACCCTGGGTAAGTCACTTAACTCTGGGCCCAAGTTTCTTCATCTGTAAAGTTAGGGGGTGGGCTAAACAACCTTGAAGGCTCCTTCCAGCTCTAAATCTACAACCACATGATTTTTTTTCGAGATTATTACAGTGGAATGTATATATATAGCCTATATCAGATTATGTGCCATCTTGGGGAGGGAGGTGGAGAGGGAGGGGAAGAAAAATTTAAAACTCAAAAGCTTATGAAAGTGATTGTTGATAAATCAAAATAAATTAATAAAAAAGGAAAAAAAAGATTATTACCATGGGCTAGTTGTGTCCTGTTCCTCTTAATTCCAGACCTGTACATCCAGGTGAAGGCATTCTATGCTTCAAACTAGAGGAAAAAAAGAGAAAGAAGCATGGAATAATGGAGGATCACTGGCTGGTCCCCATGACTGAAATTCCCTCTTCATCTCCAGCTCCTGGCTTCCCTGGCTTTATTCAAGTCACAGCTAAAATCCCACCTTCTCCAAGAAACCTTTCCTGCCTTTCCCCTTTCCCCTTCCCCCACCCCTTAATGCTAGTGCTTTCCCTCTGCTGATTAACTCCAATTTGTCATGTATATATTTCATCCGTACATAGTTGTCTGAATGTTGTTTCCTCTATTAGAGGAAAGCTCCTTGAGCTTCTGAGCTCCTTGACAAGAGAGAATGTTTTTTGCCTTTCTGTGTAGCCCCAACATTTAGCACAGTGCCTGGAACATAGTAGATGTTTAATAAATACTTGTTTGCTTGTTTGAGGGAATATAAGAAAGGGATTGGGAAGGCAGAGGAAAAAAGAGATTGAATAGTTTTCAGAGCATCAAACCAAAATGGAATCCTAGCACAGCCTTTGAGTTTGTCACAGTAGTTCACCACAAGTTCGTTCTGTCAGTGGACTTAAGTTCAAATCCAGCATCTGCCTTTGCGACTTCTGCCAACTTGGTTCCACTCTATGAGTTTCAGTTTCCTCACCTGTAAAGGGAAGGATTTAGCATCCTAGGAAACACCTTGGAACCATGCAAGAAAAGTTGCTGAACTATTCATATTTTTGGTCCAGCTCTCCCACTGTTGAATAAATACCCAAAAAGGCCAAAAACAGAAGGAAAAGAGCCATATATGCCAAATTAGTCATAGCATGTGTTTTATAGTAGCAAAACCTGGAAGTAACATGAGTGAGTGTCCCTTGACTGGTAGAATGGTGGGTCAAGTTGTGGTACGTGAATACGATGGAATATTACCGGATTACTTAAAAACAGCAGGCAGGATGACAGTTCATAGAGAGCCAGGCTTGGAGTCAGGAAGACCTGACTTCTAATCCTGCCTTTGACATATGCTGGCTGCATAACTCTGGGTAACTCATTTAACTTCTCATTGCCCCCAGGCAACTGTCTGATGAGAAATTGCAGAAAACATGTGGATTTGCCCTGGTAGAAGCAATTTCCTCACCAAGAATTCAAAGAAACCCAGAAAGACTTGTATATACAGTGCTGTATAGCAAAGAAAGGAAAACAATATTCCCAATGGCTATAATAATGCAAATGAAAATGACACAAAGGCGTCAATCAACAAGCATTTATTAAGGACCTACTATGTACCAGGCACTGTGCTTGATGCTGGGAATACTAATATATATACAAAATACTACAGAGTGTATAGTATGCAAAATACTAATGGATACAAATATATAAAATGTTAATATACACAAAAAATGAAACAACTCCTACTCTCATGGAGCTTACCTTTTGTGGAAAATACAAAATGTGTGTGTGTCTGTCTGTCTGTCCCAAGAGTCTAAATGCAGTTTTAAGATTTAATTTTTAAAACTGCATTTAAACTTTTGGAACACCCTGTAGATATATGATAGCTAGATAATGGATAGGTGGATAGATGGATGGATGGATGGATGGATGGATGGATGGATGGATGGATGGATGGAT
>NW_020954546.1:9579046-9595805 GCF_900497805.2 Vombatus ursinus | reverse complement strand
GATGGATGGATGGATGGATGGATGGATGGATGGATGGATGGATGGATAATAGAAATAAGTTTGAGCACATTTGTTTCCAAAACACTGATACTGAATCCTCTACTCTTGAGAGGTAGTAGACAATGGGTATGGAATGTCACATGCACTGACAAATGTCCTTACTTAACTGCTTTTCTTTGTTATGTGGGATGGTTTTTGAGGGGAGAAGATGGGGAGGGGAGGACATCCTAAGATATTTAAAAAAAAACGATAAGACATTAAAAAATAAAATGGGTACAGGATTAGATTAAATTATCTCTAAGGTCCCTTATAGATTTATATTTTATGACTTTACAATTGACTCACCTCATATTTCCATCTCTGAATCACCAAACTTTCAAGTCAAGTAAATAAGCATTTCATTAAATGCCTACTACATGCCTGGCACTGGGTTATGTGTTAAAGGTATTAAAAAAAAAAGACAAAAGCATCCCTGCCCTCAAAGAGTTCACAATCTGATGGAGGAGACAACATGCAAACTATGTACAAAAAAGACACACACAAGATGGATTGTAGTTAATCATAGAGGGAAGGGAAGGCACTAACATGTTATTCCATGCACACAGCCATTCTTCACTCAATCCTGGGCCAGGATGAGTCACATAGGCACGGGAGAGGAAAAGAGCACATCAAATACCAGAAACCTCTTCTTCCTTTTAGTTCAGAAGACATGTTGGAAGAGAATGAAAAGGTCATCTGAAGACAGACCAGAGAAATATTTTAAATCAACAAGTGACTGGTCAAAGCAGATCAATGGGAGATAGCTGTTCAGTCTCACTCTCCAATTATTTCTCGGTCTGCCTGTCAGGTAGTTGTCAGTTCTGGTTGTCAGGTAACTCTCTGATATGACCATCAGGAAGCTGTTCATTGATGCTAAAATTCAAGAATAGAAGGTGAGGGAGGGATCCTTTGCTTTAGATTAGAGAGATTGATCCATCTTCAAGTGCCTTAAAATAATTTATCCAGATTGCCTCTATTCTTATCACATTTTACTTTATATTATACTTATTTCTGTGCATGTCATATCTTCCACCATGACCCCTTTAGAGTGTAAGGTACCTGAGAACAGGGATTATGTCATTTTTCAGCTTTGGATCTACAGAACTTAGAAGGGGAACCCAACATCCTCATTTTATAGATGAAGAAGCTGAGAGCCAAAGGGGTTGAGTATTTCCTCATCTATGAAGTGAGGGAATTAGACTAGATCAGGGATGGGGAACCTGCAGCCTCGAGGCCATATGTGGCCTCAAGACCGCAGGTTCCCAACCCCTGGACTAGATGGGACCCAAGGACCCTGCTCCCACTGTATCTATGATCCTATAACCTATGAGTGACTTGGTCAAGGTTACACATGGCAGATCTTGAATCCATAGTAGGTGCTTCATAAAAATTTCTCACATATAATTGAATCTGAGAAAGTGTTGCAGCTAAGGAAGCACAGGAAGATCTCTTAATTTTATCATCAAGAAAAAAAAGAGGAGGTAATTAGAAATAATTACAAAAAGCCTGAATGCTAATTGGATTCTAGGTTGATACCCTGGAATAGGAACCTAAGATAAAATAAATTAATTAATCAATCAATCGATCGATCAATCAATTAATTAATTAAGCCTGATTCTGCAATCTCCAGAGATTGGACCCACAAGTCAAGGGAAGAAGAATGAAGAATTTGTCACAGTAGTTCATCACAACTTAGACATGAAAGCTACTACAGTTATCCCTTCCACATCATGACTTTCCCCATTACAGTTTCAATATATTGCTGGTCGGCATAAGAAATTAAATAGAAATTTGGGAGGAGTTTTGCAGAAGCTGCAGATGACACACAAAAGCCAGCAGACAACACAGAGCCTATGACCAAATTATTTAACTTAAATTCTACAGTCAGGTACTATAAACGCCCTATAAAAGAAAAAAAATTCAGATTTCTCTGGTACAAAAGGTGAGCCAAAAAATTTTTCATGGATTTTCCAGATCACACCCCTAACCCTTGCGATATAGAAAGGATAACTGTATTAACAGGAAATTGGATGAGAAGAAGATGGTGGAGCAGGAGGAAACAGTTCAGTTCAGCTCTACCCAACAACTCTCCAACAAAGACCCAGAAAGAGCACCAGACAGAGCCATAGTCAGGAATTCCAAGGAAATCTCATAGTAAGTTATTTTCCAGCCCAGGTCAGCATAGGGAAAGAGACAGAGGTCTGTGGGTAATAAGAAAAGGTCTAGCCAGGAGGGCTCTACCCAAAGCTTTCCATCCCAGGGAATGAATTGGGGCCTGCAGCTACTCATTAAGGCAAAATACAGTCATATATCCAACCGGGACTAGCCTGACCCTGTACAGGGACCAACTCTATTGCTCTGACCCCAGGGCTAGCTTACAGACCCAGTGTGGACAAATGAGGGGAATGATGCTTAGGAGGAGCTGACTTATGGCTGTGGTCATGGAACTGAGGCTGTGTACTGGAGAAGGAACAGGAAAAGAAGTGATTAGCAACTGTGTGGCTCTGACTTCAGAGCTAGGTCTCAGATTTAACCTTTACCCAGTATGAGGCCTACAACTGAGTAATGAGGACAGGAAGGTGAGATCAATAGGGAATCTGGAGATCTGTCAATATGATCCTGCATACCCTTCCAAAGAGCTGGCAGGGCCTGAAGCCTGCAGTAGTCTACTGGCATTCCAACTAAGAGCAAGCCTGCAATTGTATTGCCCAGACCCATCTTTACTGATCTCTGTCTGTAAATACGTTCCAAAAGTTTCCTTTTCCTTTTTTCCTTTTTTCATTGGGGTTGGAGGGAGATGAGAAGGAGAGAAAATAGATTTTTGTGAAGTGAAAAGAATTGATTTAACTTTTTAAAAAGATGAATTAGTGTCTTTGTAAGGAATTTTTAAACTACTTGCTTAGAATGTTTGATGTATTTATTTCTTCAAGTTACAAGTATCAGCAATGTATTCCAAAAGTTCAGATTGGCTTCCCTCTAAGGTGAAACCCTTGGGGATATTTTTCCTTACTCTTATTCCAAGTTATCATAGTACATAAAGTATTTCTTGAAAGAAAAGAAAGCATTCTTCAAAACAAAAAAAAGAAGAAAAAGTGGTAATCCATATCAGGAGACTGTAGGGTAGAAAAACTTGACACAGAGAAGAAAGGAAAGAATAAGGAACACTGAACATTTACAACTAAGGAATAGATGCAGAGGCAACTGGGTGGTACAGTGGATAGAACACCAGGCCAGAGTCAGGAAGACCTGAGTTCAAATGTGGCCTCAGACACTTACTAGGTGTGCAACCCTGGACAAGTCACTTAATTTTTGTCTACCTTAGTTTCCTCAACTGCAAAATGGGGCAGCTAGGTGGTGTAATAAATAGAGTGCTGGGCCTGGAGTCAGGAAGACTCATCTTCCTGAGTTCAAATCCAGCCTCAGACACTTACTAGCTATGTGACCCTGGGTAAGTCATTTAATCCTGTTTGCCTCAGTTTTCTTACCTATAAAATGATCTACCGGAGGAAATGGCAAACCACTCCATTATCTTTACCAAGAAAACCCCAAATGGGGTTAGCCATGACTGAAATGACTACACAACAACACTAACAAAATGAGGATAATAATAGCACCTTCCTCCCAGAGATCTTGTGAGGACCAAATGGGATAATAATTATAAAAAATTAAAAAGCACTTAGCCCAGTGTCTGCATATAAGCATATTGTAGGTGCTATATAAATACTTATTCCCTTCTCTTCTGCCTTCTCCTATACCACACCGCCTTCTTGATTGGTATCTATCTTAGCTAAAGCACTGGACTTGGAGTCAGGAAGACGTGGGTTCAAATCCTGCCTCAGACACCTACTAGTTGTGTGACTGTGGGCGAGTCACTTAACCTCCGTCTGCCTCGGTTTCCTTAACAATAAAATGACAGGGTTAGACTTGATAACCTCTGAAGTCCCTTCCGGCTTTAAAACAGTTGTCTCATGAGCCTACGGCTGTTACTGAAGGGAGCCAAGAAGGTATCGCAGACGACTAGCTCCATCCGTCTCAGAGTGTCTGTACTCGGTCTAAAGGGAGAAGAATGAAGCCAGGAGACGCAAAAGAAGACAAGGAGGAGGAAGAGAGAGAATGCTCTCACAGGCTTCTAGTTTGCCCATATGCAGTCTACCCCCTCGTCAGATACCCCAGCATTTATTAAGTGTCCGTCTGCACTCGGTGCCGAGCCAGGACGCCGGTGAAGTCAGTGCGCTCTAATTTCTGGAGGCGTAAGTAACTCGTGTCTCCAAGGAAGCGGTCCTCACTCTCCTCGTTCATGCCACATCCCCCGAATCACGCCCGACTCTCCCGGATGAGCCCCCTCACTGCCTGATGGAACCTCCCCTATGAGACAACAACTCTGGCAGAGCCCCCAGTTACTGGCAGTCGGCCATGCCCCTTGTGCCCAGATCGCTGCCCAGGAGTTGGGGGTAGAGGCTCCAAACCAAGCGCGTCAGTTATCACTACCCCCTTGTCCCAATGCCACAATGCCATTTACAAGCTATGGAATCACCAAAAGGAAAAGGTAGAAAATGTCAACAGCTATTGTCAATTGGACCAGTGAATGGGGAGATGATCTGATTGCATGAGCAGGATTTCGAATTCGGAGAGGCAAACATTTACATGGAGGAAAAGGAAGCATCAAGGAAACCCTTCCCTGATCTCAGTTGTTTGTGACAAGGAAAATAGATTCTGCAGGACATCCGAAAGTGAGGCAGTGCATTTATCTAAAGGTTGGTCAACGGCTCAGCTCATTGACTGGCTCCCTAATAGACCGGCCGCCTCACAGACTGATTGATAGACTTACCAATAAACTGAATCAGAGAATCATATAAATCTAGAACTAGAAAGAACTTTAGAAGACAAGTAGTCGAACCCACTAATTTTTATAGAGGAGGACAGTGGGTGGAAGAAGATGATGTGCCTCACCAAAACTCACACAGGTAGGACAAGTGGAAGACCCAGAATTTGAAGCCAGATCTGACTCTTCATGATCTTCTTTGGGGTTTTCTTGGCAAAGACACTGAAATGGTTGGCCATTTCCTTCTCCAGCTCATTTTACAGATGAAGAAACTTAGGCAAACAAGGTTAAGTGACTCGCCTAGAGTGTGATGCCTAGAGTCACACAGCTAGTAAGTGTCTGAGGCTGGATTGAACTCAGGTCTTCCTAACTCCAGGCCCTCCATTCTATACACTGCACCACTGAGTCCACACTCAATAATCTTTCCATTGCACAACAACTGGACATTTAGAAAGGTCTGCTCTTCAAGGTTCTGTCTGTGTATCCATAGAACTATGCTAGGGAGTCTTTCTCAGAGAGACAGTAAGTCCTTTCTCCCTGCTTCATATCACCCCTCCCTCTTGCCAGTCATTTGCAGGAGGATGAACAGTGCTACACAATACAAAAAGCTCTGGGCCCAAAGTTGGAGAATTAGGGGTTCAAATCTTGCCTCAGACACTACCTGTGTGTCACTTTGATTGCCTCGACCTCAGTTTACTCATCTGTAAAATGAGAGGGTAAGACTGAAGGACCTTCTAGGGCTATGGATTAGGGCTAGACCAAATCCCTGCCTCTCTGTGGGTGAGAGTTGGACATATGGATTCACCCACATGCCAAGCAGCAGTGGCATTAGAGGAGGAATTTCCTTGAAATAACAGCTAACGACCAGCATTTATACAGTGTTTTATGTATAATTATCTCATTTGATCCTCAAAACAACCCTGTGAGTCCTTATAATCCCCATTTTAGAGCAGAGGAAACTGAGGCTCAGAGAAATTAAGTGAATTGTCCTAGGTCACACAGCTAGTAAGTACCTGAGATGAAATTCGAACCCAGGCCTTCCTAACTTCAAATGCATTGCTCTATATTTCCCTTAGATGCTAAATCTCTTCTGCAAACAGATGGGTTTTATGGATCCAAATTCTCTGGGATTTTAGACTGGGCTACCCTTCTATCCTAGGTCTTGGAAGAAGGATTGTAATCAGAGCAGATGGCTGAGCTATGCCTCTCAGAAAGTCAGCAAGACAGCAAGGGACTGACAGTGACAAGTACAACCTGGCCCTTCCATCTGGGTGGAGGGGGAATCCCCAAATTCCAAATGTGAGTCTAAGCTTCCTTGCTTGATATTAACCACCCCCCGCCAGAGTCTCCATCAGAGGATCATTGGCTCATAGGACCATATAGGACCATAGATTTAGACCTGGGAAGATCCTTTAAGATCATCTATTCCAACCCCCATAATGCTAGGTATTGAGGTGGATAGTGTGCCAGGCCTGGAGTCAGGAAGAACTGAGTTCAAATCCAGCCTCAGACACTGACTAGCTGTGTGACTTTGGACAAGCTACTCTGTTTGCCTCAGTTTTCTCATCTGTAAAATACAAATAATAACAGCACCTACTTCCCAGGGCTGTTATAAGGATCAAATAAGATACTATTTGTGTTGCATTTTGCAAACTTTACACCATTACATAAATGTCAGCTATTATTATTCTCTAGTCTCTATCCAGATCCTTCACAGCTCAGCTTCATAGCTCCTAAAATCCCAGGATCCCAGAGGAGCAAGGCACCTTATATGTCATCTAATCTAACCCCTATTGGAAGCACTGACATTCCTGACAAATTAGGTCCTGATTGAAAATGTCCAGCGACTGGAAATTTACACCTTCAGCCCCACCCGCTCTAGTCTGGACAACTCCAATTATTAGATTCTCTTTTCTTCCCATTGAGTCAAAATCTCCCTCTCTGGAACTCCTCCCCACCCTCTTCTTCCATTGCTCCTGGCTTTGCCCTCTGGGACCAACCAGAGAAAATCTAATCCTTCTTTCACATGACAGCTTTTCAAAATATTGTGCCCCTTCTAAATCTTCTGATTATCCCCTAAAGGGAAGTGAGAACAGCAGCCTCCTCTAGGGTTACCTATCACAGAGGGATGTGACTGCCTCATTGAGACCCATGGCAAAGAAGACACCACTTCCAGAGCACACAGTCCAGCTTTGTTTTCCTTTCATTAACACCAAAAGGTCACATCAGATGTCAAATGTCACCTACATGTGGCTGGGGTCACAGACATTGTTCCAATAATGCTCTGATGACTGCCTAAGGTCACCTTCCTGAAATTATGCTCTCTTGGCTTAAAATTAACTATCCTACAAGTGTGAAACATGGCATAGAAAGTCAGATCTTTTTTTTAATGTGTTTATTGGTTTTGATAATTATAGTGATAATAATAATAGTGATAATAATAATAGATAATAATTTGATAATAAAAGAAATAATAATTTCTCCCACTTTAAAAAATTCTTTGTTATAAGGAATGGCTCTCTAGGAGGGGGAGGGAGAGGTTATGGTGGAAATCTTGGCAATATAAACATAAGAGATACTAATAAAATCTATTTTATTTTGTTTTCTTTTCCTTTTTGAGACTTAATCTCTGTATTTCATGAGTGCAGTGGCTACCGACCAGCAGACCAGTGTTTTGTCAATTGCAATAGTAACTGCATCCGTATGAAAAATAGCAATGTGGGCATATGTGCAAAACATCAACTGGACAGTCTATAGAGGTATGTTTGTGTAATTATGAATTTGTAGACCCTTTTCAATAACCCCAAAGTTTTCTGGAGGTCCTTGGTCCACAGGTTAGGAACCTCTGCCTTATTAGATTATAAATCCCTTGAAATCAAGAACTGTCATTTTCCACCTTCCCGTACCTTATACAGAGTAAGACTTTAATAATTATCAAATGTTATTTCCTTTCTCACATTCTCTCCTGTTTAATTTAGATGGGCTGCTACATGTATGATGCTTCACCTCCAGCCTCCATGGTTTAAGCAAGGGCTCCCCCAGGTCCAGCCTGCATCCCTTCCTCATCTCCAGACTGAAGGATCCCTAGCTTGCTACAAAGTAACACATCTCAGGTGCCATCTCTTACACAGAGCAATTAAATGGGGGAGGGGGAGTAATTCTGATATAATTAATCAGTCCAAAAGGAAGCCTTTATTAAGTGCCCATTGTATCACAGGCTTTAGGATATAGACAAAAATGAAGTGCCCCTGCCCCTCAAGGAACTAGAATTCTATCTGGTACAAATATAATCATTCTGAGTATATTTCCAGTGCTCTTTCCATTACCCAATAATGGAATTTGACTCTATTATTAATGGAAAACTGCCCATTTGATCCAATCACAGCTGAGTAGTACTGCCTTCTCTAAGACCTTTGGCTCTAACAAAGGTGACCCTATGGGTGCCCCTCCCAACAGCTGGAGAGGTCCCATCACTAACACACATGAGATGGGGACCTGATACAGACTTCTCCCTCTGTACTACCCCGAACCACTTCTCCAAAGTTCCCCAAGTACACAATACAAATGGTAGCTCTTGATTCTATTAAAGTAAGTAAAAGAGAATTTAACCAAGTTCCAAGCATCTGCTAGGAGTAGATCTGCACGTCCATTGTGAGGCAAAACACAAAATTAGTGAAAGAAAGCAGAAGGTGGGATTTCAAAATGATATCTTCAAAACCCTTTCTATGGCTGCCTCTGAGGATCTATCACAGGGCATTATGAAACATCAAAGACATCTGGAATAGTTTGGGTTTTTTTTTTCTTATAATCCCATCAGTGGGAAATAGCATTCTCTTCCTACTTACCTTTATTTTTCTGTAGCATAGATAAAAGTCAATTTAATTTTTTTTTTCCTCTAGGGGAGGAGGGGTGCAAAATATCTCGAACCCTGCTCAATTAATTGGGGAATTAATTTGAGATATAACTTGTGATACACCACCCAGCTCAAACATGCCTCTTCCCACCCAATGATACGCCCTGATGGGATGAGGTTCATGGGATCATAGATTTAGTGCTGAAAAGGACCTTAGAAGCCACCAAGTCTAACCCGAGTTTGTTTTCAGAGTCCATTTTATGAGCTAATTTATTCTTTTTAATCTTGTTTTATAAATAGAGAGTCTGACTTTGCCAAGATAAACAAACACTTAAAATTCCAGTCCAGTTCTAACTGATTCAAGAAGGTTCTAATGATTTCAAACTCTCCTGAAATTATGTATAAAATACATGGGAGGGATATTAAAGGTCAGCTGGTCCAACTCTCTCTTTTTTTACTTTTTAACATTTTACTTATTTATTTTTGCAAGGATTTATAATCTGTCCTTCTCTCTGCCTCTGCCCAAATGAGCAATTTTTTTTAAAATAAAAAACAAAATTCTCATTACAATATGTATAGTCTAGCCTAGCAAAACAAATTCCCACATTGGCCATGTCCAAAAAGGTATGTCTCTTTTTGCACCCTAAATTCCTCACTTCTCTGGCAGGAGGTGAGTGGTGTGTTTCATCCTCAATCTTCTACTGGCATCAAATGCCAACTAACCACCACACCCAGAGCAAACAAGCTAGCCTAGCTAAAACAATGGGGCACCCTTAGGGAGAAACAAGAGAAGGCATATGCCAGGCAAGGCAAATCACCACCACCCTAACCACTATCACCCCTCAGATCCTGAGAGAGCCAAACCTAAGAGCCGTGGGAATAGCCATGCTCCCACCCCAATACCCTCAACCATCATGCTAGGAGGCTCCCCCTAAAGGCAACAGATCACAAGGGTGTTATAGCTACAGCTAATGAAGACCCAGAAAGAAAAGTTCACATCCTCAAAGTCCTTGGTGTTGTCAAATGTTTTAACATCAGAAACTGATATGATTTTATCAGTGGAAATGGCATTAAAGAAGAGGCATTAATATCTGCTTTGTAGCTTCACCCAAAGGACCAGGGGACCTTTCCAACTGATTTGCCACTGAAACCTTCCATACGTGTTATCTCCCCCATTAGAATGTGAAATCCTTGGATCAGTCATTTTCATTTTTTGTCTTTGTATCTTCAGTACTTAGCACAGTGCCTGGCATATAGTCGGCTCTTGAGAAATGCTTGTTCATTGATTGATTGATTAGTTAATTGGTGTGTCCTCTTAAAAACTGACACCCTTACTCTAAAATCATGTGAAATAATAGCTTTTGTAGCCTTGGATCAATGTGACGTGTTGAAGACATACATGATCACAGAAGGGAGATTGGACTCATTTTATTTGGACCTGGAGAGCCAAATTTGGTACGGCAGATAGAAGTTACAGTGAGGTAGACTTGGGCTAATTTTAAGGAATCATTTCCTAGCAATTAGGGCTGTCCAAAAGTGCAGTGGGCTTCCTCAGAAGATGGTAGGCTTGCCCTCACTGGAGACCTTCAAGAAAAGACTTACCATTTGTCCATTATGCTGCAGAAGGAGATGCAAATAAAAAATTAAGATCGCCCCTGCTCTTAAGAAGCTCACATTCCAGTGGGGGGAAACAATACATAAGGGAGCATCCATGTTCATGCACAGCTAGTTCATGGAAGATGGTGAGGCCCCACAGATCTTTAAGAGTAATGGCCGGGCAGATGGTCACCAATCAAGAAGATAGTGGGTTTAAATGGAGTGGGTACTTCCAATAGGAATAGAGATGTTAGAGTCAGAACCTAACAGTGGCTACCCTGTACCTGGCATGAACTGGGTGATGGAGCAAGGAGAATTTGTTGGGGAAAGGAAAGGTCTGTCATGTTCTTCAGTGGCAGTATGTTGTGGTCCATCTTCATGCTGCCTATTGTTGGGTTGGGCCAGTGGAGATGACTGGGCCCATTGGTTGGGGCCAGCTCCAGTTCCCTGAAGTGGCGTTGGAGAGACATAGCTTGTCCCAGATCTGCAGGAACTGGCTATGCAGTACAGCTATTATTCAAAGTTCTTTTCCTGCTCTAAGTCAAAGCTTTTGAGTCTCTTGGAACAACTCCTAGGATGCCATGAGTCCTCACTCCTCACATCAAAGAGCTTGGAACACTAATTTTAGGAACTGGTAGAGTAATAATTTAGTGTAGTAAAAACAGGACTTGACTGGGAGTCTGACAACCTGAGTTCAAATCACAACTCAAAGAGCAATGTGACATTTGTCGAATTATATACCCCATTCTGGGCCTTATCATTTCCTCATCTGTAAATCAAGGTGTTCAGACTAATAGCATCACACATCTAGACATGGAAGACATCTTAGAGCCCATGTAATCCAGCAGCCTCATTCTGACAAGCTCTAAGATCCTTGACACCTCCAACAAGCTCAGGGAGCTTCCTTGGCTCCTTCCCACTAACCACGTGTAGTTGCCGATTTAAGCAGCCTTCAGAACAGGACTTCAACTCTCCTAGGAACACAAGAACAGAAAACCTGGTTCATTGAGAAAAGGGCCAGACTCGCGGTTAGAAGACCCAGTTCGGATCCCGGCTTGGTCCAGGGCCTGGCATGAGAAGATGCTCAATAAATGTTGATTGATTGACTGATTGGCTCTGCCCCTTCCTGGCTGAATTACAATGGGCAAGTCAATTCCACCTGTCAGCACCTCAGTTGCCTCATCCATAAAATGGAAGTATTAATAACTGACCTGCTGGATTCACAGGACTTTTGTGGTAAAAGAAAAAGCATTTTTATACATTACAAAAAGCTATAGATCTATAACGGATTTTCAGTAGTTGGGTTTTTTGACCCATACCTGGGTTTTCATCAGTATAAATAAACTCCCTCCACAAATTCAGATTGATTCCTACTCTATAACTTTGGGTCACTTTTTGGGTCAGATAAAGAAACTGAGGCCCAGGGAGTTTAAGTGACTTACCAAGGTAGACTCAGAGGTCAGAATTTAACTCAGGTCCTCTAACTTCATTGTGTTTCCCTATCTCCCTCAGTGGATCTGGTTTTGAGTCCCAGTTCTATCATTAACTGGAGCAGTTAAGTGGCACCATTGTGCATAGAGCACTGGGTCTTGAATCAGGAAGATCTGAGTTCAAATCTAGTCTCAGACACTTACTAGCTGGGTAACCCTGGGCAAGTCATTGCACCGTGTTTGCCTCAGTTTCCTCATCTGTCAAATGAGCTAGAGAAGGAAATGGCAAACCACTCCAGTATCTCTGCCAAGAAAATCCCAAATGGAGTCATAGAGTCAGATATGACTAAAATGATAGAACAACAATCTGTCATTAACTAGATGTATGACCTCTGGGAGGTTATTTCACCTGGACAATGGGATGGGTAGAGTAGATGGTCCCTAGGGTTCCTTGCAACTCTGACAATCTAGGTTTCTAGAATTAACGTCCATATCCTGAATCAAGCCCATTTACAAATTCAGCTAGAACTGTCCCAATGTGCACAAAAATCCTGAATTGGATCTGGAAATTAAGTTAATTTTTAAAATACTTTTTAAAAGTCTTACTTCTTTTAAAACTGAATAAAAGTTCTTTTACTCAATACTCCAAAAGATCTATGAATTTGTTGATCACAGATCAATACATATGTTCCCTCTTACAATTCAGATAGCCACCCCATCCATGCCTGCCCCTGGGCCCTCATCCATGCCCTCTTCAAAGTTGGCCAACAAGAGTCTATCCAACGTACTAAAGGTCTTCCTAGATTTCTTTCTACTTGTCATCCTTCACTTTCACCATGTGACCAACCCATCTTTTCTGCATGTTATATGAGTCCTTGGCAACATCCTTTTCTCCTGTTCTCCAGTGTTCCCTGCTGGTTACGTGTTACAACATGCTCACATCCACCATATGCCCCTTTAGTGCCTTCTGGATGAAGTCCATCTTAAAGTCTTTAAAGGGAATAGTGTTCTAGGTGTCACTGTTATAGAAAAACATGGGTAAAATGTTAGTATTAAAAAGATAGACTTTTCCTTTCATGGGAAGTTTTGGGTCAGTAGAAGTGTTTTATGATTTCCCAAAAGCAATCCAGAGCATTTTTCTCCTCTTATTGAAAATTCTAGTCCCAACTCATTGCCCCTCTGTATTGTGTGGCCCAGATCTGCACACTGTTGGGTAAACACTATAGGGTGTCCATCCCAAAGCATGTTGAAATCTAGACAACAGTGAGTCTTTATTCACTCGATTCTTCCTGTGTGGGTGGCCAGGACAAACTCCTTTGACTGATCACAGATCTCTCCCAAGAAGTTCTTGGGGCTTGAGAGGGTTAACACACCATCATCCATAAGCATGAATATCTGGATAATTTCACCATCTCCAAGGAATCCTCCTCAATCTCAACTCTACTCTAGATCTCCTCCATCAGAGTGAGGAATTCCTTTTGTGAACATCATCTCCCTGTGTTATTCCTCACCTGATGTTTACTATCAGAGGCTCATTGTACGGGGCTAGTTCTGTTGCTATATTTTCAAAGGAATCCTGAGTGGTTTTAAAATATGGATGGGAAACACTTTGTTGTTAAAAGGCCTATTTTGTTCCACCGAGTCAAATGTCATCTTTTTTATTCGACAAATAATAAGCACAATGAGGTCTTAAATTCTCTAAATATTTCATTCAATTGTGAGATGATAAAGATGGAGTCCCTTGCTGAAATCATCTTCAGAAGCCTATGCATTCTGTATAAATATCCTCCTTAAGGATGTCCTCATTTTGTGTATAGATGAGTTTTATAAAACATGTGTATAGATGTAAGCACATATGTTAGCAGTTACTGATGGGCCACTTTTTGTTTAATATTCATGAGGTCCATGATTTTTTCCTCACCTTTGCTAACTCGGCCTCCTTTCAGTCTCCTTATAAATTGGCTACACAATGTCCTTACCATTACATGACCCCCAGCATGGATGTCTTCTATATATATTTGGTCCAATATGACTGATTTTCCCATATTTATTCTCCTCATTATGTATACCACCACTTTAAACAACTTGGGACTGTGATGTTAGGGTCCAAGTGTGATAATTTGATTATATCTGATGGAGAAAACACACTGTTGACTTTTTTTTATTTTTGCAAATCTTTTCCATTCTTTTTTTTTTTTTAGTAGTCCTCCATTTAGTTTCATCCTTAAAAGTCCTTGGGATGACCTTGCTAGTTGAATATCTTGCCAAGCTTTCTTTAAACAAGTTTTAGTTTTCACTGAATCTTTCTGTTTAATGATATGATACTATTCGTAATCATCCATCATACTTTGTAAGATTTTACTAAAGAATTTATAATCTAGTCTAAAGTTGCCTTTGGCAGCCATCTCTATTTGGCAAGTCAGATGTTTGTTGACTGAGGTACCTCCCGGGCTCTATTGCTTTCCTTATTGTGGCAATTAATATTTGTTGGTTTAACTTCTGGATGAAATTATTCTGGCTAATATCAATGTCATTAATGCTGTTCATTTCCAATTTTTTATTTTTAATAACTTGCTTAAATAATTTAAGGTTAAGTTGTTTTGGTTGTATACAATTCTTTTTTTTTTAAACAAATTTCTATCTTAGCTTTTTGTTTGCTTATTTTAGTTCACTATTTGATCAAAAAAAGGGTTCTTATATGAAAAAATAATTTATTATCATCTCTTCAACTTAGATGAAATGGTTTGTATCTTAATTTCATTATTTTTAAGCCTCTAAAGGTTTAAAACTTCTCATTTAAAATACAGTGGAAAGGGCCCCAGCTCTGAGTCAGTGATGCTCACTACCTACATGACTTTGGTCACACCCTGATGTCCGACATTTACTTAATCTCCCTAAACCTTAATTTATTCCTTAGTAAAATGAAGGTTTGGGATTAGATGACCTCTGGCATCCTTTCCAGCTCTAAATATATAAACATATGTTCCACTTGGGGAGAAGCACCTTCTACAATAAATAGGTTATCTCTTTATTTGGGCTTCAGCCTTCATCCAAGGAACTCCATATACTAAGTGACTAGAGATGTCAGGAAAAGCAAAAACAAGGTCCCTGTCCTCAAGAAGAATGCATTCTAATAGAGAAGGTAACATGTAAATAACTAGGCACATAAAAGAAATATGAGGTTGTTTGTCCTTTGAAAGGGACCAGTGACATCACGGAGTGAAGTAAGTCTTGACTCATTCTTGAATTGGATTTAGGTGAGGCAAAGCTGCACAAAGTCATAAGCCTCACTCTCTCTTCTAGAGGCGCTGAAGTCCAGTGGCAAGACAAAAGTCAGGAGGACTGGGGATGGCCTGGGATGGAGTGGATGACCTTGGCATCGTTGATGTGTGACCAAATTCTAGGCTACTTCAGCAGCCTTCATGGCCTTTAGAATGAATTGTTCTCATAGGCTTATTCCACTGGAGGAAGTCTTCACATGCTTGGGGTAGTCGCCCCTCTAACTCACCAATAGGTTTGAGGCCTGTCAATTACCCTCAAAAGAAATATGCAAAGTAGTTGGAAGATAATTAGAGAAGGGAAGGCATTTTGGAGAGGGAGGGGGCAGCAAAGGTCTTTTTCAGGAGGTGAGATTTGAGCTCAGTTTTAAAGGAATCCAGGGAAACCAAGAAAAAGAGGTGAGGGGCCAGAGAATTCCAGGCATGAGGCACAACTAAAGCAGAGGCATGGAGATAGGAGATTCAGCATCATGTTTGAGAAGCAGTAGTAAGTCTAGGTAGCTAAACTGAAGAATGCTTAGAGGCGAAGAAGGTTTAGGAAGAGTGGAAAGTTAGAAATGGGCCAAATGCCAAACAGAAAACTATTTTTGATCTTGGAGGTCATTGGGAACCACTGGAGTTTGTTGAATTGGGGAGGAGGGTGACTCAGTTCAATTTTTTTTTTCAATTATATCCAATTCTTCATGACCCCATTTGGGGTTTTCTTGGCAGAGACACTAGAGTGGTTTGCCATTTTTTTTCCCTCCAGCTCATTTTACAGATGAGGAAACTAAGGCAAACAGGATTAAGTGACTTGCCCAGAGTCACAACAGCTAGTAAGTGTCTAAGGCCAGATCTGAACTCAGGAAGATGGATCTTACTGACTCCAGGCCCAGATCCCTATCCACTGAGCCATCTGGCTGCCCCACACCCAACACAAGTGTGGGACTACTGCCTCACTCTAGGTTTCTGCCCAAGTTTTCCCAATCATCCCCTTCTCCTACCTCTAGTATCTGGCCTCCTGAGGCCCTGAGAACAGAATAAGGAAAAGAGAAATTAGGGGAAGGCCCAACCTAGAGGCTTTCAGTCACTTAGCAAGTTCTTTTATGTGCCCTGCCTAGATCTGGGCTTGGTGGAAGATAAAGGAAGACAACTCCCTGCCCCCAGGGAAGCTCACATTCAAGCGCATTAGATTCAACATTCACTTTCAAATAGCAACAGCCCAGCACGAAAAGAGGAGCTTTTGCCCTTCTGGGAAGTTGAGGGGAGGGAGGTTGCCACTTAGTAAAAGGGGTAATCAACAAGTATTCATTAAGCACCTACTATGTGCCCCACCCTGTACCATGCACTAGGAATACAAATTCAAAGACTGAAACAACCCACTAGACTCCAACGACGCTGGAGGAGAGAGCAAGGCTGACACCTTTGCACAGCTGTGCCTCACTCAAATTCAATTCACACACAAGTCAAGACTTCACCCTCCTGATGTCACTGGCTGTCTTCTATAACGAAGGACAAACAACATCAATGACAAAGGAGTCTGCACAAGTTCTCTATCCAGAGAGGACTTGCCGAGCAGGTGACGGGAGGTAAACCTTGTTACATACATGTCTCAACACAGGTGTCTCGCTGCTGTTATGGACTCAATTTAAGCTCATTCCTCCCGTGGGTGCTGTGTGTATTTGTGGTAAGGAATGAACCAGGTTCTTCCTAGAAGGTTTTGTAATAGCTCTTTACTAAGCTCTCCTCCTCCTCCTCCTCC
>NW_020954546.1:9549255-9579036 GCF_900497805.2 Vombatus ursinus | reverse complement strand
TCCTTCTCCCCCTTCTTCTTCCCCTTTTCCTTCTCCTTTTCCTTTTGTTTCCCCTTTTCTTCCTTCTCCGCCTTCTCCTTCTCTTCCTTCTCCTTCTTCTTCCTCTCTACCTTCTTGACCTAAAAGGCCATCAATGCCCTCAGTTTACCATTTTATAGTGGTTGAAACTGACACCCTGAGAAATTAAGTGCCAGAGGTGAGATGTGAACCTAGGTTTTCTGGGTCCAGAGCCAGTCATTCAGTCAATTTATTAAGAGTTTACTATATGCCATTGTACCATGATGACCATAAAATAATATACTATACACATAAGACAGACAGTTGCATGTATTCATCATACATATGTTTGTGTGTGTGTAGATAGATGATGTCAGTCATGTCTGACTTTTTGTGACCCCATTTGGAGTTTTCTTGGCAGACATACTAAAGTGGTTTGCCATTTCCTTCTCCAGCTCATTTTACAGATGAGGTAACAGGTAAATGGGGTGACGTGACTTGCTCAGGATCACACAGCTAGTAAATATCTGAGGCAAATTTGAACCCTGCAAGATGAGTCTTTCAGACTTCAGGCCCAGCATTTTATATACTGCACCACCTAGCTGCTTCATGTAGAAAGTAACCGTAAGCAGGTGTCTATGAAGCCAACAAGCAGAGCCCCTGGGACTGGCAAACCCTCCTGAGCCGTCTGACTGCCTCCAGGATAGACAGAAATATAATAGATGACTCTGAGATTGTAAAGAACTTTAAAGATCATCTGGTTCCTTTTAAAACTGAGGAAACAGAGGCCCTGAGAGGTCACCATCAATCCTATCTGCTCGGGCTGTTTCTGTTGTCAGCACCAGAGGCCAGGGGCAGGGAGATCAGAGTGCACAGAGCATCCCAAATGTTGAGCCAGTTTCTCAAGTCCCAGAAAGGAAGAGATGACCTGTGTGTACCAGGGGAAAAGTGGGAAACAAGCTACATCCTGCATAAACAGCCCTTTCAGTTCCTGGGAAATTCCAGAAAAACCTAAGGCCAGATCTCATGGAAGCACCTGGAACAGCATTGGAAAGGACGGCTTCTGGGGAGCACCTATCCTCCTCCTTCCCAGCTTCATGTTGGCCCTACCTGGCCAGTCCTCCTGCCTGCTCCCAGGACTTAATTCCTCTGTTCCTTACCTCTTCCCCTTGATTAGGTGAGGGGATGGGGGAGAGTCTCTTTTTACTATCCACACACTTGCTTCCTTCTATTTCTCTCCTGCTCTCTCTCTCTCTCTCTCTCTCTCTCTCTCTCTCTCTCTCTCTCTCTGTCTTTCTCTCCCCCCCTCTCCCTCCCTCTCTCTTTCCCTTTCTCTCTCTTTTTTTCTCCCTCTTTTTCTTCTCATTGTCTATTTGTATGTTTCCTGTCTCTCTCTTTTTCCTTAGGTTTCTCTCCTTTTTCACTCTCTCTGCATTGTTGTCTTACTGTCTTTCTATCTTTCTCTCTCCAATATCTTGGAGGGCAGCCAGGTAGTGCACTGGATAGAACACCAGGCCTGAAGTCAGAAACACTTGAGTTCAAATCCAGCCTCAGGCACTTCCTAGCTGTGTGACCCTGGGCAAGTCACTTCACTCTGTTTGCCTTCGTTTCCCCATCTGTAAAATGAGCTGGAGAAGGAAATGGCAAACCACTCCAGTAGCTTTGCCAAGAAAGCCCCAAATGGGGTCACAGAAAGTCGGACACGACTGAAAGCTGGCTGAATACCAACTAACCTGTAACTCCAGAGCCAATGCTTCCTCTCCAGTATCACCCACCTCCAGTCCTAACTGGCTGAGCCAGAACAATGGTGCTAGAGATACAAAGACAAAAACAAAGCAGCCCCTGCCTTCAGGGAGTTTACATTCTCCTGGGGGCAACATCAGCCCATCAATCACAAAGCATTTATTAAGTGCTTGCTGTGTGCCACATTTAGTCCATCCCCTTCATTTCACGTGTGAGGTGAAGAAAGGTCAAGTGATTCAGTGATGGTGAGGCAACTGGTAAATAAGTGTCAGGGGCAGAATTCAAACCCAAGCCTTCTTTCCTGCCTCCAAGACCATCGTTCTACCTACTGCCCCATGCTGCTGCTTAGGCCAGGACTAAAGAGTGTGTTTTGACCTTTGCATCAAAAGTCACTGAAGAGTTGTTGTTGTTTGGTTTTTTGTTTTGTTTTTGTTTTTTAGCAGAGGAAGCTGAAAGTGATTTCCCATAACAGTAAGTGTCAGAGGTAGGATTTGAACCCAGGTCTTCCTGACTCTAAGTCTAGTATTCTACTACTCTCCAAGAAGTGCTATGTTTCCCCCAAAGACAAGATACCCCATTTATAAGCCAAGTTTTAAAAATGGAATCTTTTCCAAAGGATAGAAAGTGTAATAGAAACACATTCAGAAATTCACTAGTTTATCGGCCACCCTCAGATTTTAACCAAACCAGATATGGAGAATATCAGCTATTTTTGAAAGCAATACGCTGTCCAGTTCTGCCCGAATATTAAATAACAGAATCATAGATTTAGCTGAAAGGGAGCTTAGAGGTCATGGAGCACAATCCCTTTACTTTAAAAATGAGGAAACTGAGGCACAGAGAGGTTAAGGAGCTTAGTAGAAATACAAGATCGTAGGTAGAGAGCCAAAAGGGACCTCAGAGGTCATTCAATCCAACCCCTTTGTTTTACAGTTGAGGAAACTGAGACTTACCCAAGATCCTACAGGTAGTTAAATGACAAAGCTAAAAGTTATTAGGAGTTACCTCACTCCTAAGAATCCCTTGTGACCACACCCTTAGATGGGTTTTGTGTTCAGTTCTGACCATACTGACAAACTGAAGGGCATATGAGAGTGCGTGACCCAGAGTGTGAGGGTTCTGGAAACAGTCACAGAAGGAGCCCTCAACATGCCAGACAAACAGGGTCACTCCCTTTCCCCCAAACCACCAAGCCAGCTCTGTCTCTAGGCATTGGTACTAGCCTTTCCCCATCCCATGGTCACATTGTATCCAAATCTCCCCGTTTCAGAATCCCCTTCTCCCTCTTCCATGAAACCTTCCCTAGTCCCTCCAGCTAACAGGGTTGTCTTCTTTCTCAAACTTTCCTGGAATACTTTCTCCTTTGCCTCAATCACCTTCACTAATATATTTATCAGGGCACATGTCATTTCTCTCTATCAGCCCCCACCATAACCATACCCAAGAGGAATGTAAATTCTTTGTGGGCAGAGACTTTTTCCATCTTTGTATACTTTTGTATCTTTGTATCTTGGACAAGTCACTTAATCTCCTTGTGCCTTAGTTTCTTTATGTGTGAAATGCAGGGGTTTAACTAGATGACCTCTGAGATGTCCAGCTCTCCATCTAGGATCCAAGGATCCCCAGACTCAAGTTCAGTATTTGTTGTTCAGTTGTTTTTCGGTCATTTCTGACTTTGTGACTCCCATTTGGGGTTTTCTTGGCAAAGATACTGGAGTGATTTGCCATTTCCTTCTCCAGCTCATTTGACAGATGAGGAAACTGAGGCAAATAGGGTTAAATGACTTCCCCAGGGTCATACAGTCAGTAAATGTCTCAAGCCAAATTTGAACTCAGAAAATGAGTCTTCCTGATTCCTAGCCCAGTGCTCTATGCATTGTGTCATCTAACTGCCCCACGGTAGGTGCTTAAACACATAGTAGATGCTTAAACAAGGTTTGTCATTGAGTTAATCTTAATAATAACAACCTATTTAGCACACTATATGCATCAAAGAGCCTGAGGGAAAGTAATCCGTTTCTAGGTCCAAATAAACACCATAACTCTCAAAAGCACATTGAGAAATTCAGCGGGGAGCCAAGATCTATTGGAAAAAACAAGCTAGATCCAATAAGATAGAAAGGCTCTGATTAGGAGAAACAGATAGAGCAAAGATATATGTCTAATGCCTTAAGGTCATTAGTTATAGAAATACGGGAGGAAATGTGAAATAGTGAAATGAGAGCTGGTCATTGTAAGCCTGGAATGAAAAAAGAAAAGAAAAGGAAAAAAAAACCCTGATAGGAGATTTGGACTCTGCCTCTGATTTTGCAAATCCAATTAAGCCAGTCACCTCCACTCTCTGGGGCTTGGTTTTCTTGTCTGTAAAATGAGGGGTTCTGACTCAGTCATCTCCAGGAGGTTTTTCATCTCAAACTTCCAAGTGTCATCATCTGCCCTGCTTCAGCAGCCTGAGGACCTCCAGACCTTACCATTGGCTGTGCCTCTGCACCCTCCAGGCCCGCAGCCTTGGGACTGGCCTTTCTCACACACACACACACACACACACACACACACACACACACACACAAAGGACCCGCTAGGTCTTTCACCTTCCAACTAAATCCTATATATGATTTTTCTCCTAGTTGGGATGTGAGCTCCTCCATATTGGGGACTGCCTCAGTGTTTTATCTGTACCCCAGGACTTGGCATAGTGCTTGTATGCAGTAAGAGCTTCATAAATACTTTTCATTGATTCTAGACACATCAATGAAGCAATGAAAAGAACTTACCATATTAAGCAGCTAGGTGATACAGTGGACAGAATGTTGGATCCAAAGTCAGGAAGACTCATCTTCTTGAGTTCAAATGTGGCTTCAGACACTAACTAGTTGAGTGACCCTGGGTAACTCACTTAACCCTATTTCCCTCAATTTCCTCATTTGTTAAATGAGCTGGAGAAGTAAATGGCAAACCATTCCAGTGTCTTTGCCAAGAAAATCCCAAATGGGGTCACAAAGAGTTGGACATGACTGAAAAATGACTGAACAACACCTGAATGTTCTACCAACTGAAGATACAAACACAAAATTGAGATACTCTCTGCCCTCTAGGAGCTTACATTCTAATAGGGATCCAATAAACACATAGCAGTTGAGGTCACTAAGAACTAGAGAGGTCAGGAAAGAGGTCTTGAAGGAGATAGCATTAGAGCTATGCCTTGAAAAAAGCATTTACCAAGTGCCCATCTTGTGCCAGACCCCCGGGCCAGGTGCTAGGAATAGGAGAACAGACAAAGATCTCACATTTTATCAGAGGAAATATCTACTACTACTACTATTACTATTATTACTGCTGTTACTACTACTACTACAACTATTATTACTGCTGCTGTTACTACTACTACTACTGCTGCTGCTGTTACTACTACTACTACTATAGCTGCTACAACTACTATTTCTACTGCTGCTGCTAGTACCACTGCTGATGCTTTACAAGTATTTCATTTTATCTTCATAACAACCCTGGGAATCAGGAGCTATTATATTCCCATTTTACAGACAAGGTATTTGGAGAGGGAGGGAACTAGTATTAGGGGAGGGACCATCAAAGGCTTCATGGAAAAGGTGAAGCTTAGAAGGTATCTTAGAGGAAGAGAAATACTGTCTGAGGCAGAGGTAAGATGGAGTACATTCCAGGCATGGGCTACAGCCAGGGCAAAGTCTTAGAGATAGGAGATGGAGTGGTATGTGTGAGAAACAGAGAGACCTGGTAGTACTTCTTTTAATAAAGAAATTTTTAAAAAGACAGAAGAAAAGAAATGAAGATAAGGAGTCAGAAAAGGAGATAAGGAGATAGGAAGGAAAGGGTAGAGAAATGAAGTAAGGGTTAGTGGGAGAAGACATATTTCCGCCATGGAGCCTGAAAATTTCGGTAACCACAGATCTCCCCAAGCAGAGCATTCCTGAAGTGCATTCCTGAGCAGACATTGTATTAATTCTACATCTAACATTCAACAGGGAAAATCCTGGGGTATGATGTTTCAGACAGTCAGCACTTGGCTGCCTCTAGCCCTTCTCCTGTTGCCTCTTGAGACCAATATAACAACATTTGCCTATACTTGGATTTCTCTAAGCATTGCATGTATCTTAATAAATTGAATTAGACTCCAGCATCAGACACTCAAAATTAACACCAAAATTCCCAAGATCACCTCCTGGCCTCTAAGAGCCATGATGGTGACATGATAGGCCCTCTCTTTTTTAGCCAGGGTACACAAATCCTGGCCTTCTCTTTCCCTCTAGAAATGGCTCAATGGAATTCCTTCTCACCCTTAAATATTCAAGTCTTGGTCACATTTTCTGGGTGGAAATGTCTCCACACATACTTTCTTTTCAGTCAAAGCATCTTTAATGATATACCAAGTGCCATGGTGCCTTAGAATATGAACACGCCAGGTCTGTGGATGAGAGTGGATCAGACAGACAGTGAAGGAAGCCAAAACAAGGAGAGAGTTAAGGCAAACTGCAGAAATCAATACAAAGCAACCACCTGTGTGATTTGGAGGGAGAATAGGGAAACCAGAAATCAAGGCCAATGGGGTGTAGTAGCTAGGGTGTTGATCTTGGAGCAAGAAAGATCTGGAGATGAATCTTGCCTCGAACACTAGCCAGGAAACCCTAGTCAAAGCACTTAACATCTTTGTGCCTCAGCTTTCTCATCTGTAAAATGATGGGAATGGGCCTCTGTGGTCTCTTCTAGTACCAAATCTAGGATTCTATAACCTGAGACTCAGTATTCCTATCTGTAAAATCAGGAGATTAGATTTGATGGTCTCTTGGGACCCTTCCAGGTCTATATCCATGATCTAATGAACAAAGGGGTCAGGGACCAGATAAGCAGTCAAAAATCAGAAACACAAAGGGCCTAGAAATCAAAAGAAGAAAGAAGATCTGAAGTCAAGTTACCAGTAAGGAAAGTAAGAAGATATCAGTGACAAAGAGAAGCCATGGCCAATGCCCTTGCAGAGTTCACATAGGAGGCACTTAATAAATGTTTATTAATTGGATGGAAAGAGAAGAATTAAAAACTTTGAAACATGATGCAAGATAGTATATTATAAAATGCTCAATTTAATGTAAGAAAGAGCTTACATTTTTATGAAACATGGCAACTACAAAACATTTCCTCATGTTCTCTTCCATTGGATGCCCCTCCCACCAGGTTCCCAGGTGATACGGGTCTAGTCAAGTTGTTTTATGACACCTGGAGTCTTTATGAAAATAGGCCATAGATATGGAGCCAGAAGGGACTTCAGATGTTGTGTAATCCAACTCCCTCATCTTATACTTTGCTTCATCCAGCCCTACTGTGAGTGAAGAAAGCTAGGGGTAATTGGGTACAGTGACCACCGGTGATTGGTTAACTGCTTTGCACACCTTCCCTGGTGTGCCCTCTCTCAGGATGTCTTCTCTTTAGAAGGCATGACCTGCCCCCCAGTCCCATAAAGGTCAGGGAGCATTTCCTCTTTCACTGTGTTCAGTGAGTGGCCATTCCCAGGACACACATCACAAAATCACTGAATCTTAGAATTTTCCTCATCATTTGTATAATTATGTTCTTAAATGAAAGAGGAAACCCAAAGAGAGCTCTCCTTGGATAAGTGACTTAGTTCTTAAGTTGAATATGAATCTTTGCGGTCAGGTATGGTCAGTCAATCAACCAACTTTAGGACCATAGTTCATAGAGTCATAGGGTTAGAACCGGAAGGGATCATCAAGTCTAATACTTGCCTTTTTCAGAAAAGGAAACTGAGACCTAGAGGGATTATGTTACTTACCCAAGGTCATACAGCTGGTATCAATCAGTCAATTGCCTGAACATATATCCATTAATCACCTGTTAGGTGCCGGGTATGGTATTAGACACTGGAGCTAAGAAGGCAATTTCTTAAAATGAGGAATCATCTGGCAGTAGATTCCTGGCCCGCTCTGCCTCTTCCTGATGGTTGAAAGGGTTGAGTATGGAGTTACCTGTTGTCTCCATCTTACTTCCTAATGTTCCTCATAACTCCCCCATTCTGGTAGCATGGACGTATGGGCCATGATTTGCTTAGGCAAAGCTAATGCAAGTCTTAAGAGAGAAAGCATAAGATAATGAAAAGAGTGTTGGGTTTGGAATCAGAAGACCTAAGTTCAAATCTTGGCCCTGCCATTTAATACCAAGGTGATCTTGGACAAGTCACAACCTCCCTGAACCTTAGTTTCTTCATCAGAAAAGTGAGCAGATTGGACCACATGACCTCTAAGGTTTCTATCAAGTCTTTACTTATGATTGTGTGACCCAATGCTTCTCTAGTCCTTCTAGCATGTTCCCATGCAAGACAAAGGCCCAAAGCCCTAGAGTTTCTCTATCTCCCCAGTGGACAATACTACCTTTCCTGGTTTTCCTTCCTCTTTCCCCTCTAATGCCTCCCAGTTGCCAACTCCACCCACCGAAATTGAGATCTTCAGGGAAGGATGTACTTTAGGCAAGGGAAAGATGGCAGCAACTAATCCACAATAATATTCTTCTCCTTTCCTCAGGGGCTTGTTATATGCAGCAAATGCTATAAAAAGCGAAGCCCTCTGTAAACCATAAAATGTGATGAGTATCATAGAATAGTTAGTCTGGAAGCCACCTCCAAGGCAATCTAGTTCAACCCCCTCCCACAGTCACACAACTAACAGGCTCATGGAGTCCGAGCTGAAAGGGACCTCTGAGGTCACTGAGTTAAAGATGAGGAAACTGAAGTGATTTGCTAACAGTCTCACATTTAGGAAGCATCTGAAGCAAGATCTGAACCCAGGTCTTCCGGGCTCTGATTCTAGCATTCTATACACTATGGCATAATTGTCTTGTGCTGTGTTAAGATGTACATTTAACGAGGCTGCCACAGATAATAGAGCTAGAGTTGGAAGGGGCCTCACAGGTCATTTCATTTTATGTACAGATGAGGAAACTGAGACCCAGAGAGATAAAGCCCCAATAGGAAATGTAGGATGTGTCATTTGAAGCCAGAGCCTCTGATCCCAAAACAATTCTCTTTCCATTGTACCATGGCTTTTATATGTTGGGCAGCTAGGTGGCATGATGGATAAAGCACTGAGCCTCAAGTCAAGAAGACCTAAGTTCAAATTCAGCCTCAGACACTTACTAGCTGTGTGACCCTGGGAAAGATGCTTTAAAAAATTCTATTTTCATCAGTTTCCCCACCCGTAAAATGGGGATAATAATAGCACCTACCTCCTAGTGTTGTTATGAGGATCAAATGAGATGATGTTTGCAAAGTGCTTATCACAGTGGCTGGCAAATAGGATATACTATATAAATGTTAGTTATTATTATTCCTAAGTTGATTATTATTACATTGTACTTTAGGGAAAACACTGTATTCTTTCCCTTTTACCACCTAGGTCCAGGACCAGGAGTGCAGCCAGCCAGACATTATGGTGAGAAGCTTCAGTGACATTTGTGAGACCTTGTGATGCCTGGGTGATCCCAATGGGGCTGGTGAGTGAAATCCACAGGTCTTAGAGGGACACAAGCAAGAGGCAGATGGACAGGGGTGGGTTGAAGTCAGTTACAGTGGTCCTCAGCAACAAATATAAAACAAACAGGGACCTGAGGCCAGAGGATGGCATGTTGCTTGGAACAATGGAGCCAACAGAAAACTATCAGCAAAATCTAAGGGAACCAAGAAACACGGCCCATGTCTGGGGAAAAAAAACTGGTTGTCCAGTGAAGCCAGCTGGATCAAAGAGAGTTCATTCATAATTTGTCACATTCATGAGGTGAATATATCTGTGTCCTTTTAAGCTGAAGTGTGGGATGCTAACCTACCATCCTTGATCTTCTGAAAGAGATTCAGCTGTGGACAGCTCCTGGCTGAGAAGCAGATGTGTCTGAGTGATGCTGGATGGTCCTTGGGTCTATGAACATCTAGATTTATAAAGTGTATGGAAAGGAAGCTTTGTGTTACAAAAGGATTTGCCCCAGGGGTGCTCTTGATAGCAAGCTCCTTTAGCCCAACTGAAATATGACTTGGTTTGCAAAAACTTGGTGTTCCTCACATGTTAGGGATGTGTTTATTGCACCTAACAAACTGCCCTTGTGGAGCCAAATCCTGAATGAGGCAGACGAATCTAAAAATTCTGTGGTATTGCTAGGTTCTTTTAAATTTTTTGTATTTAATTTTTATTCTAAAATTAATCATCAAAAAATGAACATATCAATATATGAAGAACAAAAAAAGATTGTTGATGAAATCATGTCTGCTACATGTAGTATAATTTTTATGTAGCAGATATATCTGCTATATACTATACATTTTATATGTAGCAGACATACAGGTTTTTTTCAACCATAAATTCAATTCATTATGACAGTAACAAAACTGCCCAATTTGGGTATCCTCTTGAACTTCTTTTTATTTTTTTCTTTGTATTTTAAATGTTTTATTGATGTTCCTTTCTATCCTTTCCCTTCATCTCTATCACAACCCAGTAAATCACCCCCTGCTGCCTTTCCTCCCCACCCCCCACTAGTTTCTGGAGAGCAAATGGAATGAAGGCTGTGTAAAACAAACTACCTTGCTGAGGAAGAGTATTTCACAGAATTTTTCAATCTTAGGTTAAAGGGGGTTGAGGTAGAAGCTACCTAGTCCAACATTGCAACCTAGGCACCATTTCCCTTTGCAATAACCCTTCACATGCATCATGCATGCACACATATAAATACACACAAAGAGGGGAAGACAGAGAGAGAGAGAGAGAGAGAGAGAGAGAGATTATTGTTGTTCGTGTTGGTCCTTCATTCCCTAAGAGGACCTGTGACATCACAAGGGTGATGTCTTGATTTGAGCATGAATTGGATTTAAGTGAGGCAGAGAACAATTCAAACTGTACCATTATGAGACGGCTCTAACAGCAAGAAAGGGGGGGGAGTCCCCTTCCATTACGCCCTTCCTCTAACTCTGGTGATAGCAAATCCTAATGACTGGTGATTGGGGTAAAAAATGTAATCTTTCTTCCACATCATCATCATCATTGTTTAAAGCAAAGCCTCCATCATGCTAGCCTGATGGTTCGGGCCCAGGACTGGATGGAAGTGAGCCACTCATCAACCACATAAATGTTAAACAAAAGAATATTACTCAACAATTCCATGGAAAAGATGCTCAAAAAGGACACAGCACCATTCTCCTCCCCCCCTCCCAGACTCCAAAGAAGAAGAATGTATTGACTCACATAAGTAGTATGTCAAGCATGATGAACTCTGACTACTCAAGTGCTGGGTTAAGTGACTGGGAATTTGCATCAATGATTCAAGCCTTATTCCTTGGAACCAATCATCTTGAGGAAGATTTTACTGACTTTTAAGGAAGTTTTGATCATGAGGATGAATCCAAAACTGTGTGGAAGGGGCTGCTGTCATAGTTTCAAATCAGATTAGAAGTAGATGACACTCCTACCCCCTCCCACCACCACCACCATCATTGAGGCTGCGAGGTACAGAGGAAAACCCCACAAATTTAAGGTCAGAAGACTTAGGTTCAACTCCTGATTCTGCCACTTACCACCTATGTGACATTCAGCAAACTACTTAACATCTCTGAGCCTCAGTTTCCATATTTGTAAAATGGGGCTAATGATAGCATGAACCATATCAGATTGTTGTGAGAGTCAAATGGGATGTTTGTAAAGTGCTTTGTAATCCTCAGAGCACTATGTGTTTGTGTGTTTGGGTTTGTGTGTGGATTTTTGTATGTGTTTTTATGTGTATATGTGTGTATGATTATAATTCTCTTGGAGTAATGACTTTGGCTCTATGGTTAGAAAAGCTGCCTTCCTGAAAGTCTGTCAAGTTCACTAAGCAAATGGAGAATAGCGATACAACATTTCCTGACTCTTCCCTGTCTTCCTTATCCTCTATGCCTTGGTGTGCATTAGCAAATTACTGGTCTTTCAATCACTAAGGCCAGAACCATGTATCCTTGGATGGCATATGGGGCTCTCTTATTTCTTAGAGGAAAATATCAGACACTGTAGCTGTTCCCCTAAGTGTGGGCTACACACACACATTTCCTAAGCAGTTCTTGCCACACACAATCATCTGCTGTTCTCTCTGGAGGAAACTGGGCTCCTCCTCTCTCTAACTCTACAGCCCACCTCCCAGAGGATTATGAAAACTTATAATTTCAGAGCCAGCAGGTGTGTAAGCTGCTTCAATCTGAGTTATTTCCAACATGTCTGGGGAGGGAAATGGAATGAAATTCTGGATGCTTAACTGTTTTGTCTCCTCCAAGAGTTCTCAAAAGAATGAGGAGTGGGTCGTTGTGCCTTTTGGAGGAGAATTAAGCTAAAGTAAATGAACTATTCTTCCAAGGAAGCTATTAAGGACCATTGTGTGTGTGTGTGTGTGTGTGTGTGTGTGTATGAAACCAGATGCTAGTGCACATCCTCCAAAAATTTCTTTGTATTCATGTATGTCTTCTGTATATTCTGATATGTGCACATACATGTCTCCCTCATTAGAATGTAAGCTCTTTGAGGATAGAAGCTGCCTCATGTTTGTCTTTGGGTCAATGTTTAATAAATGCTTACTGATTGATTGATTGTTTCCAACATTGTTACTTTGTAATCAAGCCACTGGCTGGTATTACCAAGCTTGACCACTCCCCCCTTCAGTAGACTTTGCTTTCATTAACCTTTGCAAAATCAAATCCACACCTAAAAGGCTGGAGAATTATGACCACTGAAGACATGAAAAAAGATCTGCTAAGGCTCCCAAACCAGTCAGCATAGGGGACTTGCAAAGATTTATATCTTCATCCTCTTTCCATGATGCTTGTATTGTACCTTTGTGCAGAAAGAAGGAATAGCAGATGAGGATGGAGACTTTGAAAATGGAGGTGATGATGGTGGTAACGGTGCCGCAATCTGTATTGTGGCAGTGTGGATGGCCTCAAAGTCAGGAAAACCCGAGTTCAAGCCTTGCCCATGAAATATACTGGCTGTGTAGCCCTGGGAAACATCACAGAATGATTAACTTAGAGCTAGAAAGGATCTTAACAGCTACTGAGTCCACTCTCCTCATTTTACATAGGAGGAAATGAAGGCACAGAGGTGTTAAGGGCCTTGCCAAGAGTGGATTGGACCACCCAAGAAAGGAGTCAATTCCCTTTCACTAGAGGTGCTCGTGTAGGCTCTGTGTGGCAGCATGGTGCAGTAGAAAGACTGCTGGATTTGGAGATAGGAGATCTGAGTTCAAATCCTGGCTCTGCCACTTACTGTCTGATTTGTCTTTTTTCAGTTCCCCTCTCAGTCTCAGGCAATTTTCTGAGACTGTAAGTTGCAGAGCAGGTGTCAATCTGCATTAAGAGAGGGAGGTCCCTATACCAATGAAGTCCTAGGTCCATAATGGCAATACTAATTACAACACAAGGCCATGTTCACATTACTGTCAAAGCTTTGCCCAGCACTTTATATCCTTTATCTCACTTGATCCTCACAACAACCCTATGATTCAGGTATTAAAATTATTCCCACTTTTCAGAAGAGGAAACTGAGTCTCATCATGGTTTAGTGACTCGCCAAAGGTCACATAGCTTCTCTCTCTCTCTCTTTCTCTCTTCCCCTCCCTCCCTCCCCCTCTCTGTCTTTATGTGTGTGTATGTATGTATATATATACACACACCTATATACCTGAAATTGACCCTTGCCCCCAAAGATCTTATGTCCTACCAAAAGATAAAAAACATAAACAAAGAAGAAAATACAAGGTACTTGAGGATAGAGAAAATACCACTAAGAACTAGGGGAATTAGAAAAATATTTTGCATCAGAGATAGCATCTGAGCTGTGCTTCAAAAGACATTAAAGAGCATATAAAGACAGCAGTAGTGTGGAATGTCCGGGGGTTGGTTGGAGCCAGTTTTCTTTCCCATTTTAGTCTAGAGGCAACTGGGAGTCACTAACGATTATTGAGAAGGGGGATGCCATGATCAGACCTGTGCTGTAGGAAAATTATTCTGGCAGCTGTGCAGAGGATGAATTGGAGAGAAGAGAGATTGGATGGCACCAGGTTTCCAACAGGAGGTTATTTCAATAGTCCATGTGAGAGGAAACAAGAGCTTAAACTAGAGTGGGAGCTGAAAGTGTGAGAGAAACAATGAGGGGGAGGGAATCTGGCTAGATTTGGCAAATGATGGGCTATAGATATGAGGGAGAGTGAAGGGTCAAGGGTAATGCTGAGACTATGAAACTGGGAGACTAGAAGAATGACAAATAGAGAAGTTTGGTAGAGCAAAAGGCTTAGTGGATGTAGACAATGACTTCTGATTTCAAGCAAACATTGAATGAGTACCCATTCATTCAATAATTCATGCATGTAATGTTGTTATATCCTTCCAATAGACTATAAGCCCCTTGTGGGCAGGAAATGTTTGGTTTTTATCTTTGTATCTCCACTACCTAGCCCAATTCCCTGAAAATAATATTTAATAAATGTCTATTGAATTAAACATTAAATAGGTTGTGGAGGATGCTGCCCTCAAGGTATTCTGCTTCTCTAATGGAGAGATAAAACAGGGACGCAGAAGACTACAAAAAAAAAAAAGGCAGAATGTGAAGGTGTTCCAAGAAAAATGCTATGAAAATTCAGTGGATGAGACACCACTCTCCTGGAAGGGAATGAAGAGAAAGGAGCAAATCAGGGAAGGCTTCCTGGTAGAGCAAGCCTTTGAATTCGGCCTTGAAAGATACATAGACATTAGACAAGTAGGCAAGCAAAAACAAGGGCATTTCAGTAAAGGGGAACTGGGACTTAAAATATTTGAAGATCTGCCCACATCTATGCTTCCAAGTCAGAGTGAAAGAATAGTGGGACCCATAACACAGCTTTAATCATAGATTGACCAGTATTCACCGAGTGCCTGTTGTTTACCCAGACTGGTCTTGACTCCACTTTGGGGAAGACAGAAGACACAGCTCCTACCCATAAGAAACTTAACAGTCCCTTGAGAAGACAAAACACATTCCAGTTATGAGTCAGTTGATTAACCAATGAGTACTTACTGAGTTACTATTATGGGCACTTTGCTAGATATTATGAATACAAAGACAAGGGAAAAAATGGGTGTCTGCCTTCAAGAAATTTATAATCTATAGGGGGATTCAACATTTCATAGATGGCTAAATACAGGATATAGAGAATCAATCAGCAAGCATTTATTAAGCACCTACTGCAAGTGTGCCAAGCTCTGTGCTAAGTGCTAGGAATTCAACAACAAAAATGAATGAGTTCCTGCCTTCAAGGAGATTACATTCTATCATGGAAGAAAGCATCTACATATGTTCATATACACAGAGTCAAGCATGAAAAGAATGATACAGGAGAGTATACAATTAAGTACCAGAAAAACTATTGAATTGATTATAGAACATAAATTTAGAGCTAGAAAAAACCTTAAAGATCACCTTGTCCAACCACCTATTTTATAGATGAGGCAACTGAGGCCCAGGGCCATTAAGTGACTTGCCCAAGGTCTCTCGATTTCTAATCTGGCATTTCTTCTGCCTCACCAGTCCATGGTTTTATATTCTATGTAATATGAGGGATCACAGAAGGGGAAATCACTGTGGGTTTGAATAGCCATGGAAGGATTAAGAGAAGGTGGCCTTTGGACAGACCTAAAAAGTGGGGTAGGATTAGAATAAGGGCAAAAGTTATTCCTTTCAGGAAAATGATGCCATAATTCAATTCAATTCAACAGGCTCCTATTCTGTGCCAAGAACAGTGCTGGGTACTAGGAATATAAAGACAAAACCCAAGTCTCTGCCCTCAAGGAGCTTATCTTCTACTGAGGAAGACAGCATGTTCCTAGAAAATTAAACCTGAACAGTACACCAAGTACATTTCAGAGAGAAGTCTAGCACCCGCGGGTGGAGGAGAGTTCAGGTTAGGCTTCTTGTAGGAAGCAGCTCCCCTACCACCATCATCACACTGTCCAGAGAAACATATTAGGAAACTAGAAAGCCTGTGTATGTGTGAGTTTGTGTGTGTTCTGCTCTGCTGTGCCTCTGTTTGAATTGTAATTGTAATGAATTGACTCTACTTTCTGGCCAGAGTTTTTTGACCATCAATTAGCCCCACCATTCAGTGTTTTCAAATGCAAAACAGCTGCCTGCAGGAGGAGCATCTGGAGTCAATTTGTGATGCTGAGCTGAAGAATGAAAAAAAGTAACTACAAAGCTTTGAATAACACACACTCGTGTGTACCAATATATATTTATATATCTATGAAATAGAAGCTGTGAGGTCTCCCCAAGGGAACAAAACAGATCCTATGGTATCATGGAGGAAAGTCTATCCTGGGCAATTCTGCAGGTTGGTTCACAGCCAGAAGTGTTGAAGACTCTTGGTCCAAGGGGGAGGGGAGCTAGGATACTGAATCCAGCCTTACCATTAGGGGGCTTGCAGTAGAGGTCCTTATTCACTTCCACAGAAGATATGTTTTCTCATCACCCTGTAATGAATTTCATAAGAATAGATCCAGTCACTTGAGAACATGAGATCCCAGATCTAGAGCTGAAAGGGAGTTCAGAGGTCATCTAGTCCAAACCCTTTATTTTACAAATGAAGAAACTGAGGCCCAGTAGGGTCACAGAGTAGATATCTAATAAATTATTGTTGATTGAGTGATTGACCTCTCTGACCAAAATACATCCATTACCAGCCACTAAAGACCCTGCAATTTCCACCCAATTTCCATCACTCCCTTGGGATAAGCTGTGGCCTCTAGCAAGTCTCTACTAATATGCACATAGATTGATCAGGGGGAAAATGCATTAGCAGCATTAACATGGATAAGTTTGTCGTATTAGCTAGCTGTCACATTTTGAGAGCAAAGTCTAGAGTGACTGAGGTGCAGGAAAGGTAGATTTTATTTTTTAGTATGGGATGGGAGAGAATATTCAAGGAATATTTAGGACCTAGAGAAGATGGGCTAGCATGAGAGGACATAAAGGGAGTATAGATAGGTGGGATGGCTATTTATAGAGCTATAACTGGAGGGAGGTTACATTCATAGGGGAAGGCCACCCAGGACACATTTACAGGACTACACATCAAAGGACTACTTTACAATTTGGCCTCTGACCAAGACTAGAAATAATGTTCTAACATCAAACATGACTATCAGTAGTCAAACATTACTCCTTTGGACAAATCATGCTTCTCACCATGAGTCCATTGGTTGAGTATTACCAATCTGTGCCTACTATAGTGCTTGGCCTATATAATTTATTTAAACCAGATGTCCATTGCTTTTCTTGAAATTAGAACAGCCAAAATCTCAAAATCGGAAGTTACTTCAGTGGTGATTTTGTGCAACCTGGACTTAACCAAGAATGTCTTCCATAGTATCCCCACCAAATGACCTTTCAGTCTCTGCTAGAATGAGGTGGAATCAATTGCTTCCTAAAACAGCTCATTCAATTTTGGAATAGTGCTAATACAATAAAATGGTTTTGTTTTTAATACTCTTAATTGTTCATTGTTTTCCAAACATTGAACCATTTTTATATTCTGATATAAATCTGATTTTTTATATACCACAGTAATGTTTCTGCCAATATAACTCAACTCTCAACTAAGCTACATGGGAAAAGGGCAGGCCTCTGATGCATGCTATTGAATTCTTATCAGGAATCGTATTCTGTAGACTGCATGAAGTAAAAGGATATTCCTTCTCTGTCCAACTTGGTTTCTCCTACCCAGCTTGGTTTGTGAGTCCAGTTACACCAAGATATTATTTTAAAAAAAAACAAACTTTTTAATCAATTTTGATTAGTGGTGCTGGTCTACATTCTCTTTCCTTGCTTTATCCCTTCCTGGTTTTGGTTTAAGGAGTATATTTGTATCATAGAATACAAAGGTTTTCTTTGCATAGTGCCAAAGTTTGCCTTTCTGTAACTTATACAAATATAATTGGGGAAAGAAAGAGGGAGTACTAGGAGTATGGGAGGGAAGAGCTGAAAGTTTAGACTTTCTAGCTGAGTCAATGAGTTGGGGGAGGCGGGTAGAGGAAAACAGAAGCAAGAAATGGCTGAACTCTCTACCTCATCCTCCAGCATTGGAGATTAGCAAACAACTAAGCTCCTATTTTTTTATCTAGTTTGCCTTGTGCAGAATCTATTTTTAAAAAAATGTTTAGTTATTTTCTTTCAACACAGAAAATTCTATAAACAATAAGAACCCCCAGGAAACATGGAGATGTTCATCCTCAGACATCACCAACACCTTTATTTGTTTTGTAAAATTATACATATTTGTTACACAAGAGGGCTTCTATTCTGGGAGAGGTTGTGAGTAGTGACAGAACCCAAAATAAAAGAGCATCAATAAAACAGTTTTTTTTATATAGACAGAAAAAAAGAAAAAGAAGTGCGAAAGGAGGCACAGACAGATAAAACAATTTTGTTATTCACCTGATAGATTTCACATATATAAACCTATATGTAAAAATTTATGAACACATATACTTTCTTTTAAAAGACATTAATTTCAAGTTTAATTGCTTATACAATTCTTTCTTGTTCTTCTTTGTGTATTGAAAGGTTTTGTTGATGATTGTTAAATTTAAAATAAAAGAGAATTTTTTTAAAGGAAAGGAATGAATGAGTGAGTGAATGAGTGAAAAGGTATTTATTAAGCACTTATTATGTGCCAGGCACGATGTTAAACCCTAGAAACACAAAGATAAAGATGAGATAGTTTGCCTTCAAGGAGCCTCTAGTCTAATAGGGGAGACAACATATGTAGGGAAGCAGTGACAAAGGAGAACATTTTATTCTGAGGAGTCACAGAGGAGGTAAGCTGAGCCACTAGGCAATTGATTTCTCACCCTCTCCAGAAACAATGATAATGGAGAAAGACTTGACATGATATATTTACAATAGGTTAACCCTCCTAACAACCATCAAATCAGCAACATGGGGATCCCTACAGATCCAACAGATGCAAAAACTAGAATGTAGTATTTCAAGAAGGGATCCAGGATTAGATGCCATGACCCAGATGTCACTGGATGCTCCCTATAGCATTTATACCCTTTTGACATATAACCAATGAGTTCAATGCACACAGATATCCCAGCATTGAGAGGCAAATCCCTGTTTTCCTTAGGTTTTCTCACAATGGTGTTGTAGCACCATTAGCCCTAGCCACCTTTGGGAACTAGAGGGAAAAGTTCAACATTTAAATGATTGAAAATCGGATATATTTATATCCTTTCTTCTACTATATACCCCACCCTGAGCCTACAATCTGCCCATCTTCTGGGGAACTCGATGGGAAAAGTACAAGAGGAGAGAGGTTGGTTAGGAGTCAACTTTATAGATGATGAATATGGTGGTCCTCATAAGAGAATCCAATTAGAGATAAAAGGAAGCTCAGAAGTCATTTAATACTACTCCCTCATTTTACTGATGAGGAAACTGAGGCCCAGGGAAGTTAAGTGACTTGCCTAAGGTACCACAAATAGTCTCAGAGGGCCAATTTGAACCCAGATCCTCTGACTACTGAGTTAGTCCTTGCACCATCTTTCTGCCTCTCCTAATGTTTTAATTACCCTCAGCTCTTCTTGGCTCTGAGTTCTGACTCCCACATATCTACTCATGACTACACACACACACACACACACACACACACACTTATGTGTGTGCCAGATAGGAATGACACAACAATAAAGCAAGAAGTTCACAATTCTGTTCACCAAAGTCATTAGCTGAGTTTCAGAAAAGCTGGCAGGTCAGAATAGGAATTCATACAGTCTCCACCCCAGTCTCCACCCAATTTTGACCTGGCACCTCCTGAATTCTCTGAACACGGTCCTTGGAACAATAGAGGTGGCTAGGTGTTGGAACATTTAAGATGGTGTCAGGAAGGCCTTTCTTCATATCCAGATTATTAATTATTATTTTATATATTATATATAATTAATTTATTATTAATATTACTATTATTCCAGTTCAAAGGGGAGCTACTTTATAGGATACTTCAACTTAAAATGAATCCAACCCTTTAATGCCTTCACTTGGAAAGGGACAGGAAATTTAAAGGGCTGTAGTAGCAAAGGAAAGCTCCAAGCAGGTATCGTCACAAACTGGAGGAAATTCCACAAAGAGAATGGGAGGATAATTAGCTATCATGTTTTTGTGTTGTCCTGGTGCGGTGGGTAGAGTACTGGACTTAGAGGCAGGGAGATGAGTTCAAATCCTGCCTAATTAAAAACTAGGGGACCTTGGGCAAGTCCCTTAACCACTCTAGGTCTCAATTTCCTCATCTTTAAGTGAGGGGGTTAGACTCTAAGGGCTTCTAAATTTCCTTCCATCTATAATCCCAAGATAAAATATCCGAAGTGCTCATGTGAGCACTTTCTCACTATTAGTGAGAAAACGCCAATTGAATTGTTCCTGCTGAGGAGATGGAGCAGTTTTCTGGAAAGCTGAGTAAATAGACAAGACTAGAATATTTTTAAAAGACTCTACTCCAGATAACGAGCTAGTTTGGGTTCAAAAAAAGACTTATCTGGAGATTCAATATTTTTTGCTATCCTCTTCCATATCTGCCCACTTTTTTCAAAGTTAAACAAATGATTTCAATGTATACATTTACACTTGTATTAATCCTAAATCTATTTCCACCATGTATGCAAAGTAACTTAATCATGGAATGTTAGAACTGGAATGGACTAGATTATCTTATTCACCTCACTCATTTTTACAAATGGAGAAACTGAGATCTAGAGAGGATCTAGTGCCACATAGCTGGAAGGTGGGAAAGTTGAAACTCACACAACACCAGAAGTCCACTCTACATGCCAGGACTCTTCCTCAAGTTATTTTGTTATCACAATGATATCAGTGGAGCTGGACTCTTGAGCTATTAGTTAATTATTCCTTACTCTCACCACGTGGACAGCCCACCTTTTATTTAGATTAATATATACTGGTGAGGTCAAACTCGAATAGAAACCAGGACCACTAATCTGTACATAAGGATCCCTGCAGGCAGTGTATTGACTTAGTTTTAAAATGTAATGTTATCTATGTTCTGTTATATTTTTATTTATTTTGTTGAATATTTCCCAATAAATAGTATTTAAATCTGGTTGCACTCACATATGAATGGCTGCATGTTTGAGACCTCTACTTAGCATTATTTCTCCATCATCTTTCCCTGTCTGCAACTTATGGTAGCTTGAACATGTCCACCACGTACCTTTATTGCCTTTTGTACCATTGAGCTTTCAGATTTTCAGGACCATGGACCATCAGACCATGGCTCACAAGCCACATAGATACCTAGAGGTGTAAAAGAAGATGGGCCTTTGTTTGAGGATGAAAGGTTGAGTCATTCAAAGAATGGTACAATTCTCCAAAGACTTGTCTGTTCCAATTCAATTTCCTGGCCACCAGTACTCAGCCTCCATTCAAGAGAAACACATACACTGAACAAGTTCTACAGATTGCCCATACAAATGCGTATCTTAACCTGGATGATAAGTATGCTTCATCCACTTAATTTTTCCTCTGTGGATAGTTAGGACAAACTCTTCCGGGTGATTGCATAGTCATGTATCTCCATTTGAATCTCCCTCTTCTCTCTCTGTCCACGTAGGTTATCGTGCCCTTACCTGCTGGTACTCTGCTCAAAGGAATGTGAATTGATCACTGAAACCTAGTGGGATGTCTTGGGATTTATGGGCTGGATTTCTTTTTTATGGGCCATGCCTTGAACCCAAATCACTCTGGCTGTCATTGATTGGCCAACAGTAGGTCCCAGCCCAAGCCTTATTTGGTCATTGTTTGGACTCTGATGGCTCAGAGTGAGTGTAAATAGCAATAATTTCTGTTTTGGCCAGAAACCCTGGGTGTCTTCACCTCCCAGACTGTTTTTTTTGACTAGGTAAAAGAGGCCATTCTTTGCCTCATTTTTTACCTAGCCTTAATTACTGAATTCACATTACCTCAGACAAACTGAGACCTGGGAAAGACCTTAGCTTAAAAAGGCCAAGGCCTCCCACTGTATCAGGAGTCATCTCCAGTCATCTTGACCTATATCTCACCACTGAACCCAGATGGCTTTGGAGGAGAGAGTGAGGCTGGTAACTTTGCACAGCCTTCCCTCACTTAACCCAATTCACTTGCAAGTCATGGCCTCACCTTCCTGAAGTCATGGTCCTCTTTGAGAACTAAGGACAAGTAACAAATACCTACTAACAAATACATATGCTAAACTGGTGTTATCTTTAGCTGCCTTATCTCTATGGCTAGTAGACCTGATGCTTACTGAATAAAATAATCCTTGAGTACCTTTGCTCTCCTACTTCTGGCAATATATAAATATACACATATATCACATACATACACATAAGTATTATGTATAAACATACATAAAAGTTACATGTGTATGTATTGCATAAGTTATGTAAGTATTACAGTCTCAATCAATGTCCTTTCCTCTACCCATTTCCCATGGGAGTAGGGAAGGGAGTCAATAATGTCTTTAACAAAGTCAAATTGGAGTTGTTTTAAATGTTTACCATGTTTTTTGTTTTGTTATCATTTTGGTCCTTTTGTGTCAATTGTGATCTTTGATCCACCAAGTCAGTGGTCCCCTAGCACATGGAGAACTAATAGAGGAATGACTCACACATCAGTAAGGAGATGTTACCAGCCCATTAAAAATGATTAATTTCTTTTTTTGGTCATGCTATTTGGTGCTTGCCCCATCCAAAGCCTTTCAATTCTTTTTCAGAGAAAGTATGCAGGCTGTACAGCCATGTGGCTTCTGTGTAGTCTACAAGTCCTTAGCCTCCCATTCCTTACTCTTGAAGTTGTATCTAATAATACATTCCACAACTTTGGCAGGAATCAAAATCAAGCTCCCCAGCCCATTGTTTGAAATTCAACAAATGTTTATTAAGTCCCTACTTTGTAGGCACTGGTCCATCTTCCCCTCCCTTTCTAAAAACTTGCACATTTAACTTATTCTATCCTCCAGTACCTCTCCCAGTCTCCATGATTTTTCAGAGATCACTAATCACTCAGCAATCACATCTACATATTCAGCACCCGGAGATGTATTCATTGAGGACACATAAGAACTTTCTTACCATCTTTCACTCATGGACTTGAATTCTATGCAAAGCATTTTGATTCCATCTTTTCCTGGCCAGAGGTTTTCTTTGGTTAATAAAAGAGAAACAAAATGGGAGTTAGACAGCTGTGGCTTCTCTTCACTGTCTGTCATCATCATTCCACCACCACCACCACCCCAAGTAATGTCATCTCTTCCCTGAGCCTCCTTTTGCCTCCTATGTAGCTCTAAACCCCCTTTTTGTTGATGTCCTGCCTCAGCTCATTCTACATTTTAGCCTTCTTACAGCAATGGGCCACTTTTAAAAATGTATTCTTCATTATCTCCTCTCACTATCTTCTATATATGTCTTTCAAAATCTGATCCCATCAGTGAGTTCAATGTGTGGCCACATCCATCTTTTTGGGCAACTTCCTCCTTTTCTTTCTTATGGAAATCGTTTGTACTTATGTCTTCAAGATATTGTTCTTAAGAGTTCACCATTCCTCTTAACTGCTATCCCTTGTAGACTCCCAGACATGAGATCCAGTTATCCTTTCCATGAACTCTTTCAAAAATAACCATCTTCCATTAGGAAGTAAGCTCCTTGTGGGCAGAAACTGTTTTGCTTTTCTGTTTGTGTCCCTGACACCTAATGCCCTGCATCAGACATAGTTGGAGCTTAATCAATGCTTGCTTATGCATTGATTCAAAATCTACTCTCTGCAGAACTAATTTCTTAAGCCAATTACTGTTCTATACAGAAGGCAGGAAAGCAAGCCTTCCTATGGATGTTCTTGATTTCTCCCCAGTGTCACTAAGACTGATTTCTCCCTCATGGGTACTTCATATAGTTGAGATTTTGCCTTGGAGGGAAAAAGAGGGATTTTAAGAGAAAGCACACCATCTGTTCCATATGAATAAGTTGCCATGAGGGATGCTTTGACAGTGCAATGTTCAGGGAAAAGGAAGATTGAGACATCAGTTATGCCTGGTCCATGCTTCTAAAGTTTTGTAAAGAAATGACTTAGCCCAAGCTCAGTTGCCCGTGACTTCTAGACTACATGAAGTTTTAACGTGAATGATAGGTGTCTGGATGTACAAGATCAAAAAAGAGAAATAAGAGGTGAAAGACCCTCCCCAACCCAGTGAGAACCCAAGGTCCAATAAGGCTTTCCTCACTGAAAAGAAGCTGAGCATATGTTAATGTAATGCTTCTCTCCACCCTCATGTTCCAGAACTATTTCTGGTTCTTCTCCCAGCCCTCTGACCAGTCCTTTTCCAAATATCCTTGCTCCTCTTCCTCCTCCAGGTTCTTTCCTAGGTCCTCCAGTCAATCAACCAGCATTTACTTTGTGCCAGGCACTAGGAATACAAAAACAAAAATGATTCTGTCTCTGCCCTCAAGGAGCTTGCTTTTGAGTAGAACAATATGAAATATTCACAGGTGAGTAAACAGGATACATACAAAAATAATTACATGATTTGCAGGAAGAGGGGCATTAACCAGGGCAATCAGGAAAGGTTTCTTGAAGGAGGTGGCACTGCAGCTGAGCCTTGAAAGGAGCCAAGAATTTTGAGACGTAGAAGTAGGGAAGGAGAGCATTTTAGTCTTGAGGGACAGCTTGTACAAAAACCTGGAGTCAGGAGATGACACATTGCATACAAAAAACATCGAGTTAAACAATTTGGTTGACATGTAGGTTACATGAGATGGGGTAAGGTGTAATCAATCTGGAAAGACAGACCACATCTATTGGTGAAGTGCTTAATACCAAACAGAAGAGGTTGTATTTTGTCTTAAAGCAATCTGTGGTCCTCAAACTTGTTTTTAAAAATATGTTGATAACTATGTTTCATTATGAGTAGTTTCCTTTCTAATCCTTTGTATTTTATTTTATACATTAAAAACAGTATTCAAAGAAGAGGTTCATAGGATGTATCCTCAGACTTGCCAAGGGGTCCATGGTACAAAAAGCTGAGGAGATCCCAACCCAAAGGATGAAAATGGGCAGCCACTGAATCTTCTGGAGCAGAGGGGAGACATTACCAGTCCTGCGCTTGAGGAGTGTTACTTTGGTGGATTGAAAAGGAAGGGCTGGAGAGAGAGGACACTGGATACAGAGAGACCAGTCTAAATGGCTCATGTTGCATTTGAGAAAACTGAAACCCAGACAGGTTAAAGAGTTTGCCCAAGGTTCCACAGATAGTAAATGGGAGAGCCCACACTCAAACCTGGGTCCTCTGATTCCAATTCTGCTGCAGTCCTCAGCCTCTTAGTAGTTGTTCATGGTTTTCCCTTTGCCTGGAATGATTGCCCTTGGCCAACCCCGCAGTGACAGGTAATGTACTCATCAAGGAACAGCTCACTGCCACGTGCTCTGTGAAGCTTTACCTGATTCTCTCAGCTGGAGGTGATTTTTCCTCCACCTGATTTGTAAGTCTTTGTGTTCTTTTTCTGCATCAGGACAATCTAATTTAGGCCATACTTATTTGGGTACACTTCTCTCTCCCTACTACATGGATAGGGCGGAAAGAGATGCCCACCTGGTTTAAAATCCCACCTCTGACACCACCAGTGTGCCTCGGGCAAGTCACAGCCCCAATAGACATCAGATTCCTCATCTATAAAATGAGTGGATTGGACTAGATGCCTTCTGGGATCCCCTTCCTGCTCTAGAAAAAGGAACCTATAATTATAAGCCAGGGCAGCTAGGTGGTATCATAGCACATAGAGCATCAGTCCTGGAGTCAGGAAGGCTTGAGTTCAAATTCAGCCTCAGATACTTACTAGCTGTGTGACCCTCAGCAAGTCACTTAGCCCTGTATACCTCAGTTGCCTCATCTGTAAAATGAGCTAGAGAAGAAAATGGCAAACCACTTTGGTATCTTTGCCAAGAAAACTCCAAATGGGGTCACAGAGAGTTGGACACAACTGAAAAACAACCAAACGACAATTTTAAGCCCCTTTATTTCTCACGCTCTCAGTTTTCTCATCTTCATAATGACAGAGTTGAACTATGATGTCTAAGGCCACTTGCTTCTATGGTTGTGTGGCTATAAGCCACCTGAAGGCAGGGATCATGCTTTATTTTTCTTTGTGTAATAATGGCTAACTGGCATTTTATATCTTAACACTTGACGTTGTTGCTGTTCAGTTATTTCAGTCGTGTCTAATTCTCAGTGACCCCATTTGGGGTTTTCTTGGCAAAGATACTGGTGTGTTTGCCATTTCCTTCTCTAGCTCATTTTACAGATGAGGAAACTGAGACAAAGAGGGCTCAGTGACTTGCCCAGGGTCACACAGCTAGGAAGTGTCTGAGGCTAGATTTGAACCCAAGCCTTCCTGATTCTGGGCCAGTGCTCTATTCACTTTGCCCCCTAGCTGCCCTCACTACCTGTACTCACTCCCCACCTCCCAGCGTTGCTGTGAAGGAAGACCTTTCTAAACTGTAGAATACTAGATGAATGTGAGCTGTTATTATAATAACATTTCATGGTGATGATGAAGATGATCACTCCTGACATGTGGCCCAGATGGGGCCATCCTTATCCCTGTATACAGCTTAGGAAACTACCCTTCCCCCTCCCCACAGCCTTCACTGAAACTTAGATTGATGCTTTTCTCCTGGCTGATTGCAGGTAATTGTTTAATAAGATGATTGGGGATCATTAAGCGCCCAGAACCACGGAATTGTCGTGGTCAAATTTTCTCTGTGGGGAAAGAATAGGGGGAGGGAGAGTGCACCTCTGCAAATCTTCCGACGAGTTCTCACCGGGACAAGATGCATGAGTCTAGACCCCCGAACCCCAGAAGGAGAAGGCAACCTGATTCATTAGAAAATCACACCGATAAGCTGATCAGCTAATGAGCACTTGTTGTCATTCATATAGTGTTCTTGTGTTTTTGTAAGATTCATTTCATTATATTATTGTTATTATTCATAAGAATAATAATTGATTTATTATTCATGGGACCCCAAGTCCTACAGAGGAACCGTAGGCATATGTCAGACCCCAGGATCACACACAGCTCCGGAGCTGGAAGGGACTTCAGGGGTCATCTAGTCTAACCTTTTCACTTAACAAATGAGGAAACTGAGGCACAGAAATATTAAGTGTCTTAGAAGCCTAGAATCCCAGCTCCAGAACTGAAAAAAAGTCTCAGAGACCATCTAACGCAACCCCATCATTTTACAGAAGAGGAAACTGTTCAAGGTCAAGCGAATTCCCAGTGGTCACAAGGGTAGCCAAGCGTCAGAGGTAGACTATGGTAGTGAGAGTCAGACCTCTGTGCTCTACGTGCAAAGCTCTATATGAGCTTCAGGCGACATAGGCACAAACAGGTGCCATCACCCAGCCCTCTGAGAACAATCTGAGCTCTTCCCAGAACCAGAGAATTCCAGAGCCTCCTCCTGGCTTCAATCTGCAAGAAAATGGAGGAACTGCTGGTCCGTTGGTTTCTGCCCTGCTTTTTCTCAGGCTCTCTTCCATTCTAGACATGACATCACGCAGAGAAACCTTGTTAATCTCAAATCAGTTTATCCCAAACACCACAGCAGCCCGGTCACCTGGATGCCTCATTGATCTTTAATTTAATACCAAATATCTGCTAAGCCAAGTCTGGCTCCTTCCAAGGCTCTGTTCCCCTGGCACCCCCCAGAAGGGTTTGACCATCCTCCACTGGTCCCAAGCTGGGACAATTAAGGACTGAATTCTCTAAAGAAAAGTCGGTGAGAGTGAGGATAGACGTCAGAAACATTCTTCCTTCTCAGAGGCATTCTTCCTTCTCACGGCACAGAAATTAAGCAAAAATCCCACAGGAAACGTCCAAATCAGGATCTAAATGGAAACCTGACATAGAATCAACCCTGGGCCCGGATGAACTTGACAACAATTGACTCAATTGCCCCAGAAGAGAAATTTCGTTGGCCCCGCCCAGTGGGTGATTCCACAGCCCAGTTTCCTACCTTAGAGTTTGCGTAGGATTTTAGACCTGAAAAGAACCCTGAAGACGATCTGGATTCAAAACCCACCTCGGTCACTTACTAGTTATGTGACCTTGGGCAAATCACCTCCCCTCCCTAGCCACCCCTCAGTTTCCCCGTCTGTAAAATGAATGCGTTGGCCTCTGAGGTCCTTGCCAGTTTTAACTCCAGGATCCAATGGGTCACCTAGTCCAAACACCTCATTTTATAGAGGAGAAAATTGTGGTCCAGGGATCACATAGGTCACAAGTGAGAGAGTCAGGACTTGAACCTAATTTCCAATACAGTGTACTTTCTATTGAACTGCAGACATCGCTGGAGCTACGGGGATATATGTGCATATCTTGTATCTGTTATAGATACACACATGTGATCATATATGACTTACATGACCTCTTCAGTGAAGTTAGGGTGACTTCTCCAGATCTGTACTGCCCCACCCTTAGCCTCCCCAACCCTCATAAAACAGGGGAAGCCCCTTCTAGCCCTAGTACGATGAGGGACCTACAGTGATGCTATGAAATCATTTAACTCTCTGGACCTCAGAGACATCAGCCTACATGTTCCTTCAGGTGCCTTCTGGCTCTGAACGCTGAAGACCAGGGTGTGGAGATGAGTAAGGGTGGGATAGGGCCACAGGGCTGTGCCAAGGGGAAGATGAAAATGACAAGCTTTGTCTGTGGGTCAGAGATAAGGGTACACAAAAAGAGGGGAGATGGTACCAGAAACAGATGCCACCATGTTGTTGAGGGCCAGCTCCAGCCCACAATGAGGTGGGGCAGGCAGTAGACATGGGACCTTGAGTCAGTAAGATCTAAGTTTCCATCAGGCCCCAGATGTTAGCAATATGACCCTGGGCAAGGCACTCAACTCCACCTGCCTCTGTTTATCTCAACAGTAAAAAGTGGATAATAGTATACACGTGGGGGGGAGGTCTTGTAAGGCTCAAGCGAGATAATATTTGTAAAGTACTGGCACAATGCCTGATACATTGTAAGCATTTAGTAAATCCCTATCTCCTTCCTTTCTCTTCCCAAGAAAGATTTCTTATCCCAGGAGGCAGGAGGGCCCATTGACCCTCAGTTGGAAGCCCCCATCCCTTCCTTTGACTCCCCTTCACTGGCTGACTCTTCCTCACTATGCCTCATCTCCCACCTCCACGCTCATGCCCGAGCCTAGAAAGCTCTCCCATTCACCTTCTCCTCTTAGCATTGCTGGCTTCCTTCAAGACTCAGCTCCAGGACTGCCTTCTGCTAGAGGCCTTTCCCTCCCCCCCCCTTCTGACCTCCCTTGTCCTGGAGTCTTCTCCCCTAAGGTTACCTTCCATGGACTCCGAATGTATCTTGTCCATTCCTTTTCATGTACATACAGGTGGTCTCCCTCATTAAAATGGAAGCTCCTTGAGGGAAGGAACCATTTCACTTTTGTCTTCATATATCCAACTCTTAGCACAATGTCTGGTACATAGGCAGTGCTCAATAAAGGCTTGTTGATTGACTGACCAACTGTGATCAAGCATTGAAGGCTGAGAAAAACCCCAGGGCAGGGCAGAGCCCTTGAAATATCAGACCTGGTCTCTGCCCCGCCCTGTGTCGCTCTGCTCATTTCTGCTTGTGGGCTAGAGGCTGGAAAATAAGGTCAAGAGGAGAGGTCCAGAGGCAATGATACACAGTGCAATGGAGCTCACGTCTACCAGACCCCATGGTGCATGACAAGTATGGACGCGTAGTAATCACGGAGTAGATGGGGGAGAGAATGAGGGCAGACAGCCCACCTAGGAGGCCAGGGCATTAGAGTCATGTGATTTTAGTTCGGTTGATTTATTGAGCACCAACTGTGTGCCTAGCACTATCCTAGGCACTATGAGGGGGGATTCAGTTATATATAT
>NW_020954546.1:9486426-9549245 GCF_900497805.2 Vombatus ursinus | reverse complement strand
GGGAGGACAGCAGAGGCTCCCCCATCCAGAGCTGAAGGGACCTCAGGGATCATGTAATCCAGGGCCTTCATTTTACAGATGAAGAAACTGAGGCCAGAGAAGCAAAGAGATTCAAAAAACGTCATCAGGCAGGTATCAGAGGTGAGATGTACACAGGTAAGAATATACAACATGTATGCAAGATAAATACAAGTAATTGTGTTGTGGGAGGGGGGGAGAGCATTTATAACTCAGGAAAGGGGGAGGCAAAGAACTTTCCATAGGAAGTGGCGCATAAGCTGTGCTGCTGCTGATGATGATGATGGTGATGATGACAGCATAGCATTTGGAGGTTGCAAAGTGCTTTACAAATATTATCTCATTTTATCTTCACAACCCTAGGAGGTAGATGCTATTATTATCCTCTTTTTACAGATAAGGAAACTGAGGCTGAGAGTTTGAGTAGCTCATTCAGGGCCACACAGCTAGAATCTGATGATTTTAATTAAGGTCTTTTTTGAAGTCCAACATTCTATCTATGGTGGCACCCAGCTGCCTTACAACCTTCTGCAAGGAACTTCATATCTCTGAGCCTCAGTTCCCTCATCTGTAAAATGAAGGCATTGTCCATTCCAGCTTTTTGAAGGAATCTTGGAGGCAAGGGGGAGAAGGGTGGGCATTCCACGCATGGGGGACAGTCTACGTGAAGGTGCAAAGGCAGGAGATGGGATGTTACATACAGGGAGCAGTGGTCAATAGGGCACTTTGGCAAAGTTGAAGGGGATCTTGACATTGCTTTTCTGGGTAAACGTAGCATTCACTTCACCTCGGTAGAATATAAGCTCCTTGAAAGCAGCTTATATTTTTTTTTTCATAGCACAGTGCTTGGGGAAAGTGGGACAAGGACAGATATATTATCTCATTCATATAGGGAAGTATTGTGGGGAAAACCAGACTAGAATCTAAGCCCTTCTTACTTCAGGACCAGTCCTCTGTCTATTTTGCTCTACTCTTTCTCCCCTTGATCATACTAAGTGCTTGTGGAATGAATTAATTACCTATGTGCATATATATTTATGTATACATATTCTCATGCGTAGATAAACAACCTCTCTCTGGCATAGTTAATAAAGAGATGGTTTCACGGCCATAAAGTACTACCTCTGTGATCCTGGGCAAATCACTTAGCCTCCCAATGTCCCAAGTGACTCACTAAGATTCTAAGATGCAGAAAAGGTGCCAATCTGCTTCTGTAGGAAAAGTTTCCTCACCTGGGAGTTCCTTATGTTAATAAAACAGAACGAAGGAAGGAAGGAAGGAAGGAAGGAAGGAAGGGAGGGAAGGATATAAACATTTATTAAGCTCTTACTATGTTCCAGGGAAGCAGCTAGATGGCTCAACAGATAGAGCACTGGGCCTAGAGTCAAGAAGATCTGAGTTCAAATCCAGCCTCAGACACTTACTAGATGTGTGACCCTGGACAAGTCATTTAACCTCTGTTTGCCTTAATCCACTGTGGAAGGAAATGGCAAACCATTCCAACATCTCTGCTGAGAAAATTCCATGGGCAATATGGTCCATTGGGCATTTTCTTTTTTTCTTTTTCTTTTTTCTTTTTTTTTTTTTTGGTAGGGCAACAAGCTTGTGCAGTGGATGGAGCACTGGGTTTGGAGTCAGAAAGGCTCATCTATGTAAGTTCAAATCTGTTCTCAGACACTTACTAGCTGTCTGACCCTGGGCAACTGGCTCAACCCTATTTGCCTCAGTTTCCTCATCTGTAAAGTGAGCTGAAGAAGGAAATGGCAAACCACTCCAGAATCTCTGCCAAGAAAACCCCCACTGGGGTCACGAAGTGTCAGACATAACTGAATATGTGCCAGGCATTGTGCCAAGTGCTCTATAATTATTGTCTCATTTGATTCATACAACAACCCTGGGATATACGTATTATTATTATCTTCATTTTACAGTTGAGGAAACTGAGGCAGACAGAGGTTGAATGACTTGCCTAGTGTCACACAACTAATAAGTATCTGAAGTTGGCTTTGAACTCAAGTCTTCTTGACTCAAAGCCCATGGTGCTATCCATTGTACCACCTAGCTGTCTCCCTATCCCTATAAAACATGGAGGGACAACAATACTTACTGGATAGAAAGATGGCTTCAGTGACAGGAAGACCTGAACTCAAGGCTTGCCTCTAACAGATAAAGGCTGGGTGGCTCTAGGCAAGTCATTGAATGTCTTAGCCCCACCTCCATTCCCGCCCCAGGCCACTGTCTAAAGTGACTAGGGGCAGAAAAGGTTGAGGACTAAGTTCTTGGCCAAGAGCTCCCTGCCCAGATGATAACATGAATCTGGTACCAAAGAAAACAAACACACACAAGTATGTCAGTATAATGTTATTCCAAAGTCATTTCCAGGCTGTTTAGGAAGAAAAGAAACAAACCAAAAAGAAAACCTAAAACCAATTTGCACCCTGTTCTTGTTTAAAAACTGAAAAAGAAAACTTCTTTCCAAGAAGAGGAATTTCTTTGTGAAACAGCAGCTAAGTCTCTACTTTCCACAAAAAAAAAAAATTAATCTAATAAACACCCTTGACAAAAATCCAAAAAGACGTTGAGGTTCAGCATCATGGAGTATAGTAGAAATGCACTAAACCAGAAGTTGGAAGGCTCTAGCCCTGCCTCTGCTGCTGTGCACCCTGGAAGGTACCCATCCTCTCTGGAACTCGGGGGGGGGGGGGGGGGGGTTGCATGTAAGATGTTCAAATGCCCAAATGGATCCATGATTTCATTGCTTCAGAAGACCACTCTGATGGCGCTAGTCACCACCCCTTAGCCAGCCAGCCCAACCTGTGGGACTCCTACTCACATTCTCCCCAAAGTCTGCCAGTCAAGCTCTGGTGAGAGGATTAGTGGAGCTCATAGAGGCCCCCCATCATCCTTTGCTGTTGTCCTGGGACACAGTTTGTTGTGAAAACCAGACAAGATCATGTCTGTGAAGGCCTTTTGCCAACTCTCTGAGAACACAAATGACAAGATTCTCTGAATAACCCTTGATATTCTTCAGATGCTTCAGGGACAGAAGGCATGGTATACTTTTGAAAAATTAGCAGCCAATAGGTGAAACAGAGACAAAGATGGGGGCAGAGAGGAAGAGGGAGAGGGAGACAGGAGAGGGAGAAGGAAAGAGAGGGAATGAGAGAGAAAGGAGGGGGGGGGGGAGGGAAAGAGAGAGAAAGAGACAGAAACACAGAGAAAGAGACAGAGCAAAAGAGAGATGATAAAATCATAGCTGTAGAGCTAGAAGAGAACTTTGGGGTCAAATCCACCTTCCTCATTTTACGGATAAGGAAACTGAGTCTCTGAGAGGTTATGTGACTTGTTCATGGTCACACAGGTAGTTTATCTCATCCAAATCCTCTCATTTTCTAAATGAAGAAACTAAGATACCAGGAGGTTGTGATTTGCCTGCCCCCAACCATATGGAATGTAAATGTCATAGGGTCATAGCTGGCTAGGACATCAGTCCAATAACTGTTAAGTGACTTTACCAAGGTCACAAAGGTAGTAAGCAACAGAGTCATGATTTGAACCCAGGTCCTCTAACTCCAAGTCCAGAGCTCTTTCTACCATACCAGGCTGATTCCCAAAGGAGAAGGGGTAAGTCTTGCATCCATGGAGATTGAAGTAACACGGGGCAACTTTCTAAATGATGTGGGACTTGGGATGGGGGAATCCCTGAAGGATTTGGAGTGCTTGGCTATACCGAGAATAGTATGGTCATCCCAAAGACACAGACCCCTCCCTTCAACCACCACCAATTTATAGTTCAAATGGTGCTTGCTCTCTCTGTCTCTCTCTCATCTCTCCTTCTTTCCATCTCTCTCCCTTTCTTTCTCTCTCTCTCTCTATCTCTGTCTCTCTCCCTGCCTTCCTTCCTCTCTTTCTCCTTTCTCTTTCTCCCTCCTCTCTCTCCCTCCCTCCCATTCTTTTTCTTCCTCTCTCCCTCTTTCTCTCTCTCCCTTTTTCCAACTCTCCCCTTCTCTCCTCCTTCTGATGCTTTCTCTCTCTCCCTCCCTCTCCCCCTTCTATCTCCCTCCCTCCCTCCCCCTTTCTTCCTCTCTCTATTTCTCCCTCCTCTCTCTCCCTTCCTCCCTTCTTCCTCCCTCCCTCCTTCTCTCTCTTTCTCTCTTCCTCCCTTTTTCCATCTCTCCCTTTCTCTCCCCCCCCCCCCCCCCCCCCCCCCCAAGGACACAGTTCCTGCTGCATGAAGGCCTGGCCTGTAAATCACCCTCACAAAGAAGCCCCATGCTTCAGGATGCTCAGTGCCAATTGAAAAGAAAAGCCAAATAATTCCCAACATTTCTCTCTAGTGCACTGAGCTCAGACACTCTCATTCTTGGTTATGGCTTGAACTGTGGTGTGGCTCAGAGCCTGTGTTTGTATTTGAATTATGAGTAAGCAAAAAAAAAAAAAAAAGGAACCATCCTTTCCACACTTGACGTGCTCAGTGAGGACCAAAGTCAAAAATCACCCCACCAGCCTCGCTCAGGGCTTCCAGGATTCTGTGCCAAGCATCCTGATGGGGTTTTTACGGGAACACTGCAGACTGGGAGCCAGGAGACCTGCTCTCTGTTCCCAGGACTACCAGTCACTCAAGGTCACTCTGCCCTTCTAGGCCTCAGTTTCCTCCTCTGTAAAATAAGGGTGAACCAGTCATGTGAGCGGGTTCCTAAGGTCCCATCTGATTCTAGCGTTCTATTCCCTGGTGCCAGCAGTGTCTATAGGATTTGAAAACAACTATCCAATGTAGTTAATTTGGTGGAGGAGGGAGCAATCAATCACACATAATCGAATTAATACTCCCATTGCTGTTCTAAAACGGTTACCCTCCCTTTGACTTCCCTAACAAAAACAGCTTCTACTGGCCAGCAGTCATCTCCCCCTTCTGGAATGGAAGTTTCTCAGAGACAGGGACCTCAAGGTTATGGATTTGTATCCTGGAGTTTAGCATGGTGCTTAGACACATGGTAGGAGCTTAAGAAATGCCTTCTTCACCAGAAGCTCAAAAAGTCAGTCCACTGAGTAACTCACATTTGAAACCCATTATGAAAAATAGTCTGGACCATTCCTGGTCATCCCACTTTCACTTAAAATAGTATTATGTGGATGAAAATCAGGGCTCTCATAACCCACTGCCAATGCTATGGCATGTTCAGCCTTGGACAACTCATTTAACCTCTCTGAGCCTCAGTTTCCTCATCTGTAAAGGGCATTGGACTAGATGGCTTCTGGGGTTCCTTGTGGTTCTGAGTCCATGATGCTATGTGCATTTGAGTGCAAGCGTCAGATCCTGTTTTCCTTCTTTCAAAAGGATTTACATTTGAAAGTTGATCATTTTCAGCACGGAGTGAGAGGTAACTCTGGTCAAGGGACATCCTGCCTTGGTGTGCAGACCTTCGTTGGTAGGGAGACTTTCCTCTGTGGGAAATCAATACCCAATGAAATCACAAATTTGGTCAAGAAAAGAAAAAATAATCTCCCCATCTAGAATACACCCCCTCCCCTTTTCCATTACCCAACGCCTGTCTGCCTAAATCCAGCTTCTCAGAGGGAACCTTTCCTGGTTATCCCCACTCACAGTGCTCCAGGCCACAGCATCTGTCCTCTGATCTCATAAAACACTGAATGCCTGTGTCCTGCATTAGGCAGCGATCATACATCACCTCGTGATGTTAGTTATTGTTTAGAACGTATACCATTTTTGACTCTCCCATGAAAACCCAGAGTTCCTAGGGGGCAGAGATCATATTTTCATGGGCTCATAGATTTAGGCTGGAAGGAATGTTACCAGTCGATAGGAATCATAGATGTAGTGCTTAAAGGACAAGAGAGACTCGTAGAGATAGAATACAACTAAGCTAGCAAGAAACTCAACCTCCTCACTTTACAAATGAGGAGAGTGACACTTCGAGATGCTAAATGACTTGCCCAAAGTCACACCTCCCTGGCTTTCTTTAAGTCTCAACTAAAATCCCACCTCCTAAAGGAAGCCTTCCCCAACTCCTCTTAATTCCATTACCTTCCCTCCATTAATTATTTTTTCATTTATCCTGTCTAAAGTTTGATTGATATATATATATATATATAGTAAATATATATATATATATATATATATTTCTTTGCATGTTGTCTCTCCCTTTAGACTGCAAACTCCTTGAGGGCAGAGCCTGTCTTTTGCCCTTTTTTTGTATCCCCAGTGCTTAGCACAGTGCCTGGCATATAGTACGTACTTACTCAATGTTTATTGAATTGAAGCAATATAATTAGAATTTAAACCAAGACTTCTGACTCCAAATTCCATACCTTTTCCACTGTACCCTGCGGTTCATCATGCCTAACCTCCTCATTTTACAGGTGAGAAAACTGAGGACCAGGAAAGTTAAGTTACTTCCCCAGGATTACACAACTAATAAGTGTCAGAGTCAGAATTTGAACACAAGACTGTCTCGCTCCAAGTTCAATGGTCTATCCACTACACCCTGATCCCTCTTTTATATTTCTCCAACTCCTCATACCCATACCCACCCCCCCATCATACAGAGTTGAACACAGAGTAGATGCTCAGTAAATGTTTATGGATTGATTGACTGATTAATTATGGAGGTGGGGGCTGTTCTTATCCGCTTTAGGACAAAGAACATGAACTGAAGTTTCCCTTCTCTGCAGGAAAGGAAGGGACAAGAGCAACCCAGCTGCCTCAACAATTTCTGACAGAAAGAACAATTGACGAGGCTGGATCCAGAGGCTGAAGGTGTATGGGGTCAGGAGCAGCTCATGCTGGCTGCCAGCCCATTCCCATCTTGCCCAACTGCCACGGTTTATTGAGTGACCCCCATGCAGACATCTCTTCCCTTAATGACATCAATATCACCTCAGTGTCCTGCTTCACCCTCATCCCCACTCAGCCTCTTCCAGATTGAATAAAGAGGAGGTGGTTCAGATTTAATCTTGTGAGCACAGGTAAACAAAGAGAAGACACATGGGGATGCAGAAGAGTGATGGGGATGGAGCCAGAAAAAATCAGGAATGAAGGTCCCCTAGACACAACTGGCATAGGTGACTACGTACATAGTATGAGTGAGGAACTCAGAAAAGAGCCCTTGTTTAAAAATATTTCTCTTGATGCCAGCAATTCTAATCAGATTCCAGTTTCAGCAGAGTGTCAGAGTGAGGACCCACAACCTCTACGGCTGGCTCCCTGCTGCCTAAATCACAGAATGTTAGAACTGGAAAGGACAAGGAGGCCAATAAGTCTGCCTCCCCCTTTTAGTGGGGAACTGAAGACCAGATAGGTTGGGGGATGCCCAAGGTCACATAACTAATTAGTAGGAAAGTTAGGATTCAAACCTAGTTCCCCTAACATCCAACCTGGGGTTCTTTCCATAAAAGCCATGACATTTTCCCAACACCCTTAATGGATGGATAGATGGATGAATGGATAGATGGATGGTTGAATGGATAGATGGATGGATGAATGGATGGATGGATGGATGGATGGATGGATGGATGGATGGATGGATGGATGGATGGATGGATGGGTGATGAAAATTCCTATAGAGTAGGCACTGTTTCTTCCTTTGTTCTTATACTTGTCATAGCACCTAGCACAGGACTAACACAGTAGGTGCTGAGTGGAGCAGAATTTCCTTACATGGTCCTATAAGAAAGAGAGAAATTATTATGGAGTGTCAATGTGGACTAGAATGGCACAGGGGAAAGAAAACTGACTCTGGAGTCAGAGGTATTGGATTCAGATTCTACCTTTGACTCTTATTACCTGTGCAACCCCAAGCAACTCACTGAAACCTCCCTAGGCCTCAGTTTCCTCATCTGTCAAATGAAGAGGTTGGAATAGAAAGCCTTTGAGGTCTTTCCCAGCTCTAGACTTAGCATCCAAACATGGGAATGTGAAGAAGCCACCTATCAATATGGAAGTATGGCCTGAGGAGCCCTTGAGCCCCATTGTCTGGATCACCCAGGGATCACCATCTAGCTCTGCTCCTGCCAGCAGTTTCTCATGCAAAGCTGGGCCCCAGCATCACAATAGGCCTGACCCATTTAGAATTCCCTTGGAGCAGCAAGTCTTGGGTTTGGGGCTTTACAACATCAAATTAACATTAAAGAAAGTCTCCCAGGAGAATATGCTGGAGATTTTATTAAGTTTTCTCCCTGGTAACAAATACAAAAGAGCAAATTCCTCACAGCTGTGAATAATGCACATTGTCTTTCTGATATATGGCCCCATTCATAGCTCGCTCTCTACCTCAAAAAGTTTCTGTGTCTTCTCCAGTCTTCTCCTCCTTCTCTTATTCAGCCTAGGCAAACATATCACTGTTTCTCACTAACCCTAAACATTTCACTTATGCCCTTGGTCCCACAGCCTTCAGCCTCCTTGGGCAACTTTCTCCATTAATCCTATCCTCTCCCTCCAGTATTTTTCCTACTTCCCTTTCTACTGGCTCTTTTCCATTTTTCCCTTTTCCTTTAAAGAAAAAAAGTTTTCGCTTTACCCCATGACTGCCTCATCTTTCTTTTCATATTGCCAAACTTCACAAAAGTAGTCAACGTTCGATCTTTTTTGTTAAATTTTATCTTGTTTTTATCGACGCCTTTTGCTTTTGCATCCCATCCATTTCCATAACTTGCAACAAAGACTTTTGAAAGGGAAAAAAAAGAGTAATTCAACAAAACTAACCCTGACATATCAACCATGTCTAACAGCACAAGCAATTTTCCACCCCTCCATTCCCTACCTCTGCAAGGAAATAGAGCAAGTCCATTTTCTCAGCTTCTCCTTGGTCAAGGCTGGCCATTATAATACGCAGTGTTCATTTTGGTTTTAGTTTTGTTGTTGTTTTAATTTCCTTTGTTTTAGTCATTGGGCAAATTGTTTTTCTGGTTCTTCTTATTACACTGTGAATCCATTCATGTAAGCCTCCCCATGCTTCTCTGGCTTTGTCATACCCATCATTTCTTCCAGCACAGGAATATTGCATTACATTTACATACCACAATTTATTTGGCCATTTCTGGGTCTATAAATGACCACTTCCTTTCCAGTTCTTTGCCGCTGTTTTCAAAAATTGCAATGAATATTTTGGTGCATAGAGAACCTTTCTTTCTTTCTTTCTTTGACCTTCCTGGGATATATGCAAAGCAAGGGAATCTCTTCATCAAAAGGTATAGACATTTCATTTAGCCATTCCCCAATCAATGAACATCTACTTTGCTTTCCACTTTCTGCTGTCATAGACAAGTGCTACTGTGAGTATTTGGGGTCTATATTCATCATTTACTCACCACCTACCTATTCCTCTGTCCCTTATCATCTAGCTTCTAAACCAATGGTTAGAATAAAACTTCTGTCTCCTAGGTCCCCAATGACTATTAATCTAACAGCCCTCTGTCAGTCTTCCTCCTCTTTGACCTCTTTTGACTTGAAGCCTATGAAACTATTTTTCAGTTTCTCATTGTGGTTTGAAAGCTGTCCTTGTCAGACATGAGGCCTGACATGTACTGGCTGGACAAGTCACTTCAACCCACCAAGGCAATTGGTATTTCAATGGACAGAGCCCTAGACCTGGAGTCAAGAGTGAGTTCAAATAAGACCTCAGAAAATTACTAGCTGTGTGACCCTGGGTAAGTCACTTAACCCTGTTTGCTTTAGTTTCCTCAGCTATAAAATTGGGGTAATAATGGCACATGCCTCAAAGGATTGTTGTAAGGATAAAATGAAATAATATATGTAAAACTGCTTAGCACAGTGCCTGGTATATATTAGGTGCTATATAAATACTTATTCCCTTCCACTCCTTGCTCTACACTGCTCTTTAAGACAAATTTTAGAAAAAAAGCGATGACTTACATTGATACAAAGAAATTCCTCACCTGGGAGTTCCCAGTACCAATGAGATCATAAATCTAGCCCCTATCTCAGTCTCTATCCATTGTATCTCTAGTGCCTAGCACTATAAATGCAGTAGGTACATAATAAATGTTGGGTTGGATTGGATTGGATTGACTACCTATCTCCTCCTCTGGCTTCTATGACATTGCATTCTGCTAGTTCTTCTCTCACCTCTCTTACCACAGCTTCTCAGGTCCCTCCACCTGCTGCCACCCCCTCATTATGGACTTTCTCCATACATACTGTCTCCATCAATAACATTATTGACTCCCAATGCTTCAGCTACCACCTCTCTATGGGTGATTTCCAAGCCTTGACCTCTCTAACAACTCCAACTTCTCCAAGTGTCTCTGGGATTCCTCCACCTGGATTTTCTGCTGGCTCCTTAAACTCAACATGTCCACTTGTGCAAACCACATGCTGTCTAACACACAGTTTTGTATGGTAGGTTTTAGTAAATGTCATAGAATCAAATTGAATTGAATAGAAGATAGGTCAGGAGGTGAGGAAAGAGTTAAAAGTAAGATTAGACTGTCTGAAGGAAGAACAAAATCCTAAGAAAGGTCCCAGATTTTTCTAGGTGGGACTATCACTTCTTGCTCCTGGCTTCAAAATGATATCTTACTCTCTGATTTTCCATCCCCCATATCTTGGATATGTCCATAAGGACCTGAGGGTATTGTAACGACGAAACAGATGAAAAGATACCCAGTCTGAGAAGACTTACATGAACTGATTCAATGTAAAGTAAGTGGACCCGGGAACACAGTGAATGCGACAATGCACATGGAAAGAATAACAGTGATGACCAGAAGAAACAAACTGAATGCTATCTAATTACACAGGTTGCTATAATTATAATGACCAAGCTCAGTCCTAAAGATATGAGAAAATGCAAAGGTGAAAGGCTATAATTGGAGAACATTGCAAATACTGAGACTTATGTGATGTGTAATTTAATTTTTTACTGAACTGCTTTTTCCCCCTTTTGTCCCTCTTTTTTATTCTTTAAATAAAAGAGATGTCTTTCTGGGTAAAGGAGGACAGAAAGAAATATTGGGAAATAAATGTAATAAAAAAACAGTAATTTTTTTTTATTTTGATAGACACCAGTATGACACACAGGCTGGACACCTGTCATCCCTTACTCATTCTCTGTGACCAAACTATTGCCTGGTCTGGTCAAAACGTCCTTGATAGTGTTTTTTACCCAGTTTCTTCTGAGCAAGTCATCAGTCATCAGTAACATGCTGCGGCCTCCCAATGTCCACCATGCATCTCTCAATTTCCCTTCAGATCACAGATACGAGTTTTCAGAGATAATTATAACATACGCATTTGTATTTATTCACTTTCTATTTCAGTTGCATATATATTTTATGTGTACTTCTCTCTCCTATTAGAATGTAAACTCATCGAAAGAAGGGATTGTTCTATTCTTTGTTCTTGCATCCCCAGTGACTGGCTCACGCCTGGCACAGACGAAGAACTTCATATATTGTTAACTGGGCAATCAATGGTCTGCCTGCTTTTCACAACTTCATTTCCTTGAGTGCTATTTCTGCTTCCTCCTGTGGCACATCAGGGACAGAAGGGTCCCAATATGGTGATTCCACTGTCACCGAAAATGATTAGGCAGCTAAAGAAACACTGGGAAATCTTGTTCATTGTGCACCTATTTGTTAACCTCCCAATGTCATCTAGAAATACTCTGGACAGTAAGGGAAGGGGTAGAGAGTATAATCTAGCTTGATCTCACAGCAAGTGACTTGAGGGCTTGTTTCTTTCTCTACTGCTTCTCATTGCTTTGTGAGTTGGCCACTGTTCAGATCTTTCATCATTCTCTTGTGTGGAGGACTTTGGAGGACTTTGGGTTCCAGTAACATTCATTCATTCAATCAACTAATAAGCCTTAATTAAGTGACTGCTATGCGTCTGGCACTGTGCTAGATTCTGAGACAAAAAGACAAAAAGAAAATAATCCCTACCTTCAAGAAGCAGACGTTCTGCCCAAGAAGGCAAAATAAATATTAGTATATATAGTAGATTACACACAAAATTAATGAGAGGAAATTTTTTGTTGGAAGACTCTAGTAGCTGGGGAGATGAGGACAGCAGGCTTCATGTAGGAGGTAGTACTCAAGCTGGGTCTCGAAGGAAAATAGGAATTCTAAGAGAAAGAAGCAATGAGGGGTTGCATTCCAGGGAGGCAGGAGAGATTTTTGGCCTCAGTTTACTCATGTATAAAGTAACAGTAATGTATCTCCTGCCTACTTCACAGAGGGAGTTGAAAGGATAAGATGAGATGATGGATGTGAAATGATTTTGGAGAATTGAAAGAATTCATGAAGGATAATGTTTGCTATTACCATATCATTATTCCTCAGTGCTTTCTGCTTGTATTTTGAATTCTTAGTCATCCATAACACTGATTTGGCAGATACTCTGGGTTCAAAGGCCTGACGCTGACTCCCTGAAACAAGTACCTTCAGAAAGACATTTCCATCCCCACCCCCTGTGAACAATAGCTCATCTCAGATTTGGTTGGTATGCATCCTCTGGCATCTTTGAGGCAAAGGAAGCATACTTTATTCAACAGAACTTGTTGAGAGGGAATGAGGAAGCAGGATCTAATTACAAGCCATCTGCCCTTAAGGTTAGGAACCCCTGTGTCCAAACTCCTTTCAAAAGAGGCATCCCTCTGCAACTTAAATGAACTGTGTAAGGGGAAACAGCAACTACCCCTCCCCCCACACAATTCAGCAACTATCCTCCCTCATCCTCCTGCCTTTTGCTTCTCAATTGAACATCCAGCATTGTCAGTAGGATGGAGAGGAGAACACAGCAAACCATATCATTTTCCCAGTGTGCTAGAGCTCTCCAAGGTAGTCCCCTCCATGGTCACAAATACATCAGCCCTTCAATTGCTGTATTATGCTCAGTACGTCCATGCTCCGCGTTCCATGTTGGCCATCCAACATACCCTCTGATTAAAGAAAGAATAAGCGTGAGGCCAATAACGCAGATATTTTGTCTTTGTGATTTCAAGCATACCAATAAAAACAAACAAAAAATACAGTAAAAAATATTGAATGTTTTAGAAAATGTTTTGCAAAACATATGGATTCTGACCAGACATTTTCTTGGCTTCTAGAAACCAGGAATATTAGCTCAGGAATAACAAGAACAACAACTGGCAAGAGTAATGAATTCATTGATTTCTGACCACAGCTCATTCCGGCCACCTAGGGGACATGTTTTTTGAATGATTTAGGACTCAGAGTTTTATTCAGAAAGTTAGAGTCAAACACATTTTCCTAAATATTCAGGATTGTTTTTTTTTTAACTGAAGCTTTCCATTTTCATCCAAATTCTAATAAAATCATAGATTTAGAGATGGCAGAAAACCTGGAGGTCATTTAGTTCAACCTCTTCAGTTTACAGATGAGGAAAATGAGGCCCAAGGAGTTTATGTGACTTACCCCAAGCCATACCCAAAGGCAGGATGATGGGATGGAATTTGAACCAAGTTCTCTGACTCCAGTGCTAGTGAGGCATAGTCAAGAGGCTCATTCCTAATCCTACTTTTTTCTTACCTTATTTTTCATTATTTGACAATTTACAAGGGTTGATAGAGTGTAATACGCGACCACATCGGTATGTGGTTAAAGTGGGATGAGGAAGGTAATTGTTGGAGTTGAGAAGGTTGAAAAATTGAGAGGTCAGTTTGTTATAGGAATTGTTCATAGGAATGCCACATCCTAGAAGAGTGTGGACAGGAAGAGGAAGGAGAGGAAGACTGCAAGCCATCACTCAAATCACTAAGAATGTTGGAAAAATTACTTGGAGGGCAGTAGAAGATGCCAAAATTACCACCCTAGGTGATGACTCACAGTTCCTCAATCATAGCAAAGAGAAGATTCCCAAATAAGATAAAGATAGAATATCAGAACTGGATAAGAACCCAGAAATCATCTAGTCCCACTCTATCTGGAGCATGAATTCCCTTTACTGCAGCCTGATAGGTGGTCATTGGGTCTCAGTCTTCTAGTGATAAAGAATTCACTACCTCAAAAAACAACCCATTTTGGTTTTTATTTTTAATAAGTTTTTGTCGTTGCATTTTGTTTCCCCCAGTATCTCTCCCCCTCCCCTTCCCTAAGAACCATCCCATGTAACAAATAGTATTTTTAAATATAAGGAAAAAAAGAAAAAGAGGAAAAACAAGCACAACCCATCAATACATTGAAAAAGTCTTGAAAATGTGCAACATTGACTTTTGATGTTTTGTGTGTGGTTATTCTTCCCATTTACATTGTTGTAACACATTCCACTTTTGTACAAACTTTTAAGTTTTTCATTCTATTAAGCTATATTAACATATACCTCCCATCCATGTCACTTTCATATGAATTACTCTTAAATCAGTCTTACCCTTCTTGTAAATCCACAGTTGACTTTTTGACCCCAAGTGCAGGATTTTACATTTATTTATATTAAAATTCCTGTTGCTCAGTTCAGATCATTATTGCAAACTACTGAGACATTTTTTTGGTCCTGATTCTGTTTTCCAGTGAATTGGTTATCTTTCTCAGCTTTGTGTCATCTGCAGATTTGCTAAATGAACCATCTGTGCCTTCTCCCAACATTTCAATTCTCTAAAGAGCCATCATTTAATTAGTGTGAGCACTTACCCCACCAAGTCCCTCACAACTGCTCCATAACTTAGTACATAGCTTTTTTAAGATTTGTCTGGGCTAAGAAATCTCAAATCCAGCCTCATAATGAACCTTTCTGAACTTAAATTGGTCTCCAATATTCTTTTGACCCTAATCTATCTAAATGCACAGTCAACCAGCCCCTCTTGCTCCAACTTGTCAACAAGGATATCATGAGGGATTGTCGTGTGCCTTGCTAATTCAATCAAAGGCTTGGCTAGAAGCCACATGTGAGTCAGCAAAGTTCTATAGAGCTGGTGCCTAAGTGGGGGAATCTAATCCTGGGATATCTGAAAGAAAATTCAGGGATAATGCAATCCTGGCCAGACTCTACCTAGAGTGAGCTGCCTAGTCCACAGTCCTCCAGCTTAAGAGATGGCCTGAATTTGGAGGGCATCCAAAGAGGAACAGTGAACATTTCTTTAAAGAAACAAGCAATGGGAAAGAGTTGTTATTTTCCCCTTTCTGGTAACCATCCATTCTCAATCCCCTCAGGGATATGAGAAGAAGAAATGGGCTTATATTATACCAAGAGAAATCTAGGTTAGACTGAGGAAGGAAATGTTGACTGTATAGGCAGCACTTTCATTTCTATTACTCTTATTATTAGTGATAATAATGATGATGATTTTATTGATATCTTTTATTTTTAAGTCACCTAAATTTTTCCTTGTGTCCCTCCCCCTCTCAGAGATCCATGCTTTCATTTTAAGTAGATTTTATTGTTTTCTTGTTTTTAATGTCACGTTTATTTCACTATGTTTCTCCCTCATTCCTTGCCAAGCTAATTATCGCTTATATAATATATAGGGATTATATAATACATTTATTTATGTATTTTTATGTTTATATGTAATTTACAATAATTTCTTACATATTATATAATATAATATATAATAATAACAAAAAAGAAAGAAGGATAAAAAGAAATTCAACATACCTAACCAGTAAATCAGCTAAGTTCAATAATGTGTGCAATTTTCTACTCCCATAGTCCCTCACCTCTGCAAAGAAGAGAAGGGAATCTGTTTCCTCATCTCTTCTCTGGGACTAAGCTTCTAATCACACAGCATTGTTTCATGTGTGCTTTGTTGTTTTCATTTATATTGTGGTAGTCATTGTGTATATTATTTCCCTTGTTCTACTTGCTTTGCGTCACTACTTATAAGTCTGTCCATGCTTCTCTGTATTCATCATGTCCATTATTTCTTTTTAAATGTGTTTTATTGATGTATTTTGGGTTGTCTTACATCAATCTAGTTCCCCCACTATCTCTTCCCTGCTTCCTAGAAAGCCATCCCACAGAACAAATAGTATGATTTTTAAGGGGAGAGAGAGAGAAAGAGAGAGAGAGAGAGAGAGAGAGAGAGAGAGAGAGAGAGAAAGAGAGAGAAAATGGGCCTAACTGATCAATACATCAAAAAAGATTGAAATTAAGTGCAATGTACACCTCAGATGGGGCAGTTTGGGAGTATCTTCTTATATCTCTTTATTCAAGCCATACTTGTTCTTTAAAATTTTGTGTCATTCATTTTTAATATTTTTGGTGATTGTCCTTTCCCTTTATGTTGTTGTAGTCGTTGTGCATATTGTCTTTTCGGTTCTGCTTCCTTCTCTCTGCATCAGTTCACGTGGATCTTCCCATGTTTCACTTTATTCATAGTTTCTTACAGCACAGTAATATTACAATTATATGCTACAATTTGCTTAGCTCTTCCCTAATCAAGGGGCATCCACTTGATTTCTGATTCTTTCCTATTCTTTGTTGTTTCTTACAGCATGGTAATATTCTGTTATATTTGTGTATGGAAAAAATACAACTTTCCTAATTGGTGGACATCTACTTTGTTTCCAATTCTTTGCTTCCAGAAAAAAATATTGCTATGGATCTTTTGGCACATACAACACCTTTTCTTCTGTCTTTGACCTCCATGGGGTACATGCCTAGAAGTAGCATCTTTGATCAGTGGTTATAAACATTTTTAATCCTGATTGCTTCCCAGAATAGTTGGACTCCTTACTTCACAGTCTCTTCAACAGTGTATATGTGCCTGTCTTTCTGCAGTTCTTCCAGCATTGATTTTTTCCATCTCCTGTCTTTTTTACCAATTATGCCCTTTCATTTCTTTTTAAATTATTATTAATAACTTTCATTTTTACAATTAATCAAAAGTATTTATTAAAAGCTTACTGTGTGACAGATACTGTGCTAAGTACCAGGAATATAAAATAGTCCCTACCTTCAAGGAGGCTTACATTCTAATGGAGGAGATAGATAACATGTATACATATAAATACAGAACATATACAATAATGTATACATATAAACACAGAACATACACAAAATGAACACACAATTGTTGTAGGAAAAGGAGCACTAGCATCTGGAGAGAACAGGAAAGAATTCATAAAGAAAGCAGTGCTTGAGTTGAGTGTTAGAATATGAAGGGGGAGGGAGAAGAAGAGTGGGGAAAGGGATAGGAGAAAACAAAGAGAGAGTAACAGGAAGGGAAAGAGGAGGAAGTGGGGAGGGAGATGGAAGAAGAGAGAGGAAAAAGCAACTGACCACGAGACCAAAAAAACTACCAATATAAGCTGTGAGCCTGGCATTGTGATTATGAGAATCTGAGATCTTCAGAAAATTGTTTTTCCGGGGTTGCTTTTTTTGCTATTTCTCATGGAAATGGCTAATTAAAACTTTTGTTGAAAATAAAGGCTGTCCCTTTCCAGTGCATCACCATTGTTTTTTGACTAAATTAATAGGGTGGGTTCATGAAAGACTTCTTTATCTGAGAGAGAGGGAGAGCGGTCAATCAGAGAAAGGCTCTGATGTGCACACTCTTACTGAGGTCAGTCCCCTGACTCCTCCCTGGAAAGCCCTGGGGCGGGAAAAGCCAGAACAGGACTGGCTTCATCTCTGTACTTCAGGGCAGTTCAGCTCAGTAAAAAGCATTGAGTATTTACTGTACTTTAGTGTATCCACTGTGGGGCTGGGAGGGAAGGATGCAGAGGAAGAGGGAGGGGAAGAGAGGAGATAGAGGTCAGGTCCCTGACATGGGGGGGTCTCCTAATCCCAAAGGAAGGACAAGACACACAAGGAAGAAACTAAATTGTGATGCTTAAAGAATCCACAAGACCAAGGAGTGAACTGTCTGTTTCCTACTCTGAGAGGGAATCCAGATGAGAGGAGAGGGAGGGTAGGAGGGAGAGCTAGATTGGCCTAGAGAATGAGCCTAGAGAACTGACCTGAGGTCAGTCAAGAAGATTCTAAGTGCTTAGTATGTGACAGACACTGCGCTAAATGCTGGGCAGACAAAGAAAAGCCAAAACCACTCCTGCCCTCCAAGAGCTCACATTCAAATTAGAGAGCCAGTGAACAAATTACTAGGTATATACAAACTCTATACAGAGTAAGAAGCGAAAGGAAAGAATAGTAGGATTTGGCTGAGCAGAAAGGAATCACAATGGGGTTAATCAGGGCAACTCTTCTACTTGCTGAATGGGAGCCTCAGGAGAGAGCATGTGCACCTCATGGAGGGGAACTTCCACCCCTGTCCATTCCACTGGGCCCCATGGCTGGCCACTTCAAGGGCCTCCTACTGAAGGATGTGTGCCACCTGAGGGTCCTGGTTGATCCCTTGGTCCCTGTGAGAGGTGGGAGGTGGGGAGCAGGGACACTCAAAGCAGATCGGCTGCTGAGCTAGGAATAGTCACCCAACCCACTCAGGACATTTGAAAAGGGATGAGCCTGCCCTCTCTATCTCTTCCTCTCTTAGCATATTGTCAAGTAGGACCCAGTGGACTTGCAGTGATCAGAAGGAGGGGATTTCTCTCTCTTCTCTCTCTCTCTCTCTCTCTCTCTCTCTCACACACACACACACACACACACACACACACACCTTCCAACCCCCAGAAATGGTAACAATAGAATTGTTACTTCCCAAGCATAACATGTCTGCTGGGTATGTTTCTCCATTGAGTTGGCTGAATCTGCCCTTCTCCATCGTTCCACCCAATTCCACAGCTGGCCTCTCTGGGCCTGCTCTCTGCTGGACACATCATCTTCTTCTGGGTGAGTTGTTCTGCCTCAATACATCTCTGTTAGGTTGGTTGCTTAGCTGGGCTCCCTGGACCTTATCCTTTGCACAGCTCAACACCTGGCTGCCAGAGCTGAATATGGCATCCCCTACTGGGCAAGTTATGCCTCTGTTTTGTCCAACATCATACAGATGGTATCAGAAAGAGGATCTGAACCCAGTTCCTCTGAGCTCCAACCCACCCATTCATCCCAGGTAGTAAATAATAAACCCAAGATTTGCACCTAAGTTCCCAGACTCCAAATCCAGCATTCTTTCCACTGCACCAATTTACGGACGCTTGCTATGTATGAACCACTATACCAAATACTGGAGGAGAAACAGAGTCCAGATGAGATGCAATCCCTACCCTCATGGAGCTTGACATCAATAGTAAGGGATTCTACACATACAGATATGATGATAATACACAATGGTATCTGAGTGCATCAGAGCAGTGGCAAACAAAGTGTTGTATAAGTTCCAAGAGGGACCAAGGAAGACTTTGTGAAGGAGATGAAATTTGGAATGTTCAACGATGGATAGGCATTAAACAAACTAAGAGGGGAATGGAGAAATCTAGCGATATTGTCCCCCACTGAACTCCTTAACAGTAATACTTTAGGGATAGGGAACCTAGGTGGTGCAGTAGATAGAACATTGGGCTTGGAATCAGGAAGATTTATCTTCATGAGTTCAAATAGTTATGAGTTCATAGTCATGAGTTAAAATCCAGCCTCAGACACTTACTAGCTGTGTGACCCTGGGCAAGTCACTGAAACCTGTTTGCCTCAGTTTCCTCATCTGTAAAATGAGCTAGAGAAGGAAATGGCAAACCACTCCAATATCTTTGTCAAGAAAACCCTAAATAGGGTCATAAAGAGTTAGACATGACTGAAACAACCCAACGACTTTCAATGATTCTTCTAGGTGATGTTACAGTCATTTCCAATTTCATCTCTGAAGCTGTAGTCATGGCTGTCCTTGATAAAGGCTAAATCTTTGCCTCTTGCTAATACCTGGCCTGACAGGCCCTCTGGGACATTTATGCTTTCATTCAATAGGACCTCTCATGATGGTGAGCCTTTTTTCACTTCTCTCAACACTCTATAAAGTCAGTTTCAATATTTGGCTGAAAATAACCCATGAACACTCATGAACTCAAGAAATCCAGATGAAGAGTCATTGAGATGACTCTTTGCCATGGAAACTGGGTTTGGAATCAGGAAGACCCGAGTTCAAATCCTGCCTTAGACACTTACTGGCTGTGTGACCCTGGGCAAGCCACAACTTCTCCTGGCCTCAATTCCCTCATCTGCACAATGGGGGGGGGTGTAGATTCCATGGTCTCTATGAGCCAATGATATTATAACTAAAGAGCTAGTTCATTTATTCAATCAATCTATCAAAAAAAAAACATTTATTAAGCACTTACTTGCTTCTATGAGACCCTAGTCAAGTCACTTAATTCCTCAACACCTCCCGCCTCCAAGCAACTTTCTAAGACTGTAAGTTGCAGAGAAGGTGCTCGCCTGCATTGGCAGAGAGTTTCCTCACCTGGGAGAGAGTTCCTTGTACCAGTGAAATGACTAGACCCCTCCATTTCCTATCCCCGTTATACATCAGGCACTGTAAGCAAGCAGCTAATGATGAACAGTCTCCGTGCTAGGTACTTTGGGGAGGTACCAAGAAGCACAGCAAAGAATCTTTGAGGCTACATCTCGGAAGAAGACCCACAGAAGCCTCCAGACAGAGGGCAGAGTGTGAGAAGTCCAAAGAGAGTGGAGAATTCAGAGGAGGAGGAGAACCTGCCCTGATCCTTGGGTTGTCCAAATCCAAACTCATGGTCCCCAAGCTCCTCATTTTTCACCTGTATTCATGGCTCTGTACTAGAATCCCACCCTATACCCTACTCTCTTCCCTGTAAAAGTAAGACCACAACTTTACCTAGCCAAGACATAGGGTTGTGCCATTTTTATTTTCAGTTTATAGGCATGATAATGATAAAGTACAGTCACCTCTAGCCAGGGACATTGCTTGGGATTACTGTCTGGGTAAACTGAGGTCAGAGGCTCATAGAATCATAGCTCTAGAGATGGAAGGGCCTTCAAAGGCCATCTACTCCAAGACTCTTATTCCACAGACAAGGAAACCTAGGTCCAGAGGGAGGGAGTGATATGTCCAAGACACCAAGGTTTGAACCCAGGACATTTGACTCTGGAACTAGGACTCTTTCTACCACTGCAACATAAACCTTGGTCTTGCCTCAGTCAGAGAAGCCTGAAACAGCTAAATGACATTGTGGAGAGTGTGATGGACTTGGAGTCAGGAAGAATTGAATTTGAATTGTTCCCTGATTATGTCCTAGCTGTGTGACACTGGACAAATTACTTACCCTCTCTCAGCCTTGGTTTTCTACTCTATAAAATGAGAGTAATAATTATTCATAACTCACAGGATTATTGTGAGGATCAAATAAAATTATACATACTTATATGTATAATACACATATACTTATATGTATAATACATATATAACACACATTATATATAATATCTACATCCACACAAATACACAGTGTCCCAAGAGTTGTAGCTCAGTTTAAGTTATTAAAGCTTTTGATACACTGTATGGTGCTTTAAGAAAAAAAAAATAACTCAAACATTATAGATATATTAGATGTTGCTATTGTTATTGGAAAATGGACAGCTCCAAGTAATGGGGCCATCCTCCCTGTCCAGACTGCCCCACTCCAACTCCAGAAATTCCTGTGATCTCATTAGTACAAGGAACTTCCAGTAAGGAAACTTTCTCCACCAGTACCCGCTTGTTGCCAAGGGCACTAAAGAGGCTCAGTAACTTACCTAGGATCACCACACAGCCAGTAGATGTCAGGGGTGGTACTTGAACTCACATCTCCCTGACTGTTCCATTACGCTCACTCTCCCACCTTCCGTTCTTTGAACCTGACAAGGCTACCACATGCATGGATTGCTATATGCTGCAGGCTCAATCAGTACAGTTCAAAACTCAATTCCAGGTTACCAATGTGCACAAAAATTAAAAATCTGTCTGCTGGGGGAAAAAACCAACTTTAGGTCATAGAAATCATTCCTGGATTTGTCAACATATTTATGACATTCACCACCTTAAGTATTTCTGTTGTTTTTGAATATAGTGCTTGAATAACTCTGGCTTGAGAAGTCCAGCACATTTCTGTGTGACCTTTCAGAGATGTCAGAAATGTGTTCATTAACATTTCCCAGCTGTTGGTGGGACTCAGGGGGAAAAAATGTGAAAAGTCTGTATTATTCCAAAAAAAAAAAATGCAAGAGCCCCATAATTCGAAGAAGTGACATTTATACCTCCTAGAACAAGACCACATGGTACTCTCCCTCCCTCCTTTGCAGAGGTGGGAGTCTATAGGTGTGGAAAACAATATACTGTCCAACTTGGTTGGTGTGTTAGTTTTACTGAGCTACTTTTCTCTCATTTTTATTCTTTACTGTGAGAGACATCTCTCGTGGGGAGAGTGGGAGAGATAATATTGGGAAATCAAGGTGATTAAAATCCAAAGATATCAACAAAATTAAAACATCCTAGCTCTGAGAATCTGAATTGAAGGAGGATGCCCAAGTCCACCATGTTCTCCTTTCTCTACAGGTTACACTCCTGCCTCTCCCAGATTTTCTCCATAATGCCCCTATGCCCAGTGCCTTCACCTCAATTCCCTTCACTTTGTAGCTTCTTTTATACTTTGTCTTCCCTCATTAGAATGTAAGCTCCTTGAGGGCAGGAATTGTGTTGCTTGCTTGAATTTGTATCCCTGAGGCTTAGCACAGTACCTGGCACATAGTAAGAACTTAATAAATGCTCTATCTAGGAAGGAGACTGACATTTGCTAAGTGTCTAGGATGTTCCAGTCACTGCATTAAGTGACTCATTTCCTCCCTCCCTCCCTCCCTCCCTCCCTTCCTTCCTTCCTTCCTTCCTTCCTTCCTTCCTTCCTTCCTTCCTTCCTTCTTCTCCCTCCCTCCTCTCCCTCTGTCCATATAAGGAATCATATCCTTACCTGCAGGTGCTCTGCCCAAAGAAATAAAAATTTTGATTGCTGAAACCCAACAAAGTATCTTGGGGTTTACAGGATAGATTTCTTTTTTATGGACCATGCCTTAAACCCAAATCACTCTGGCTTTCATCAGTTGGCCAACAATAAATAGGCCCCAGCCCAAGCCTCACTTGTTTGGATTGTTTGGATTTTGATGACTCAGAGTGAGTGCAAGTCATGACATCTCCTTTCAGATGCCACGGTCCTTTTCAAGAACAAAGGACAAACAACATTTTATTCTCACAAAAACCCTGGTAGTTGGGTGTTATTATTTTCTCCATTTTCAAGTTGAGGAAACTGAAACAAACAAATGTTAAGTGACTTACCCAGGGTCACACAGCTAATAAGTATCTGAGGCTACATTTGAACTCATATCTTCCTGACTGGAAGCCCAGTGCTCTATCCATTGCACTACCAACTTGTCAATCAACCTATCTGCAATTCTTCTTACAAGACCAGTTTATTCCACCTTCACTGGAAAATCAAACAATAACCTGTATAATCAATGCCTAATCTGTTGGCTGACTCTGATGTGGCCTTTTTTCCTGGTTAAAATGGTGTTTCGTTAAATGATCCCCCACCTCAATCCTTTCTCTTGGGCTGGGATGGACTTCTTTTGAATAAAATTTTACTATTTTTATAACCAGTGGAACTTCAACCTTTACTTACCTGCTCTGACACCTTTAGCATCATGGTGGATTCCTACCTGTGCCATGTCTATAAAGGATATGCCCATAGAAGGTGAGCTCTGGCAAATCCTACAAAAACCATCGAAGCTTCAAGCACCAGCCTGGTGACAGATTTTATGCCTGTCATCTGAGCACTCTTCAGGCTCATCACTTCACGTGAGGTCACCAACTGATAAATTCAAGGTGATAACAGACAATAATAATAACAATAATAGCATTTGTATAGAACTATAAGGCTTATAAAGCATCTGATATACATTATCTTATTTGATCCTTAAAACAACACTGGGAGGTGGGTGCTATTAATTATACCCATTTGAGGAAACTGAGGCTGTTAATGATTTGACCAGAATCACACAACGAAACCATCAAACTGAGGCAAGATTCCAATTCAGGTTTTCCTGATTCCAAGTCCAACACTGTGCCACGTAGCTGCCCACGAGTGAAGCTTTCTACTAAGGTGTGGAAGGGTCACAATCTCTACCAGCAGATGGAACATCCAGGAAATCATTGGTTTTTTTTTAGTAATAAAAATCATACTAACTAATATTCATTTGGTTCTTTATGGTTTGCAAAGCACTTTACCCATGTTACAGCCCTGAATCTTCTCAACAACTCTGTGAGGCAGGTGCTATCATTATTCTTATTTCACAGATGAGGAAACTGAGGCTGAGAGAGGCAAAGGGACTTAGTTGCCCCAGGTCACAGAATTAGGTAGTATCTAAGACAGGATTCAAATCCAGGTGCTCCCAACTTCAAGTCCAACACTCTCTCTACTCTGTCATTTTGCCTTTTTAAAATAGTCAATAAAGTATTTGTTGCGGTAACTTTTTTTCTTTATTCTTAGAAGTCCCTTGAACTTTACAGGAGTGTGTGCATTAGTCCCACTTTCATGGTGCTCGTTACGTTAGTCAATGAAGCCAATTGTTAGGTGATGTTTCTATCATATGTAATTGACCATTTGTGCTATAGTCATTAAGGTACAAATGATTCTTCCTAAATAGGCCCATTCCTCCCACCCCCCAAACCTACTATGAGACGGTCACTCGGGTGCCATTTTCAATCCAATTTTGCTAACTAGTTCTAGAAGGTGGAGGGGAAAGACAGGATAATTTCTCTGCCTTCACCTACTATAGAAATAATTCAGAGGATGACAATTTTATGGGAAATCTCACCTGGATTTAGCACCTCCCCTCTTCATTTCCATAGATGTGTAGAGACAGAAATGCTATTCATCACTTGACAGCCAGAAATAGAGTCTATCTCAACTTGCCACCTCACCTCCATTATTGGCAGGAAAAGTGGTGGATGATCATTGACTGCTGAATGGTTTAAATGGTGCTTACCTTCCTAATTAACTGACATCCCTCAACAGTCATGGCTGGAAAATGAAGAGGGAGAAATGCCAATCCACACTTGTGTAGGTAAAAATTATAAATCACTTGTATATATAAAGGCAATGACAGCTCCATGATCTGCACTCAGGCTGTTCCATCCAACAAATTCTGTTTTTCTTTTTCTCCGTTTTGCCCACAAAATGCAGCCTGGATAAGCACCAATTACAAATTTGTGGTACCTAATTTGTACTGAAGAATTTTCTTTCACTAGTGTGTGCCCCTGGAGGTGGGCGGGCTCCTCGCCCTCTGAGGTTTGGAATCATCCCAGAAACACATGTGATTTGACTTAACACAAAATCAGTACCTATCAGTCACATGGGGAGACACGTCTAGCTTCAAGCAACTGATGGATGGGCTTTCGCTTAGGAGAATTAATTAGACTTGTTTTGTTTGGTCCCAGGAGACAGAACCAGGAACGGTGGGTAGACGCTTCACCCAGGCACATTTAGGGTCAATACATGGAAAATCTGCAACAATGGGAGATGCCTGAAAGTGGGCTAGCTAGTGAGGTGAGATCTTCTTTGTTGGAAGCTTTCAAACAAAGGCTGAATGACCACTTATCTGGTATGATGTCTAGACTGGACAAATGGCTTCCTGAGGTAGTGTCCAACTTTCAAATTCTGCAAAAGCCAAGATTCTGAGTTTCTACCAAATATTATGATAATATTCTGCTCTAGGGCAGAAAAAAGATAGTCAACTTCATCTGGCCCAATCCCTTCATTTTTACAGATGAGAAAATTGAGCCCCCAAAGAGAAGGAAGTGATTTGTCCAAGATCAAACAGGGAATAGTTAGCAAAGCCAAGACCCAATTTCCTAACTCCAAATTTAGTGCTCAGCCCACTCTTCCATGCTGTTGGCCATGCAAGGAAGAAGCAAGATCTCAAAGCAGCACCCAGGAGAGCAGAATCACATATGAGGCAGTAGAATGAGTCAAAGGCCCTGGGTTCAAATCCTACCTCCACCAGTTACTATGTGACCTGACACAAGTCACTTCCTTTGCTGCTGTTATTGTTCAGTCATGCCCCGCTCTGTGATCCCATTTGAGGTTTTCTTGGCAAAGATACTGGAGTGGTTGGCCATTTCCCTCTCCAGTCCATTTTACAGATGAGGAAACTGAGGCAAACAGGGTTAAGTGACTTGCCCAGAGTCACATAGCTAGTAAATGTCTGAGGCTGAGTTTGAACTCATGAAGATAAATCTTCCTGATTCCAAGCCCAATGCTCTGAGATGCACAAATTTAAAGAATCCACCCCAAATGTGCACAGGGACTATTTGTGCCTGACCTGTGGTAGAATATTCTGAGCTAGTATTGGTCTGATCAGTCACAGTTGGAAATGCTGTAACTTGACTCTAACGTAGTGATGTCATTTTGGTCCTCTTTGAGAAGGAAAGAAAACAACCATCCACTGCACCACCTAGCTGCAAAGATACTGGATTTGAACTCATGTCTTCCTGACTTGGGACCTGGCATTCTACGCACTATGGTGCCCCCAGCTGCCTTTTCACTTCCTTTACTCCTTCATAAAATGAGGGTTAGGGGTTAGATGATCCCTAATGACCCTTCAATCCCTAGATCCATGGTCCCACATGGAACAAATTGAAAAAGCATCCGCCACCTCCCCAACTTTACACAAGTCACCAATGGTGGTTGGAATACAGGCAACATGAGCTCCCTGTGACTCTTCCCTTCTGTCTGCTTATCCTTCCTCCTGACTTCTCCCTAGACTTATTTTATCTTCACTTTCTTTATCTGTAGCACTATTAGGGCATTATCCTCCCCCCACCTCACCCCCAACCTTGGTTTACAAACAAAATTGGTCACTATGGGGCTTAACTGTGATTTTATTGGTATTGAGAAGTCCCAAGTGAGGAAAGTCCCTCTAACAACACAGGTCAGTGTCTCCTCCATAACTTATGGAGTTGCCTGGAGAGGTTCAGTGACTGATCCAGGGTCACACGGCCAGTGTGTGTTAAAGTAGAGACCCGAACACAGGTGCTTGTGGCTTTGAAGCTCACTCTGTAATCATTATACCATCCTGCCCCTCTGAGTCACTCTGGGTCTCTGGGACAGTTGTTGAAAGATCCTTGAAAAACATCAGAACTTACATGTATCTTTTTTCACTAGAGAGGAACTGGCTGGCTGGGAGAAGATAGTCCAAGGTCATCTCTTCCCTTAGTCCTAACACCATTGATGACTGAAGAAGGAGAGGGCTGGATTATCAGCTTTCCAAAGAATTGGCTTCCTGCCCTGAGGTGAGCATTAGCCTGGGACAAGGTGCAGCTTGAAATTTATAGGGGGTTTTAAAAATAATTGTAATAACCATTATCATACATGCATTTCATAGATTTTTTAAAGAGTCTAATAATTTTAGTTGCCTTTTAGGTAGGTCTTATACTCACAAAGTTTCAATGAACTGGTATCCAGTTGATGACTACAGGTGAATATATTGGGAGTTGAATGACCACATATCTCCATATTGAAAGGGGTGGGGGAGGGGGAGTCCTAGTCCAAATTTGAGTTGTTCTGGGTGCCTTCTGAGGGCCCTGCCAGCTCCAAGCGCCTACATGTCTGTGAATTATCATTCAACACACTTGCAGAGCCTAAAGGGGTGGGGGAAGCTCAGAGAGCAGCCATTTGCTTTACTAGAGGAAAGGGAACCCCATGTGAAGACTGTCCCTGCTCTGCAGCCCCGCTCTAGACAAGAGACATCTGGATGTGGGTAGGATTTGGAGAATGCCGGGGAACTGGGCTGGAAGCCAGACAATAGGATTTCTGGTAGACAGGGCACAAAGAGGCACCTCTGATGACAATACCTGTTCTCAGAGAAGCAAGGACCCGAGAACTGGGCAGACTTAAGCAATGTAGGATGTTGTCCACCCTGTAACTGGGGCAGGAAATAATAATGATAATAACTGCTAACATTTCTATAGCAGCCCTTCAAGGTTTGCAAAATGCTTTACATACATTATCTCATTTGATCCTCAGAACTACCTGGTGAGGTAGGTGCTATTATTACCCCCATTTTACAGATCAAAGAAATTGAGGCTGAGAGGGGAAAGTGACTTGTCCGAAGTCATATAGCTAGTAAATGAGAAAGGATTGAACTCCTGTTCCACCCGACTCCAAGTCAAGCAGTCAATGCACTATACCACCTAGCTAGGAAGACTGGATTGCAAGCTCCTGGAGGGCAGGGGCTGTCTTTTGCCTAGCAATTGATAGTACCAAACAATAGAACACAGAGCAACCAGGCCCAATGGAGCCCATTCTCCTGGGGCTTCGATTAGCTCTCCTGCTTCTATTGTTCCCTAGCTCCGTTTGGATGGACAGTCTCCTCCCTCCCCAGCAGCCTGCCTGGGCCAGGTTCCACCATCTCCCATGAACCATAACAGGAAGACCTCCACCCCCACCCCCGTTCTCGGTACCATGTCAGAAGACAATAAATATTACCAGAGAGTCGGCGATTAAGGAGGAGCAGCGACAAAGATGAACAAGAAGGAAATACAAGGTCAGTGCCCAACATTTAACTGATTACTTTGATGGAAGGCCAAGACAGAGCGTGTGCGGGAAAAACAAAGCCTCCAGAGCGCTGAGCCACTCTCTGTGTGACCCTAGGAAAGCCTCTCTCTGAGCCTCAGTTTCTTCATTTGGGTCGGGGTACCCCCTATTCCAGCCCTCTCGTGATGGCCCCAGATGCCGGTGCTTTGGAGTCCTGGCGTCTCATTTTAACATTTTCCTCTGTTTTCTCCTTCCAAGTCAATCTGTGGTCATAGCTGTTTGCTGGGCAGCTGTCTGTCGTCTTCTAATTTTCTGCTTCTAATTCTTGATGAATATTTTTCAAAGAGTAAAAAATAAAAGGACTCCCCCAAAAGTGGAAGAAGAAAGGAGAAGCAGCGTATCATAATGATTAGAGAGCGTCCCAACTGTGACATATTGGCCATGTGACCCTGGGCAAGTCACAACCTTTCAGAGGGCCAGGCAGGTGTCAAAGAGGTAAGCTGCAGCATGGAAACTGATAGACAATCCCCTACACTGATGAAATCAGATCTGGCCAAATATATACATTGTGAGCTCAAAAATCAGATCATCAGGTAGGTTAGCGTGTTGTATAAAGTAAGAGTCAACGCTCTCCGGGTGACGGACAGAGCAAGCTTTCAAGTGAGGCCAGGTGATAAGCTTTTATCTAGTGCTTTGGCAGCTCAAAGGTGCTTTTTCCTTGCCCGTCCTCGGCTTTGGCCATAAGGGCGTGACCTCCAGCCAATCAGAGAATTCCTGCACAAGCAGAAATCACTGTGTTGATGTTTATGAGCTATGAAGTGATCGAACGAATGAAAAGGCGTTTCAGCACTTGCAACGTGCCAGGCGCAATTGCCGGGCATCACCAAGGACAGAGAGCAAATCCCTCGGCTCCACGTCCTCTGTGGCACGGCTCAGCCTTGGCAGATACATCATTCCCTGCTGGTCCCAGACCTTTCCTCTCCTCCCTTGGACGGCTGTGGGGCCCGCTGGGGGCCAGGGACCTGAAGGGGGAGGCTGGGAAAGCGGAGAAACAGACAGAAACATGTGCGCCCGGGATGTCAAGGAGGCGAGTCAGCAGCTTCTGGGAACAATCACGCCATTGTTATTTGGTAACTGGATGCGAGGGGCAACAGGTGCACTTGGGGCGTTGCAGAAAACTGTGACCAAACAGCGTGACTCGACACCCAAGCATGCAGTGAAGGGTGTGAGCAGAAAAAAACAAAGAAATCGGAGCCGGGGTCTCTGTCACCTAGACCATGAGGCCGGCCCGCAGAGAAACGCTCGAGCCAGGGGAAATTCTCCTCACGGAGCCCTGATTTCATGGTCCTTCACCCCAGCTCTAAACTCACCCTTAGCCCCCTGCCCAGGACGCCCCCTAGGGCTCTGTCCAGCTTTGCCTTTTCCAAAAGCGATCCACACCCCAGACCTTCCATTGACCTCAGACTCACACGAGGACTTGGGATCCTACACTTAAAGCTTGAAGGGACCTTGGACATCATGACGTCCAGCCCTCTCATTTTATAGAGGAGGAAACTGAGGCACAGGGAGGTTGAGGGATTTTATAAGATCTGGAGGTGGAAGGGACCTCAGAAACTGTTTAGTCCAACTATCTTACTATATGGATGAGGAAAACTGAGACCCAGTAAGTCACACAAGCAGTGACCCGGACAGAATATGAACCCAAGTCCTCTCCAGAGTCACTGATCTTCCCTCTGTACCACTAAGTCAGAACTGAAGGACTTGTGCCTGACACATAGTAGGTGATTAATAAATGCTAGTTGAGTGACTGAAGTGCCTAAAAACAATTGATCCTTTCTCACAACATATGCAATTGTTATAGCACCCAAGGAGACCAGCAGATATAAAACCCCTTCTGCCATAGGCAGCTAGGAAGCCCCAGGGTACATAGAGCACTGGACCTGGAATCAGGAAGACTCATCTTCATGAGTTCAAATCCAACTTCAGACACATTAACTGTGTGACCCTGGGCAAGTCGCTTAACCCTGTTTGCCTCAGTTTCCTCATCTGTCAAATGAGTTGAAGAAGAAAATGGCAAACCACTCCAGTATCTTTGCCAAGAAAACACCCAATGGGGTCATACCAAAACGACTAAACAATAGGAACGTCTCCAACTGCATTAAAATTATCCATATCTCCAAATTTATTACAGTTTCTTTCTAGCAGGGTTAACTAGCACATGAGATAGACCGTTACATGGTCTCTGTTGAGGTGCTCTCCTTTTTCACACCTCCTCTTCATGTAAAGATGCTCCTAGGACCATCCTCCACCATCTTTGTCTATGGAAAACAATGCTAGGAGTCAGGAAGTCCCTCTGCCACCGTGGCCCCCTTCTCCCACTGGCAAGTTCCTCCCCAAAACGCCATTGGAGGAGGAGTCTAGGCCAGCCTGCTTCACTCCTCTCTCAGCCCTGCTTCTGACTCTGGACGTCTCCACTGTCTCAGCTGCCTCTTCCTCACCCCCCCCATATCCCTCACTTACTTCTGCCCCTTCCCCCCAACTTCAGCTCCCCTTTATGAGTAGTCTTCCCCCATCAGGATATAAGCTCCTCAAGGGCAGAAACTGACTTTTTTTGTTTGTATTTGTATCCCCAGCATTTAGCATAGATCCTGGCAAATGGCTTAATAAATGCTTGTTGTGGTGAGGAAGCCATAAACGCCAGACCTACAAATGCCTCTTTTTAAAACCCAAAAGGCCTTGTTTTGCACCTCTCTCCAATGGAATCTAGCCCCCTTTCTTGGGAGTCCAAGGCTCCAACAATCATGAGTATCCCACAAAAAATCACTAGTAAATATTCATAGTTCCTTGACAGATATATCGGATTTAGAATTGGGGGTGGGGGGGATGGGGAATAAGGTCTATTAGAATTCTGAGAACTCTCTGGCCCTCGGTCTCCTCCTCTGTGGAATCAGGCAGTTGGACTACACAGCCTTTGGACACATAGTGCACAATCCCAGCCCAGTTCTTCTCTGTCCTTTCACTTTTTTCTCTGTCCGTAATTTTTGTTATTACCAACTTGTATTTGTTAAACATTTTTTTTATCGTACTTCACAATCTACCCCACTAGCTGACTCACTGCATCTTCTCATCATACGTAGATGTAATAAGCCTCTCTGCCTTCACATCCAAGTCATTAGTGTAAATGTTGAATGAGACCAGGCCACACCTCGGCCCCTGTGACTCTCCAATAATCCAGTCCAGTCACCCTCCTTTTCATTGTTAAGGGGGAAAGACTCTTTGTGATCAGAAAATTTTCCCAGGTAGAAATTGAGAGCCAGCATTTGGGAACTGTCAAAGATTCCTTCCTTCTCCACACCAGCTGACATTGATCCATGAATCAGCCTTGTTTGAGGATAGTTGCTGAGCCAGCTCTGGCTCTATCTGAGCCAGCTGGGGTCTTGGGCTCGTTAGAGACCAGACCCTAAGTCATTGATGTATGCTTGACAAAACAGATGGCTTACAACGAAAGTCTGAGCAAGCCAACAATCCCTATGGCCAGGGAGATGCCACTGAAACCAGCCTCCAAGTCCCATTGAATCCTTGTGTTTCTCTGGACCTCGGCTTGGTTGCCCAACAAACAATTCATGGTCTCCTCTCAGCCTCATACCCCAATCATCTCCCTCGTTTCTTCACAGAAACTTACTTCATACAAAGCATAGGAGGACACACAAAAAACTCACCTTTTCCTTTTGCTCCTGCCTCAAACAGTCCTCCCATTTCTCACCTTCCCTTTACTGCCTAAGTAAATAAAGTGAAGGCTATGCTTGCAGACACTGTGGGGGGGACCCTAATCCCTATTCTCAAGGAGTTTACTTTCTCACACATTCAGGAGATTAAGAAAAATTTACCTGAGGAGGTGGGGGAAAGGCCAAACCCTGGGGACATCTATGCTGTGTTTTCAGATTTTCAGCAAATTGTTTCATTTCTAAGCCTGGATGATTAAATGCTGAAAATGTCACTATCCGTTTTAAGTTGAGGAGAGTCAAAGGGACCTAGAAACCCAAACCCTAGATCTTTGGCTACTTTCTGGGTAGAGTTGGCATGCCATTGGTGTGTGGTGTGCCAAACAGAACCCAGGGTTAGGGGGAGTGGTTAGATAAACCTGTGATGTCATGGATGTAGGGAATTCCCGGAAGAGAAAACTCCTTTACCAATGCAGCTTGGCACTTTCTTTACAATTAGCCTTGCCTAAAACATTGGGAGGTGAGGAGATTTTCCCAGGCTATTACCAGTCAGAGTGAGCCCCACCCAAATCCCAGGGTCCCTCCATAAAGGCTGGAGATGAACAAAGCAAAGACTAGAGTCAGGGGGTATCTCAGGGACTTGCTAAAACAGGAACGTGGGGGAGGCCAGTTAGCCCCAATTCCATCACCTCATTTCTGGGTGTGACTTCATACAGTGTGTGCCCCAGGCTGTAAGTGCCCTGAACCTGACCCAACTACAACCCACAGCAGGGAAACAAGCCAGCTTTCACCGACACACACCATAAGTTATTTTCTTAGCTAATTGAAACTAGTTGAAAACTAGAGGGAGAATGAATGGAAAGAAAAAAAAAATGAAAACATGAGAGGTGTTTTATGGTGGAAACAAAGTTTGATTCAGTATTGGCACTGGGTTTATGCTATTCTCTATCCTTGGTATATTCCCCACATCTCAGGGCCCCCCCAAGAAGCTGTCCTCAGCCCAGGTTGGGGGAGGGGAGGCTGGGGCATGGAGAAGGGGACCATGGGAAGGCAGTCTAAAGCCATCACTGAAACTGAAGCAGTTGGTAGATCTGCCCCTAATCCCCATGGGTGGGTCCTGTTCAGGGAATTGTCCACTGAGGATAAATGACCTTAGAAATTGTCTCTCACCAGGAGCCGACTTAAGAAGGAAGCAGTTGGATCCCCCATGTGCTGACTGCCTGAAGGAACTGCTGAAACTAATTACATGCACACTGAGAGCTTTGTGCCTAGGAGGCTTCATTCAAGCAGTGGGTCTTCAGTTTGACCACTCAGTCCATTGCACCCGGGGGCCAGCTAGGCCCATCAACTTCTGTCCAGGGCCCGGCTTCCAGCTGAGGTCCTTTTACAAGGTATTCTGTGGGTAAGAGCTGGAAAGGAGTGACCCAGGCAGCTTGCTTCAATCCCTGGTGCACAAACCTCAGGTTGTCTTAATGTCTCTCTAATGGGCTCATACTCGAGTGTTTTATGTTGGGCATTCTAAGGATAAATTCACCCCAAGCTTGATTCATTTTGTACTATGGGTACCTTTATACTCCTCCGCTTTGGGGGTGGAGGGAAGGTCTATCATCCCAAGGGGAGCTGGTAGGAAAATAGAGAGCCTAGCCACTTCTCACTAGAGGCTGGCTCCCTCAGGATGGAACCCAGGTCAAACCACTAACCTGGGTCCCCTTTGTGGAAAAGAGTGTGTGTGTGCAGCCCCCCAGCTCCCATCTATTTGTTGTTGGTCCTTTGTTTTCAATTGGTTTAAAGCAGTCCAGCCCCTGTGGTGCCTTAAGGTCTGATTCAGAAGACCCAAACTCATTTCTAAGAAAAAGGTTAGATACTGTTGGATATCCTTGCCAGCCATGCCACGTGGAAAGGAGCTGGCCCTTCAGAAGAAAGAGACGACCAGTCTGGCTCTGAAATCAAGGTGCCCACACTCTCGAATGAGAACTGCCTCTCCCCCTCCCCCATCCTGTGCCCAGCAGGTCCCCTTGAACCATGCCATAGAATTCCTTCCACTCAGGGACTTGTTTGGGGAATCAATCATGAGAAGACTATAATCTGGCACCTGTCAAGAGCTCCCTGAAATTATCTGATATTTCAAAAAAGCGGTCTCGGGAGTGTGCTGGCTGTCATTTATTCCCCAGTTTCACAGAATCACAAAATCATGGCATTTGACGGCTGGGGGTGGGGGTGAGGCAGAACCTCAGAGGTGGTCCAGGACAAACCCTGCCCAAAGCATAGATTGGGTCTGTGTGATGTGTGATGAAGGTCATGGAGTGGGGGGCCCTCACTGAGCCCAGTGACTCCTTTCTCTCCTTCTACCCTCAAGCACAAGGATTTGGCTCCTGGGACCCCACTCCGGTCTTTCAGCTGCCATCACTTCAGTTTTCTGAAACTGGCTCCCCTCAAAAATCAGCCTGTCGGGCTGGAGAGAACATAAGTATAAATCTTTCCCTTCTCCCTTACCCTGCTCCCAGGAAATAGCAGGTGATTATTCTTTTAGAAAAGGTTTGCTACCAAACACCACAGGAAAACAGTCTAGCATCATAGATTTAGAAGTGAAAGAGACCTCAGAGGTCATCTCCTTTTACAGATGAGGAAACTGAGGCTCAGGGAGGGCAAGTGACTCTTTGAAGGTCACACAGGTAAGCGGCAGAGCCCACTTTTGTACTCTGATCCTGTGACTTCAAAGACAGGGCTCTTTCCAACGGAGAACACTGTCCCCCACGTAAGTGAGGGGCCACCACGGTGAATTCAAGGATAAAGTTAGAGTTCTTCTCAATCACTGTGGGTCCTCAGAGCACAATTAAAAGAGCCAGGCCTTGACCTGCCTCAGTTCCTCCGACTTTTGTCTGATTTGCTAGTTCTCACCCCTGAAGGCCGGCAGCTCAAGTCAAGACATCACCTATCACGTTGAAAACAGAGGACGCCACCACAGGCAGAACAAGACCGGTTCCGATTTCTAATAGTATCTGACCTCTCCCCTACAGCTTTAGTGTTCGCAAATTACTTTACTTGCATTATAACATCTGCTCCCCACAATAACCCTGCAAGGTAAATAGTACCAGCATTACCACCCCCGTTGTACAGGTGAGGAAACTGAGATTGAGAGAGGTAATTGTCTTACTCGAGGTCACACTCCATGGTGCTGAGGGGATTTCTCCCCTCCTCAGTCTGGAAGTAAATCTCAGGTAATGATATTTTAACGTGTCTGTAAACAGGATTGTCCTGATCCCTTTATCAGGTGTGGGGTCCTCTCTAATTGAGTCGAGGATGGAGAGAGCAGATAAGCGAGCCACACTTCCTGGGGCTTTCAATAGCTAGGGGAAATCGGCAGACTTGAGTCAGAGGACATTGGAGGAAGGAGTCTCCTGTACTTGAGCAGATGGCAGCAAAGAGGGGGAAGGGAGGAATTTTCCCTCCTCCCCCTCCTCCCCCTCTTCCTCCTCCCCCTCCTCTTCCTCCCCCTTCCCCAGCTTAGTCACATCAGCAGAGATTATCAATCCAAGAGGAAACAATCCAACGTGTGTAGCCAGGAGCAGAGGCTCACGCACCTGAGGACGGACCAGGATGTGGGAGGGATGCCTTGCACTTGAGGGCAGTACTAGCCACAGACCCTGTGCTGAATGGCCTGTCCAACAGAGACATCCAAGGGGAAGTACCGTGAGAACTCTGAAGAGCCAGGAATCGTGAGTTACCATCTGCCACGCTTTGTATTCTACACATAGGCCTCATAAAAACGTTGTCTTCTAAATTTGAGCCTACTCCTTCCCTGGATTGTGTGTGTATTTGTGGGAGAGTCCATCCTTGACTGGGAGAGAAAACAGACGGGAGGTTTTAGCTATATGTGGAAAGATCCAGTGATCCAGAGGGTGAAGTGGCAAAGAAGATTTGATTTTCCAAAACGGGACTTAGAATTTTTAGGGCTTCTCTATTTGTGTAAAGTGAGGGTGTGTGGAATGGTGTGATGTGTGTAGTCTTAGGCAGCTGAAAACCCCTCTCTAAAGGCATTTTTCCTCTAGCTGTCTTCCAGCTAACTTGGGCTCAGAGTTAAGATAACCAGGATGCACCTGGTCTGCTCTGGGGGCTGCGGTGGACTCGTAGACCCGCTGACTACGTGAACCATTCATGACTCATGTGTCTTAGGCCATGGGATAGTGTTGGAGAGCCTGGAAGGTATTTTTGGTGAGGGTTGGAGGACATTACAAGCACCATGAAAGTAAAATTTCTCTTCCCTGGGAAGGATTTCCTTTTTGTTTGTTTGATCCTCTTTAAAACATACAAAGAACTCCAAACAAACCACCCATTTCACTTCACTGCAATTAGAAGGCTAATTAATGAGGTTTGATAGAATAAGCAGGAATTTGCTCTAGCAACATGGTTTGCAGACCACAGTGACCCGCTTGGGCAAGGACTCTGAGAAAAACCAAGCAGCCTGAGACTACTTGGGGTGTGATGGAATGTGTGCTGAGCTACATGTCCAAGGAGTTTGATTCCTAACCTTGCTACCTGTGTGACCTTGAGTGAGTTGTGCTATTTCTCTGGCCTCAGTTTCTCCATCTGTAAAAATGGGACAGAGGAGCTACACTTTTATGTTGTCATTGTTATTCAGTCATGTCTGACACTCTGTGAGCTCTTTTGGAGTTTTCTTGGCAGAGACACTCAAGTGGCTTGACATTTCCTTCTCCAGCTCATTTTACAGATGAGGAAACTGAGGGAAACAGGGTAAAGTGACTTACCCAGGGTCACACAGCTAGTAAGTGTCTGAGGCCAGATTTGAACTCAGGTCTTCCTGACTCCAGGCCTGGTACTCTATACACTGAGCCCCCTAGCTGTTCAGATGCTACAGTAGATCATCCCTCCAGTCCCTTCCAGTCTAAAATCTATAATCCTATGAATGTTCTTGCTTTTAAAAGTGAGAGGGTCAGAGTAGCCTCTGTGGTATTAACATTTAACATAAAGATAGGACAGGAACTAAATTGGCATAGGAAACTTCCAGGCGAGGAAAAGCCCTCTACCATTGTTTTCTCTGCAGTTTTTATTCTTAGGCACTGAGGAGCTAAGTGACTGGCCCAGAGTTATGTGCCCGAGGTAGGATTTGAACCCAGCTCTCCCTGGCTTTGAGGTCAGTTCTAGACTTATTGCATCATGCTGCCTCTCTAAAAAATTTAATATATACTTCCAAATTTTAACATATGCTCTTAAAAGTTTTGCAAAACACTCCAGTACCACATAAATCTTTTATGTTCTTTGTATAAGGAAATGTTTGTGTTTTTTGATGTTTGTCAAGTTCATAATAATAAACAAGCTTGGAAGGTTTGTTTTAGTTTTTTTATAATAATACACCAATTTGAGCCTAGGGATTTGGGGAGAGGGAAGGGGATGGGCATTAGGTACCTACTATGTACCCAGCACTGAGCTTTACAAATACTACACCATTTGGTTCGGCATATTTGTTCTTGCTCCTAGAGCTGAGTGAGGACAAGGTTGAAAAGCTGAGGATGTAGGAGCATCTCCTTAGATAGGAGCCAAGTGAGAAGGGGATGATGGTTAAAGGTTCATTTTTGGCTCATTGTGCTGTGAGTGAAAATCCATATTGTGGGACCTCCTAGTGCTGGCTTTCGAATCGGAATGCCTGGGTTTAGATTCTTGTGCCCCATGTAACTCTAGGCAAGTTACTCAAACTTCATGTACCTCAGTTTCCTTATCTGCAAAATGAGAGGGCTCAATGACCACTAGGGTCCCTTCCATTTCAAAACTCTGTGATCTTATGACCTGCTGCTTAGCTTTGATGGGCTAGAGTAGCTCTGTCACTGATGTTGGGAAGCTAAGGGGGAAGAGGGGATGAGCTGTAGCTTGGGGTATATCTTTTAATCACCCTAAACCCAAAGATGAGGGTACTGAAAGGCATCAAATCGTCACTAATTCACAGCAACCTTGGGAATTCAGTTTAACAAGCATTTACTATCTTCCATGTGCACAACTCCATGCTAGGTACTGGAGACCCAAAGATGAAAAGTGGCAAGAACTGCCCTCAAGGGGCTTCCCATCTAATAAGGGAGGAATTGACATGTACATAAATCAACATGGTACAAAATGGAATGTGGTAAAGGAAAAGAGGGACACAATATAAAAAATATGGGGAAGGAAAGGTTGCTTTTAACCTGGATCATAGAATGTTTCGGAGATACCAGTCACTTTTCTCTTGGCCTCAAAAAAGGTCTGGATTTGGAGTCAAAGGATCTGGGTTCGAATCCTGACTTTGGGCAAGCAACTTCTTTTAGTTACTTCATCTGTGAAATGAGTGGATTAGACCAGATGCCCTTCAACTATCCCATGAGTCTAAGGTCTTCATCTAAAAATGAGAGTGCTAAGCTAAATGTCCTAGCTAAAGTCCCTTCCAGCTCTGGTTTGAGCAATCCCATCTAACTGGAGAGCTTGCAGAGAAGCAAAAAGCCAAAGGAAATATCTACCCATCCAGTTTTTCGTTTTATTTTCTTTTTAATCTGAACTTAATACAAAAAAGGCATTTCCACATGCACTGTAGAATGGAAGAAAATAACTGTACAATACGTGGGTCTCTACTAAGTAGAGATTACTTTTCTGTTAAGGTAAGTGATTGGTTCAGCCAGTAGCTCTCAAAGCTGTCCTGTTTGTCTTTGTTTTCTTCAGTTCTCTTCTCATCTGGGGCAGGGGGGGAAGGTGTTGAGGAACCTCTCCCTCCTCCACCATCCCTCCTCACTAGGGGAAAAACCTCTTATAACAAACATACCTAGCCAGGCAAAACCAATTCCCACATTGCGATGGACAGTTTTGGATATAATCATTTTGTATCTTAAGTCCATCATCTCCCTGTCTGGACCACCCAGTTCTAATATCTTCTGATCTATAGGATCATAGGAGGCAGCCTAGCCTAGTGAAAAGGGCTCTGGATTTGGAGTCCAAGCACCTGGGTTCAAATCCCACCAAACACTCAAGTCAAGGAAACAAATATATATTAACACTTAAACTATGTGCCAGGCTCTATGCTAAGCACTGAGAATATACATACAAACAGAGATAAAGATGGTCCCTGCCCTTAAGGAGCTTACATTCTAACGGGGGAAAAGAACACTTAAAGGGAAAATGAAATGTGGCAGGTATGGGGATGGTAGAGAAAGTCCAAGAGAGTCAACAATATAGCCTGGAGAGGGATAAAGACATGGGTGCCCTGGGTGTCCTCCTTCAAGTGGAGGTTCCTGGAGGAACAGACCAACCAGAAGAAGAGGCCACAGGGAAAGAGGATACTTCCAGTGTGAGAAGACCAGGAGTGGTAAAGTCAACTTCCAGGGTGAAGAGGCTTCTGTGGCATGGTAGAGAAAATCCAAAAAGTCAAAAGTGCAATCTGGGGCAGCTAGGTGGTGCAGTGGACAGAGCACCGGCCCTGGAGACAGGGGAACCTGAATTCAAACTCAGCCTCAGACATATAACACTCACAGCTGTGTGACCCTGGGCAAGTCACTTAACCCCAACTGCCTCACCAAAAAAAAAAAAAAAGTGCAGTCTGGAAAGGAATGACTTTGGCCCAGTCCCTCACCCCACTCTGGGTCTCAATTTTCCATTTGTAAAATGAAGCATTTGGACAAGTTCTCTTCCAACACCGAAGCTATCCCTCTCTGGATCTGTTTTCCCATCTGTAAAATGAGAGGTAGTCTCTCAGATCACTTCCATCTCCAAATCTATGACCTTTTGGCAATTCTGGAATGCCTGTGTCACCTGGCTCTGTGACTCGGGTCTTCGGTACAATTTCCCAAGGAGAGGCTTAAATTACCTCTTAAGAAACGTTTTCCTGTCCTTGCCTTCTGGTTGATCCACAGAGGACATGACCCATTCTCTGATTCAGCTGACGCTGTGGCTCCCTCTTGGACTCAGTAGGTCAACCACTTCCCCCTAGTTCCCTGGTGGATCTCTTAGATAATCCCTCTCAATCCATTGGGCTCTTTTTCTTCCAAGTTCTTGTGCCTGGCTTTCTATCCTAAATTGCTTAGCACTACTGCATGGAAGCCACGTTCCCTCAGAAGTCAGAATAATTTCCTAGATCATTAAGCTAACTCAACCCCACCAAAATCCAGAGCAAAGGAAGATGCAAAAGGATCTGTGTTGCCTGTGCTGTTCATGGCTTCAGCATCCACTGTCCCCTGTCCTGACAGACCTAGAGAAGCAAATATATTCAGAAGTTACTAGTTGTTCTATGAGCCCCCTGAGAGTTTGTCTTTTTTACAGAAGATAGCAGCCCCCTCCCCATCACTGCTGGAGGTCAGACTGACCATGTTTTTCCAGAATCATTAATTATTACAGTAGCACCAAAGTTCAAAGGAAGCATTTTTCCATTAATAACTTAATGGAGGGTTTTAAGACACCAGGCATTAATAGCCCTCTTTGCCTGAGGCTAAGTGGTGATTGTTTTGGTTTATTTTTAGTGGAAGAGGATCAGTACATGTTCAGTCTGAGTGATCCCACCAGCCCTTCCCAGTGATGACCACTCCCTGGGAGGTGACTCAGGAAGCATAGGAAGAAACCAGAAGCAGAGGCATTAGACCCAGGGCACAGAATCTTTCACTGATGAAATTCACTATCTTGTAGATCCTTCTTAAAGTAGGAGGTCTCAAATCACCTCCTCTGGGCCATCTACCCAAATCAACAAAATCAGAGGTTTACAAAATCCTTTAGCCACGCTTTTGACCTCTAGTCTCTTTCGATCCAATCCATCCTCCAAACCTGAATCAGATTCCATTCCCAGACACATAATTATGCTATTCTCACTGCTCTGTTCAAAACCAATCCTTTGTCTTTCAAGCTCTTCAGTCTGGCATTCGAGACCTTCTGTGATCAGGTCTTGTTTGATTTTTTTTCCACCATTGCTGCCCTCACAGAACTTGTAGTCCAGTTTGACTGGACAAAGCAAGTTTTTCACCATTCTCCAAACTTCCTCATGGTGCAAGCTGACCGAATGTGGGCTGGGCTGCCTGGAGAAGTGGTGAGATCCTCCCCTCCTTGGAAGTCTCCACGCGAAGGCTGAATAGCCACTTGTCAGGTATGTTGTAGTAAGAATTCATTCTATGGATAAGGTGGACTGGATTCCTGTGGAGATCCCTTTCAATTCTCAAACTCCCAATCCAGGGCATCGAAGTATTCCTTTACTATCTCCTCATGTATCTTGGTTTTAAGTTCCTTATTACTGGTTTGTTGTCCTGATCTTTTAAAATCCAAAACTCATTCTCTTTGGCAGAAAAAAAAAAGAGAAGCAAAGTAAGACCTGAATAACTCATCCTTCTACCTAACATGAGTTATCACTGTCCTAGCTATCCCAGATAGTCACAAATATTTTTTTTGAAAATTCAGACATTTGTTCTCAGTTGATAAATAGTCAAAGGATATGAACAGGCAGTTTTCAGAAGAAGAAATCAAAATTATTAGTAGTCACATTTAAAAATGCTCTAAATCACTACTGATTAGAGAAATGCAAATTAAAACAGTTCTGAGATTATCACCTTGTACCTATCAGATTGGCTAACATGACAGAAAAGGAAAATGACAAATACTGGAGGGGAGGTGGAAAATTTGGGACACTAATGCACTGTTGGTACAGTTGTGAACTGATCCAACCATTCTGGAGAGCAATTTGGAATTATGCCCAAATGACTATAAAGTTTTGTTTCCCCTTTGACCCAGCAATACCACTACTAAGTCTGTATCCAAAAGAGACAAAGACCTATTTGTACAAAAATATTTATGGCAGCTCCTTTTATGGTGACAAAGAATTGGAAATTGGAGAACGGCTGAACAAGTCACGGCATATGATTATGATGTGCTGTAAGAATTGACAAGGGGGATGGTTTCAGAAAAACCTGAGAAGACTTATATGAGCTCATGCAAAGTGAAGTGAACAGAACCAGGAGAACATTGTATACAATAACAGCAACATTGTAAAAATGGTAACCTGTGAAAGACTTAGCTAGTCAGATCAAGACAATGATAATTCTAAAGGCACCGTGCTGAAAAATGCTAACCCCTACCTGAGAGAGAACCGATGAACCATGAATGCAGACTGTCTTTACTTCACTTTTCTTGTTTTTTCTTTATCTGTGTTTTCTTTTACAACATGGATAATATGGAAATATGTTTCGCATGACTTCATGTGTAAAATTTATATTGAATTGCTTGACTTCTCAAGGAGGGGGGATGGAAGGGAGGGAGAGAATTTGGAACTCAAAATTTAAGAAAATGAATGTTTAAAAAATTTGCACATCATTAGAAAATATTTAACAAAATATATTTTAAAAGGGAAAATTCAGCTTTTGTCCTTCTACAATATTTGTCCTCTAACCCTGTCTGTTCCCCATGACCTTTTAGCAATCACACCCATCAGTTCTTTCAGTCCTCTGAGATAGTGTTCCTTGAGGTCTGGTTTTATCAAAAGAGTCTTGGCATTCTGTCCTCATTTGTCTTAGTTTGAAATGCCCCGGTAATGGTTTTTGTTCTATCCTTTTAAACCCAAAGATCGTCCTTCTTGGCAGAGAAAAAAGAAGCAGTTTAAGATCTGCATAGTTCAACCTTCGCACCATCATTAGCTATCACTGCCCCATCCACCCCAAGCTGCACCTCTGTCCCTTCACTGATTCTCCTCTTGTCCCTGACAGAGCTGAAGGATGCCCTCCTTGTTTCCCTGACCCAGGGGTAGGGAACCTGTGGCCTCGAGGCCACATGTGGCCCTCTAGGTCCTGAAGTGCGGCCCTTTGACTGAATCTGAGCTTCACAGAACAAATTCAAAGGATTCAGTCAAAGGACCACGTGTGGCCTCAAGCCTGCAGGTTCCACCCCTGCCCTAATGACTCACCAACTCACTCTGAATGTTCCTGACCGGATTCCTGGGCCGGGCTTTTGTATTCGCTTCATCATGCATCCTTGCTTCCATCTTCTGTTCACATCTCATTAAAACCTATGTTGGTCCCAGAGTGCCCTGGGTTTGTGCAGGGCTCTTTATAGGCCTGCAAGACCATACATCATTCTGCAGCTAGAAGGGACCCCAGAGGGCATATAATCAAGCTCCCTCCTTTCAGATGAGGAAACAGAGACTGAGAAAGGTGAGGAGACTCATAGGATCATACATAGCTCTAGGACAATGAAAGACCTCAGACACTGTTGGGTTTAACTCTTTTCTTTTACAGATAAGGAAACTGAGGCATCCCAGAAGTTAAATGACTGGGCATCAGAGGCAGAATCTGAACCCAAGTCCTCTGACTCCAGGGCCAGCTTTTATGTGTAGCCTCTAATATTTGTCCTTGCATTTATTCAATTAAAAGCTCCTTGACAGTTGGGCCTGCACTATATTTAGCGCTCTCTGTCCTTAAGAAGAAGTATCTTAGAGACCATTTAGTCCAAACTATTCATTTTACAGATGGGGAAACTGAGGCCCAGAGAGGTGAAGTAATTTGCCTAAAGCCATAAATAGCAGAGGTGGGGTTTGACCCCAGCTCCTCTGACTCCAACACCAGTGCTCTGATCACTATACCACATACTACAGCATCATGGTATAGAGCCTAGGACAGTGCTTTTCATAGGAGGGGCATCTGTTGGAGTATATTTGGCACATGAGTTTTCCTTATAACAAGAGGACACCTACTTCGGGTTTCTGTGGGGAAGTGTGGGATGGCCAGAGGAAGAAGTACTAACACTGCAGAAAAGGGAAGGAAGACGCTGCTGGGCTTCCTGGGCTCCAAGGGATCTGGTCTGTCCTTTTCCCTCCATCCCCCATGCCCAGGCTTGGATCTGATCTGTGCTTGAACAGATGGGGAAAGGCTGTCCAGAATGGAGAAGGGCTTGGATGGAAGGGAAGGAAAGAGCAAACCAGCTCCTTTGAATTGCCAATGAAGCCCAGAGCCAGGCTCAGAGGGCAGAGGAACCTGGCATGTGGTGTGTGTGAAGACCGTCCCTGGCAAGCCCCCCACCCCCTGGAACGTCCACACCAACTGGCAGCCCAACGCTTCCCCAAACCATCTTGAGAACGGGACAGAGAACTGGGATTCTCACCACACCTTGGCACTCATTACACATCCCCTCGGCACCCTGGGGGGATTCTCAACCCAGACAGCTCCTTTCATGTCGCTGAAACGGCTTGTGAGGAAGAAGACAGTTGTTGGAAGTGGAGGAGAACAAGATGAGAGTCACTCTTTAGATATGTGCCGAAGCCTCTTTGACAAGGATATTAAAATTAACAAGAACATTTTCCCCATCCAGCTTCTCAAGCCTGATAGCCCAGAAATCCCCGAACCTAGACGTAAGCTCACTGGTTCCTTCCAAACTGACTTAATAAAGACAAATCAATAGGCATCTATTTAAATCCCTGTATCATTGCCATCTGACACTTTGGAAAGCTGGCTCTTGGGCTAGCTCACCCCCAAAGGAGACATGAAACAAAGCCCCTTGCTTCCCTCTTTGCAGAGGTGGGAGGCTGTTGGTGTGGAGTAGTGCATTTACAGCAGGATTCGGTTAGTTCTGCTAAACAGCTTTTTTCTCCTCTTTCTTTTTTATACTTGGTTACCAAACCGTCTCTGAGGCCCCTTCCAGCTCTGAATCTATGATTCCAGGATCTGATGATAAAATGATAAAATAACAGAACAAGGTTTGATGGAATGACCAGATTACAATACAACCCCCTCCCCAACCATGAGGTTTTGCTGCCATTAATGAGTCAGGGCAAGAAGAGTGAAGCAAAGCATCCATCTCCTTGGCAGGTTTTTTGGGAACCCTTAGAAGAGGCTTGTCTGCCAATAAGAAGCTGGATGGGGACCAGAATCTTGGGCTCCACTGACATAGTCTACCATACTCTGGAGCCAGAGGGCCTGGGTTCCAATCTTGCTTCTGATGCTTCCCACTTGTGTGACCTCAAGCAAGTCGCTTAACTGCCCTAGGCCTCAGTTTCTCTAGTCTGTAAAATGAGGGGATTGGCCGATATGGTTTTTAATATCCCTTCACATCCTAGGGCTATGATCATGTGACATCCACTTCAGTCACCCACAAAGTGCAGAGGTCCTAGGACCAGGAAGGTTTCAGGCTTATAGGGTCATACACTGAGCTCTGAAAGGACCTATGAGATCATTGAGCTTAACCCCCTCATTGTACAGAAAAGGAGACTGAGTCCCAAAGAAGTTTTTTGACTTAATAATAATATCATAGAGGTCAGGTTGGAAGAGACCTTAGAGTCTGAACCCCTCATTTTACATCTGAGGAAACTGAAGTTAGGGAGGCCAAGTGATTTGTCCACTGTGCCACCACTGGTATCTAAGATGGGCTTGCCTTCATGAAGAAGGTGAGATTGTTATGTGGACTTAAATTCTGGAAGAGTAACTAGTCACAGGCTGGTAACTGGAGGTGATTCTGGGAGTGAGGCACAAGGAGCATGGCTTAGGAGAAAATACCAAGACAAGAGTAAAAGTGAAAAATGAGGGCATGACATAAGACCTCAAAGCACACATCAGTGGGCAGAAATGGTATAACCAAAGGTAGAGTGGGTAGAATAGGATTGGGGGTGGGAGGAGTGGGAGAAGGGGCACTGCTGCCCTTCACAGAATACTTTTCTCATCCCCTAAGCTGAAAGGATTGTTGGCCCCAAGCAAGTCCCATAGCATAATTCCCTTACAACATGGATCTCCCCTTCTGCCTGGGTTTCCCACATACATCCACCTGTCTTCCCTCCTCTGCTAGATTTTGAGCCCCTGGATGTTCGGAGACATGTGTTATGCATCCTTATATTTTCCAGCAGCGTTCACAGTATCTTGTATATAGTAAGTACTCAATAAATGTATGTTGATTGCTTTTCCCTTCCATCTCATTCAGTTAGTCAAAGGAGCACTGCTGGAAGGTTCTAATGTTTGCTTTACATGCACATGGCAGCATTGGAGGACTCGGGAACATGAGTGGGGATGGGTTCTAGATCTCATTGCTTTCTGAGTAGGAAATTGTGATCTCTGGAAATAGTCAGCCTGTGAGCTATTTCATTTTTGCCTTTGGTCAGCACAATGCTTGGCACATAGGTAGGTACTTGATAAATATTTATTTTATATATTCCTCCAATAGAATATAAGCTCCCTGGCTCTTTTGTCTTTATCCCCTTCCAGTGCCAGGGACACAGTACATGCCTTAGAAAAATCCATTTGTTCGGTTATGGAAATACTTGCTTTATTCCATAAATTAAAAATTAAATAAATTTTTAAAAAAATTAAAAAATGAAAGATTAAAAAAAAGAAATGTTCATTTGTTCCCCACTCCCATTTAACATGGTTCTAGAAATGCTCGCAATAGCAATACGCCATGAGAAAGAAATATAAGGCTTAAAGACGGGTAAAGAGGAGGCCAAAAAAAAAATCCTTATTCGCTGATGACAGAATGCCCTTTTACAACATCAGAAATTGTATAGTTTTACCAGTAAAAATGGCACTAAACCACCTTCTTTACCACCGTCCCTAAAGATCATGACTATTCCATCCAACTTGTACCTGAAATTTCCTTTTTTTTGTTGCCCCTATTAGAACGTGAGCCCCTCAAGAGCAGGGACTATCTCTGTATCCCCAGTACTTGTAGGGCTTTGTACTCAGTTTTGTTGTTGTTCAGTCATTTTCAGTTGTATCTAACTTTTCCTAACCCTATTTGGGGTTTTCTTGGAAAAGATAATGGAGTGGTTTGCCATTTCCTTCTCCAACTCATTTGACAGATGAGGAAACTGAGGTAAACAGGGTTAAGTGACTTGCTCAGGGTCACATAACTAGTAAGTTTCTAAGGCCAGATTTGAACTCAAAGATAAGTGTTCCTGACTCCAAACCCAGCACTCTCTACTGTGCCCCCTAGCTGTCTTTGTACATAGTAAGCACTTAAATTTTTTTACTCATCCATTCGTATGTATTTCAAAAATCCTAAGGAATTAACAATGAAGTTACTAGCTTTAGCAAAGCATCAAGCTACAAAATTACCCCACAAAAGGAAAAAAAATCTACATCATTCCTATACAATAATAACAAAATCCAGGAAGCAATTAACAGAAGTGGGACAGTGGCTAGTGCTGAGTCTGGAATGAGGAAGACCTGAGTTCAAATCTAGCTAATGACTAGCTGTGTGAGCCTGGAGCAAGTCACTTAGCCTTTGTTCACTCCAGTCTCCTTATCTGTAAAATGAGGCTAATAATAACGTTTGCTTTCCAGGGGTGGTTGTAAGGATTAAATCAGATAACATTTGTACAGCGTTATGAAAACCTTAAAGTATTATATAAATGCTACCTATCATTAACACAGCTCTTATTCAAAGTAATTACAAAATGGAAGTCAATGAACCAAAGCACACTCGAAACCTTCATAGATACTATTGCCAAACACTCTTTAACGAAATACAAAATGAATTTAAATAACTGGGGGATTATTGAGTGTTTGTGGCCGGGCCTTGGCAATGTAATAAAAATGCCAATCCTACTGAAGTAAATTTCCAGATTTAGTGCTACACCAATAAAACTACCAAAGGGATATTTTATAGAGAAAGGCAAAGTTCATTTGGGGAAACAAAAGACACAAAAGGGTTCTTAACCTGAATTCTCCAAAATTTAAAAATGTATATATTTTGCTAACTGTGTTTCAATATAATTGGTTTCCTTTGCAATTCTATGTATTTTGTTTTATGCATTAAAAACCATGATTCTGAGAAAGGGTCCATAGTCATGTCAGCAGATTATTGCCAAAGGGTTCCATGGCCAAAACAAACAAACAAAAAAAAAACCACCTCTTGATCTAGATAGATAGATTATCAAGGAAAATAATGAAAAAGGTAGGGATGAAGGGGGAATAGTACTTTCAGACTCAAGCTATATTAAAGTAACAGACACCATTTGGCACTGGTTAAAAAAAATGAAACAGAAAGTCAATGGAAAATGCTAGAAGAGGATGAATCAGAATGAAACAAATTCAATAATCCAGTGTTCAATAAATCCCCAAAATCTACATCACCTAGGGACGAACTCCCTATATAAGGACTACTAGAAGGCTGGAAATTAGTCTAGCAGAAATTAGATTTAGGCTAACATCTTATTTAACAACGAATTCAAAATGGCTCCATGACCTGAATTAGAAGAGACACAAATCCCTTCATTTCCATGGGCTTCAGATTCCTTGGGTTTAAAATGCGAGGGCTGGACAAGATGGCCTCAACGTATCCTTTAGGTTTTATATCTATAGACACTGCAGAGCAAACAAAGTGTATCTCTCTTCCTCCAATGAAATTGGTGTCATAGTTAGACTTCTAGACTCAGCTAAGAAGACCATTTTCCAAGTCCTACTTCCATGGGCAAGTAACCCAACTCCTCTAAAACTCAGCTTTCTCATCCATAAAATGCATGAGTTGCACTGGATGACTTCAGAGGTCCCTGCAAACTCTCAGCTAAGAGCCAATGTACTTGCCTTGGCCCCAATTACCGGTGGCACAATGGAGAGAGCTCCAGCCCTGGAGTCAGGAAGACTCATCTTCCTGAGTTCAAATCTAGCCTCAGATACTTACTAGCCGTGTGACTCTGAGTAAGTCCTTTAACTATTTGCCTCAGTTTCCTCATCTGTAAAATGAGCAGGGGAAGGAAATGGCAAACTTCTTCAAGTATCTTTGCCAAGACCCAAATGAAAACCCCAAATGGGGTCACGAAGAAATGACTGAGCAATCACAGCAAAATGAGGTGTTGTACTAAATGACCCCAGAGGTCCCTGCAAATTCTAGAACTACGAGCCGAGATACTTCTCCGGGCATTAGTTTCCCCATCTGTAAATCGAGAGCCTTACCCTAGATGGCCTTTGAGGTCCCTCCCAGATCTACGTCTGTGATCCTATAATCAAATGATTTTTCAAAAGATGATTTAAAACCTTAGTTCTCTCTTCATGATTCTTCCCCAACTCTTTCCAGCTCAAGCCAGCTGTGGGATGTCTGTGTCACCAGGAAGACACAAGGCCCTCAGGATACATCTGTCTCCATTCCAGACACATCTACAGGTTCATTGCCATGGCCAAATCTCATTTGTTGTGACCCTTTGGAGAGAGACCTGATGGCTGCCTAGAAAGAGAGTAATTATAATAAAAGAAGATATTTCTATCGTCCTTTAAGGCTTATAAAACATTTGACCTATATTTGCTCTTCAGATTTTCACAAACTCCTTGAGTACAGGTGGTATCATTGCAGATGAGGAAAATGAGTCCCAGGAAAATTAAAACATCTTGTTCAAAGCCACATCGCTGATCAGTGGACAGCCAGGATTTGAACTGAGATCCTGTCGCTTCCAAGTCAGCCCACTTTTTATTTCACCATGCTGTTGACTCCTCTAGAGCAGAAGGCCAGGATCTGTTCATGGAAAGGGTCTTGGGGCTCAGCAGGGGAACTCCAGGATCACAGCCTCTCACCACAAAGGACGCATCACAGGGAAATGAGTCACACGCTAGGTTATCATAAAGTAGATCAGATTTTCCCGTAGGAAAGACACTATAATCAAGGATTGTGTTCCTGAACAAGGAATGTAATAAAAGCAAAAGAACAACAACTATAAACTTCTATAATCATTTAAAATAGTCACACGATGTTCCATTGAGCAAGTCCCATAAAAAGGGCATGAATGCACTTTATCCGTGGGGCAGACAAGGGGCCCCATTGTTCTAAGACATGTGCATGACAGCATTGAGTAAAACAACCTGGCTGGATGATGCATTTGACATAAATTAAGCTGCTGCTACAATAAACACAGATTAAATGTTTAGCTAGTATGAGTTTTCTTTCCCTTCAAATTTCAGAACCAGAGAAAGTTATAGGTACTCATTCAATGTCTGAGAAGGAAGGAAAGCCTAGGATGATATGAATGACCCAGATTTCTTTAAAGAAGGATAAGAAGGAGAAAGTGATCCATACTAGTTTAAGCTATTATCTTTTGTTCACTCAATATGTTTCCCTGTCCCACGAAAAGGGCTTTATGGAATTGGAGGCTTTAGGGCTCAAAAAGGTCTTAGCCACCATCTTTTCCAGAGGAGGAACCTTCAACATGGCAGGTGTCATATTATGCCTCTGACACTTACGAGCTACAGGTAGCCCGGTAGCACAATGGATAGAGCTCTGGACCTGGAGTCAGGAAGACCCGAATTCAAATCTGACCTCAGACACTTACTAGTTCTGTGACCCTCGGCTTTATTGTTTAACTTCTGTTCCCCCAGTTTCTTCAACTGTAAAATGGGTATAATAATATCACCTACCTACTAGGGTTGTAGTGAAAAAATTACATTTTATACATATATACATATAGATATAGACATATCAACTTTTCGGTGTCTGGTTTCCTAATCTACAAAACAGAGATAACACCTACTGGACCTACTTCATAGAGGTGCTATAAAACTCAGATAAGATAAGATTGTTGTTGCCTGTTCGGTTCATAATAAAGAGAGGAAGTCAGGAATGTCCAGAAGGAATAATGTGATGTCTAGAAATCACAAAAGAGTGCAACTTCCTGAAAGACCCTGTACTTTGTAACAGGGCTCTACAGTGAGAATACAGTCAATACGTCATCATGGAAAGTTCATTGCATTTGGAGTAAAGAAACCCTGGCTTCAAATCCCTCCTACAGACATTTGCTCTCATATCTATAGGACCTTGGGAGACTTCATTTAACATCTTCTCTACGTCTGTTTTCTCATCTATAAATGAGGTAATAGAGGGTGATGGCTTCTAAGGGCCCTTCCAGCTCTAAATAGATGGTCCCATAATGCTGAGGACCGATTCCTTCAAACCATATTGGTCCAATGTAAACTCCTCGAGGGCACAGACTGCTTCACTTTTGGTTTTGTGTCCCAAGCACTTTGCACAGTAACTGACACATGGTAGGCACTTAGTAACTTCCAATTGATTGATTGGTTGATCAACAGAGGCTTTAAGGGGGACTCCAATTTCCAAATCAACAGAATTCTTCCCCAGTGAATGTCTGAAAAAAAGGAGCTAAAGAGAAAAGAGTAAAGGGAAAACCCTATGAACTTTTCATAGGGTTGATAAAAATTAGAAGTGTTGTTCAGTCATTTTTATTCATGACCCCATTTGGGGCTTTCTTGGCAAAGATATTGGGGTGGTTTGTCATTTCTTTCTCCAGTTTATTTTACAGATGAGGAAACTGAGTCAAACAGGATGAAGTTACTTTCCCAGAGTCACACAGTTATTAAGTGTCTGAGGCCGGATTTGAGCTCAGAAAGAGGAATTTTCCCAACTCTAGGCCTGGCACTCTATATGCCTTACCACCTAGTTGCCCTGAAAATTAGGAAATCAGTTGATAATTAGTAGTGCAAAGAAGGTCAAAACCCAAAAATGTTCACATACTATATCTCTCTTGTAATAAATGTCTCTCCCTCTCCCTCTCCCTATTCCTCTCATTGAGCACTAAACACAGCCCCTAACCTTCTCCAGCATTCTCAGGACCAGTTCCAAGATGGGAAGCAGCATTTTCTCTTTAACAGGTTCAAGGAGAAAAGTCCAATTACATCAAACAGCAGAATATCTCTTAGGAATACTTACTCAAAGTTATTTTAAAAAAACACACAGTTGCTGTGTCTGCTTTGGCTTCAGCCACTGCATTCTTCAATGATATTTTTTTCTTAGATATTGCTTGGGGAAAAAGAAAAACAAAGCTTTGATCAAATACATCTGGTTGTTGGCTTCAAGAAAAGTGCTGTTTCCAGCCCCATCACCATGAAGGTTTGATTTCTCAGAATGGAAATTAAATTATTCCCAGCTAACCGGCACTAAAGCTTGATCCTCATGGTCTACTCCAAGCAGAGTTGAGATTTGTTGTCTGCATGTTTGAAAACATATCGGAAGGGAAGCCCACCATCATAGGCAGCTCTACAGCTTCTTGGGTGAGTTGGGAAGGCAAATTTAATTTTCATATGAGGATTGTATCACTTGCTTTCTTTTTGTTCTCACTAGAGAATGAAGGTTGGTGAGGGAAAGAGAAGTTTGGAATTTCAAAAAATGAACACGTGAAAATCCTTAATAGAGTTTTTTTTCGATGACACCTCAGGCTATTAGACTGTGAAAATTCATCATTTATGGACAGGAATAGAAATAGTAGCGTGAGGAGAAATGGGCTCACCACCGATGGCACGTGGTTTTTAGAGGTGGGGCAGTATCACTGAGCAAGTACTGATGAAAGAAGGAAATAAGAGCAAAGATGCAACGATTTTTATCAACCTTGAGAACAGTGAAGCAATGTTCTGGTAAATCCAGGAAAATGGGCGTGAACACAACTGTATCCTTGAAACCCGAGTTCTAGGACAGCCTCTGCTGCTAACTCGCTGTAGGCAAAGTCCTTCACCTCTCAAACTCAGGCTCTCCAAGTCCCCTTCCCGGGGAGAATTACTCTCCGCTCAGATTTGGAACTCTGCTTCAGGAGTATTTTGACTGGGAAGTGAGTGCAAACTTACCTAGCCCACTGTATCTCCCTGACTCCAGACCACACATCACATCCCATTTATCCCCTACACAACTTGCCATAGGATAAAACAACTTACCAACCAGTCAGTAACAAGCGTTTACTAATGGCTTAATATGTGCTAGGCACTGTACAAAGAAAGACAAAACAGTCCCTGCCCTCAAGGAGCAGAGTCCAATGGAGGGAGAACTAGATACATACAAGACATACATAGATAGTAGGTGGGAAGTCATCTAAAAAGTGGGGGACCATAGATATAGAGCTGAAAGAAACCTCAAAGGTCATCTAGTCCAGTAGTCCTCACTTTACAAATGAGGAAACTGAGGCACAGGGCGGTTAAGTGACTTGCCCAAGGTCATACAGACAGTGTCAAAGGTGAGATTTGATCTCAGATTCTCTAACTCTATAGGCAGTCATCTTTTCCTCTATACCATGCTCTGTTCCCCTTTTCTATAACATGTTATGGGAACACTAATAAAATCAATGTTATCATTGCTTCTGTTAGCCAGATGGTACAGTGGATAGAGCACCATGCCTGGAGTTAGGAAGATTCATCTTCCAGAGTTCATATCCAGTCTCAGATACTTACTAGCTGTGTGACTCCAGACAAGTCACTTCATAGTGTTTGCCTCAGTTTCCTCATCTGTAAAATGATCTGGAGAAGGAAATGGCAAACCACAACAGGATCTTTGCCAAGAAAACCCCAAATGGGGTCATGAAGAGTCTGACATGACTGAAAAATGATCAAACAACAACCATTGCTTTTGGAAAGACTGTGTCAGTTAACTGCCATCAGGTTCCACTATCCATCTCTGTGATTCCCCAGGTCAAAATTCCCTTTCCTCACCGCCACTCCCCAATATGTGTTTTCTCCTCCTTTAAAATGCAGGAAATGTCTCACTTTTATATTTGTATCCCCAGCCCCTAGCACAATGCTGGCATATAGTTGGCATTTATATAATGGTTTTCCATTCATTCGTTCATCCATCCAACCATCCATTCACCTATAAATAGAGGAATGAGAGCCAGCCTACCTTCTCCATAGGTTTGGTAGAAGAATGAAATGAAATCTAATTCAACAAGCATTTATTAAGCCTCTATCATTGTTCAAGGTGCTAGGGATGCAAAGAAAATCATCCCTGCCTTCAAGTAGCTTACATTCTAAGAGGGGCTGAGTAGATTGGACATGTGCACAGATGTGTACATATGGTGTCATTTCAAGAAAGAGGGGCAAGTAACAAATAGGAGAGGGGATGCAATCAATGCCGAATACCTGTGAGGCATCAATATTCAGAGGGTTGGAGAGGATGATGATCAAGCAGAGGAAACTGAGGAAAGACTCACAGGTGGTAAGAGAGGCACAGTAAAGCATTGTCATAGAAACCAAAGGAAGAAGTAGGATCCAGGAGAAAGTGATTGATAGTGTTGAAAGCTGCCAAGGGCAAGGAGCTTAAAGACTGAGAAAAGGCCATGTCATCTAGCTGTTAAGAGATGACTGGGAATATTGGAGAGAGTAGGTTAAGTTGAGTAATGGGATCAGAAACCAGATTGCAATGAATTGAGGAGTGGGAGATGAGGAAATGGAGGCAAATAGTGAACATAGCTCTTTCCTAGGAGTTTGGCCACAAAAAAGAAAATGATATATAGGATGATAGCTTGAGGGGATGGCAGGGCTGAGCAAATGTTTTATTGGTAGAAAGAAAAAAAAATAGGTAAAGATGAAAGGGGAGAGAGAGAGGGAATGAGAGAATGGACAAACTCCTGGAGAAGAGTGCTGGGGATCTGTTCAAGGGTACAAGTAGTAGGGTTGGGCTTGCCAAGGAGAAAGGTCATGTCTCCCTAAGAACTGGAGCCAAGGAGGATAAAATGTAGAAGAGTTGGAGGTGTGTGGTATGAGAGGATAGGGAGCTTGTAGTAACTGGCTTTACTTTAGTGAAGTTGAAGACAAAGTCCCTTTCAGAGAAGTGAAAAAGAGGTTTCCTAGAAGACCAGGAGAGAGGGGAGGGTTTGGAACACCTACTTGGGGAGTATGATCAATTCAATTAGGGAAGAATAAAAGGATTTTGATGTCATAGCCCAGGTAAAATGGGATAATGAGAATCGTAGAGAACCAGGTCAGCTCAGTTTGATGACTACTTCCAGGAGTATGCAGCATCACAGGAAAAGGAATGGAAAAAGGGATGATGGGGTCAACCTAGTTTCTGAGGTTCGGTAAGAGTTGAGTAGAAATGGAACAAGGAAATAAAGGATGCTATGTAGTTTGTTATATGTTATTTGAAAAGGAATTGATTTGATCAGCAATAACGTGGATACAGTGAGACGAAAAAATGAAGTTAGAGCATGGATGATGGCTTGGGAGACATGCAGAGAAGTGAAGACTCTGGAGGTCACAGTGTGGATAAAAAGTAGTTTTAGGAAGAGGGAAGGACAAAAGGACAAGGGGACATCTCAGAGCCTGGAGCTCTTAGGAGCCTGGAAACTTCATAGTTAGAGGTGATGGTGACATCTGAGGTGAGACCCCCTGTGGGTGGCCGTGGGAGGGTAAAGATTTCGGTCATAGGAGTTAAGAAAGGTTGATTAATGGAGACCCTAATGCGTTGAACCTGCACAACCTGTATATTGAAGTCTCAACATACGTTGGCCAGTGTTGGGATGCAGATAAATACTGCAAGCTAAGTACTTGAGAAAGGAGTTGGGATGGAGATAAATACTGCAAGCTAAGTACTTGAGAAAGGAGTTGGGATGGAGATAAATACTGCAAGCTAAGTACTTGAGAAAGGAGGGGAAGCGACCTGGAAGTCAGAAGCATAGGATGCTACGGATGGACAGAGTCAACTCAAAGAAGGAAGGGTTTCTGAATGATAATGGAAGAGAGGAGGTCTACAGGTGGTAGTAAGAAGCCTCTTCTATGCCTCTTCCTTCTCCCAGCCCTCAGGAAAGCAGCAGCCCACAATGAAGAGTCTTTCAGGGGAACCAGGTTTCTGTGGTAGCAAGTTGTGAGAGGTTCATGTCTATAGAGTTAGAAAGTCTTAGACTCCATCAAATCCAATACTCTCATTTTACAGATGGGGAAAATGAGGCACAGATAGATTAAGAGGAAAGGATTATAGATCTAGACTTACAAGGAACCTGAGAGATGCCAACAAGCCCAACCCCTCCATTTTATAGATGAGGAAACTGAGGTTTAGTGGCTTAGGATTATAGATTTTGATCTGGAAAGGATGTCACAAGAATCCAGTTCAACTCCCTCATTTTACAGATGAGGAAACCAAAGCACAGAGTGGTGGGTCTTGTCCAGAGTCACACAGCTAGTAAGGCTCTGAGGTATGATTCAAACTCGAAGTCCAGTTCTCTAGCCACTGTGCTGCAAGGTCTAAAAGAAATGTTAATGATGTTAAGCTTGTTAATGAAAACTAGGTTTCCAGAGGGTTCAGAAGTGAAGGTCGGAGAGTCAGCAAACACCTGGTCATTGGGTCCCCGGGGGCCTGACTGACCTCACTCTTGTCACCAGGTCCTCCAAGAGAGCAGGTACAGTCACTCCCAGGAGACAGCTCACCTACACTATGCACACTTGGCTACCTGTGGAGTGTGGAGGGAAGGTCCTGGTCCTGGAAAGAGCCCCAGAAGGAGCTTCTGTCTGCTTACAAATCTCTTCTGTGCCCTTTGGCAACCAGAAACCCCATGGGTTCATTATGGTCAATTAATCACTCTACATTTCCCAGCCCAATTTATATAAAAAATACTAAAAGCCAAGTCCCAGAGACATTTTCTTATTCCTACGTGCCCCCGATCAGAGATCTGTATGAATCCTTAATGACTTTAAAGGTTAAAAATTAATTATAAGTTTTCCTCCTTCTGAATGAAGTGACGCTGCAGTGGCATTTTAAACATGGAGAACTCATTCCAGGAAAGTAATCTCTGAATTGCCATTCTTATAAGGCAAAACAGTCATTTGCCCATGTGCTGGCCCAAGAGCCCTAAGTATTCTCATGAAATATAGGATTGACAGCATTGAGTGCTGACATCATGGGTACACTGGGACTTTGTTACCTGACCGGGCAGCACCAGCCTCTCCCCACAGCAGTTAAAAGATCTCAAAATTTGTCAGCCAGTGGGATTGAGTGAAAGCTGGAGCCTCTCCAGGTCATAAGGGCTCAGTCCTAAAGACAAGCTAATGGCATGTGAGGCCGGACAGGCCAGATCCTTCCATTGGAAGCCAGGGAGCAAGATGGAAAAAAAAAGGCATAAACCTCCCTCTGAACATCAAAGTGGGTGTTTCTACGGCCAAATCAGGACCCAGAAGCAAAGGATTTACCCAGTAAACCTCCCACTCTATTGCCTGTGGCCCCCTTCTCTCAGCCACCAGGAGGGGTCAGTAATGGTGGTTACTCTGCCAGCTGACTGGGGGCTTTTCTGCCTTTTCAATTGTGTAGTTGGGGGCAGAACCATGTGGACCTACTAGACTCCTGGGTTTCTATCCTCAAAGTTCTCCAGTTAACCCCTGGGGTTTCATTGACCCCACTGGACTTGGATCTTGGAGTTAATAGGTCATCAAATAGGAGACCCTTCTCTGGATGGAAAGAATAGCCCTGAGGGGAATCTAAACACTTTCTCTCTCTCACACACACACATACACCCCTACACCTACACACACACACACACACACACACACACACACTCGCGTGTTCACGCACACACACCCTCTTTCTCACTGCTGTTACTCTACAAGTTCTGGGACTGGTTCCTGGTCCTGGGGAGCCTGCCTCCTTTAAGCCACACCTGTTGGGAAGACACCTATCTTACAGACATGGCTCATCCAAGATCAAGCAAGTAACACCTATTTATTGAGCTCATACTACGAATCAGCCAGTGTGCTAAGTGTTGGAACACAAATACAAACAGAAAGAAAGACAGCCCTCACTCTCAAGTAGCTTACACTCTAAAAGGGGAAGACCATCCATAAAAGAAAGCTGCAAGACAACATGGGGTAAGGGGCAGCGAGGGTGGGGAGAGGGAGAGAACCCAATATCAAAGCATGTATTGATTTCATCTGATTAAATTATCAAGTTCTTGGGGAGGAAGGGGAAAGACACAAAGACAAGAATGAGGGAGTCTCTGTCCTCAAAGAGCTTATACTCTGTCTAATATGGGGACATGGCCTTGTACACTGAGTAAATACCTCTGGTCTAGGGACCCACAGGATGAAGATGCATGTTGCTTCTTCTTACCATCAAGAGCAGCTAATTACACAGCACATTCCTCATGACTCTGAGACTCCCTACGATTCTCTGAACCCACATTCAAGGTACCATTTGGTGTTGGCAAAATGTCAGGGAGGGATGTATTGGGAAATACAGATGGTGCAAAAATTAAACATATCAATGAGATTTCTTTTCAAAGAAAAAATGGGGAATAATACAGCATGTTCTACCAACCTTACAGGACTATTGTGAAAATCAAATGAGATTGGGGCAGCTAGGTGGCACAGTGGATACAGCTCCGGTCCAGGAGTCAAGAGGATCTGAGTTCCAATCCGACCTCAGACACACAACATTCACTAGCTGTGTGGCTCTGGGCAAGTCACGTAATCCCAATTGCCTCAAAAAAAAAAAAAAGACAAAAAAAATCAAATGAGATCACAGAAATAAAAATACTTTGTGAACAGTAAAGCATCATATTCATTAAAGAATGATTTATTTCAAAACAAGCACTTTTATCATTTGAACCACAAGCACCTACTGTGTGCCAAACACTGTGCTGGGCACTGTTGACACGAAGCCAAAAAACAAAACAGTCTCTATCCTTAAGGAGTTTACATTCTAATGGGGAAGGCAGCCATACAGGACAGACATAAAGGGAAGAAATACAGAACATGCACAATGTGGTTCAGTACAAGGTAGTTGGGAGGGAGGGAACACCAGCAGTTGAGAGATGGGGAAAGGCTTTATGTGAAGGGGGATGCTTGAGCCACATGTGTTTTGAAGGAGAAAAGGGATTCAATGTACGGAGGGAGAACCTTCCAAGGATGGAGAACGGCCAATGCAAAGGCTGGGGTGATGGGAGACAGAGTATCTTGGATGAGGAACAGAGAGAAGGACAGATTGGAATGGGAGAGAAGCAAAACGCCCTGAGAAAATACCAACAGATGGAAAGATGGAGAGCCTCGGAGAGGCAATAATACGTTTAAGAAGCATGAGGCTTAGGGAGAGGTGGAATCATTGGGAGTCAAAGTCAAATGGATCAATGTCAGAGGTTCTCGTTAAGAGAGTGGAGTGCTTGAGTGATGGTGAGTTCCAGTGTGTGACCATCCTTATGAAATCAAGGGATATTAGATAATTACTTATGAAATGAAAATTTACCCGTGAGTGCAGACACATGACCTTTCAGAGGATGGCTGTGGCCAATAGAACCCAAGACCTCAGAGGCTCGTAGATTTAGAGATAGGAGAGACTTCGGTTTCCCCACCTGTAAAATGAGTGGATTGGACTAGATGACCTGTAAGTTTATGATTCTATGAGCCTAACCCTCTTCTTTGGGATCAGTCACCAGCAGAATGAACCCCTCTTGTGGGAGGGCCCCCCCCCCGGGTCTCAGGGCACATAATACAAATAAGGAAACAGAAATTCAGAGAGACTGAATTGCCCAAGGTCACCCTAGAAATCAGTAGCAAGTTGGGATTTTGCCCCAGGTTCTCTGAATCCAAATCCATACAGTGTTCTTTTCCATGGGCCCTGCCTCTTGGTTACCCCAGCTTCCTTCAGGTCCAAACTAATATGGCACTTTTCTGCAAGAAGACTCTTCTCATCCTCCTCAAAGCTATTGCCTTCCCTCTGAGATTACCTCCAATTTGTCTTGAATATGTCTTGCCATACGTGGTTGTTTCCCGCATTAGATTGTGAGTTTCCTGAGGGCAGGGACTGCATTAGCACAGTGTCTAGAACACAGGAGCAATCTAATAAGTGCTTGTTGACTGACTGACTGTACCATCGCTGACCCCAGGTGATGGATGGAGCAGAGCTGAATGACCTCTTCCTGATTAACCTCGGGGGAGGGGAAGGGAGGGGAAGAAATTCCCTCACTTCTTTCTCGTGGAAATACGATTTGGAAGAGACTGAATATGAGGAATGAAAATCACTCAACTGATAACTAGAACTGGCCCCACAGAGGACTGATTAAGTCTGCCTGATCAGACAAAGTGCTTGGTGCCCTGTACGTGAGAAATGTTCTCTAAAATGATGGCTCCACAGAGAACCGAATGGTCAGGAGTTGGGGGCAGGGCTTGGGAAGAGAGAGGGAAGGTGGAGGTAAGAACTGAGAAGAGTGGGGGAGCAAGGGAGTTTTTATTACATCCAGATTCTATGACACGTGCATCGTGAGTGTAAACGCAGTGAAAGTCAGCGTTTTAGGGTTAAGAGGGATGTTAGTGCGTGCCATTCAAACCACTGTTTTACAGGTGGAGAAACTGAGGGCTAGCATGGCAAATTGGAAAGAGCCCTGGCTTTGGCAGTGTTCAAATCCTATCTCTGAAACTTACTACCCATGTGACTCTAGGTAGGATCACTCCTCCTCTCTGGGCTTGTTTCTTCATGTGAAAAATGAGGGTACGTGGAATTTCCTCTCCTAGAAGTTCCCTATACCAGTGAAATCCCAAGTCAGGCCACTTGTTCAGTCATTTCAGTCTTTTCTGACTCTTCATGATCCCATTTAGGGTTTTCTTTGCAAAGACACTGGAAAAGTTTCCTTCTCCAGCTCATTTTACAGATGGAGAAACTGAGTCAGAGAGCATTTAAGTGACTTGCCCCGGGTCACACAGCCAATTAACTTTAAAAACCTGACAGTTGGTACTTCTCAATGAATTTCCATCTCTTGTGTGTGTCTGTCCAGTACCCCTGCACTTTTGTATATTGTCTTCTTATATAAGGGCAGTCAGTCACCACAGAGCCTGACCTGTGCCTGCTTTTCCTCACTTCAAATTGTTTCGTTCAATCAATCAACAAGCATTCATTCAGCACCTGCTGAATGCCAGGCACTGCACTAGGTGCTGGGATACAAAGGCAAGAATGAAAAAGTCACTGCCTTCCAGGAACTTCCATTCTGCTACGTTTCATATGTCTTCTCCTATTCCGTCCTATTCTTCATACGCTATATTCCATAATATTGATGTTATATATTCCATATGTAGCGTATTCCATTATATTGATGTCATAAATGTCACATCTGGTTTGTCTTCTGGTGTTTTCTTTCCTATAGTTATTCTTTGTGTTTATTGCCTACATGAACTAATATCTCTTTTCTACAACTATTTTGACTAGGAAAATTAGTTAGTGAACCAAGCTAGCAAATCCATAATTCATTGAGATTGGAGTCCACTTTTTCTAGGGATGGGAGTTTTCCTTAGGAAGTCTCCTGCCAGCTTCTTTCCTTTCAGTATTGTTTCTTATCTATACCTTTTTGTCTAAAAATATTACCCATGTGTATGTGTTAAGTCTGTTTTTTACACATTATTTTATCAAATGAGATAATAGAGAGTATGCAAAATGCTGATCTTGACTCCAAGTAATGACAGGTTTTCATTATCCCACAGTTTTTACAGCGATAGAAGAGACTTGGAGACCATTGGGTGCCACTCCCCTCATTTGATGGATGAGGAAACAGAAGCCCAGAGAGGTTAAGTCACTTGCCCAGGGTTGCACCACTACTAAGTATATGAGGCAGATTTAAACCCAGGTTCTACCTCTCAGTCCAGTGCTCCGGGGCTTTGCTACCCTGCCTCTTTTGGTTAAGTCTATAATGGTCTGGAGCCTCCACCTGAGTGTTTTTTTGGTGGGGCAATAGGGGTAAAGTGACTTGCCCAGGGTAACACAGCTAATAAGTGTTATGTGTCTGAGGTCGGATTTGAACTCAGGTCCTCCTGAATCCAGAGCCCATGCTGTATCCACTGTGTCACCTAGCTGCCCCTCCATCTGAGTGTTTTTTGTAGTGACCAATTCAATTGTCAAGCCTTTCTGATTTGTGTTTTATATTTTTATATTTATTTAATATTAATTAATATTAACATATTACTATTTATTTAATATACATTTATATATTTTATATATGAGAACAGATACTCAGTGCCCCCTAAGTCTTGTTTTCCCCCAGATCAGCATCTCCAGTTTTTCATACAGATGCTCTCATGGCATGATGTCTCATACTTTTGACAGGCTGGTCAGCCTCCTTTGAGCAGGCTCACACTTCCCAATGTCCTTCCTCAAGTATGAAACTGGGACCCAGACACAATACTCGAGGCATGACCTGAATAGGTCAGAGGATAGGAGGGCTTTCCCTCCCTTGTTCTGAAATGCAGCCTGGGATCGAGTTGCGGGGGAAGAGAACAAGCATTTATTAAGTGCCTACTATGTGACAGATACCATGCTAAATGCTTTACAACTATCATCTCATTTTTAACATTGGATTCATTCCCTCTCTCCAAATCCTTACCTGTAGGACACAGAGCTAGAAGGGGAAAAAAATGGAATGACCCTGGCTCTTAAGAAAAATACAGAATTGGCTCAAATCCCAACTGTGCTTGACACATTTTTCTCTTTTTTTCTTATGAAATGGAATAATCATCAGCAAACACAAACATCTCTATACATGATTTATACTTTCCCAAGCTTCCAGTCCTCACAAGAGACTTCAGAGGTATGTGGTCTGCCTGTATTATTCTATCATTTCTATCAGTGAGGAAACTGAGGTGCAGAGGGTTAAAATGCCTTGTTCCTAGTCATAGAGTCAGTCAGTGACTGACAGGAACTCAGATTGATTGACCGCCAAACTCTGCTTTTCTACACTGTATGTAGAATGTACGTATGTATGTGTTATAAGTCTAAATGTGTCTGTCAGAACACAGAGGCATTGGTAGTAACCTCCACCCAGATCCTTCTTGTCTGTCTGTCTCTCCATCTCTCTCTCCCCCACTTCTCTCTCTCCTCCCCTCCCCTCCTCCCTTCCCCTCCCTTCCCTTTTCTCCTTTCCTCTTTTCTTCTCTTCTCATTTCTTCTCCCTCTCTCTGTCTCTCCATCTCTCTCTCCCCCCTTCTCTCTCTCTCGTCTCCCCTTCCTTCCCTTCCTCTCTCC
>NW_020954546.1:9443052-9486326 GCF_900497805.2 Vombatus ursinus | reverse complement strand
CTCTCTCTCTCTCTCTCTCTCTCTCTCTCTCTCTCTCTCCATCTCTCTCTCCCCCCCCTCTCCTCTCCCCTTCCTTCCCTTCCTCTCTCCTCTCCTCCCCTCCTCTTTCAATCTCTCTCTCTCTCACACACACACATACACACACACACACACACACACACACACACACCCTACTGGTTTAGATGTGCTCATCACACCTTTATGGTCCACTTTTGATTCCCAGACACCTTTCCAATAAGCTAGTGGGGTTCACGACCTCAGTGCTGGCTTTATGAATTCCTTCACCTTCCTCCTCTGTTCTCTCCACATGCCTCTCTCAATCACAGCACCAGACACCTAGAGCTGGTCAGGACCCCAGAGCCCATAAAGTTCAACCCCAACCTGCCCAAGAATCCACTCTCCCATATAACCAACAAGAGGTCCTCCAGGGAGGGGTCAGCCCACTCCACTTTGAGGCAGTTCACGTTAAGAGGACATGTTTCCCTCCCCTCATCTCTGCCTAATGACTCGTTGGTAGCATTCAGCAACTTTGAAATGAAAGTAGCAACTAGAAATGAAACACATGGGTTAAATTTCCCCTGAAATCTTGAGTGGTTGACCACTTAAAGGAAGCATCAGTGGGAGGTCAGGGTGTAGAATGAACCCAAATGTTCAAGAAAGCAATTTAACACATTTGGGGAGCCTTCAATCAGTCGCCCAGACTGTCCTGCACCTCAGCCTCACTGCTTCCCTAGTAGTGAGGCAGAGTCCAGGGGAGGGGGCTGCTTTATTTCTTCCCTGCCCCCCCACCCTTTACAAAGCGACTTCTGAAGAAATTTTCCCTTCACTCCAGGAAAGCCTGGAGGCCTGGGAACATGCTAATGTTTATTTCCTATTTGAAAAATGCCTTTTTTTATGATGGACATGGTGGGGGCTTAGAGGATTGGTTCTTTTGAAACCTCTTTGTTCTCTGAGGCTTGGGTTTCTGCGCCATTTCTTACACAGGAGGGAAACTTGGAATTTTCCAGTGACACGCACTTGCTCATCTCTCTGCCGTGTCACAGGCAATATTGGTTTCTAGGGATTTCTCAGAGGCTCAAGCTCAGGAAGGCTCTTTATCAGCCTAGCTTATTTCTTTCCCTCAGAGTAAAGCCACTCTCCAGAAAAGGGTTCCGTGATGGAGGCAGCCTGGAATGTGACAAAGGCCTGGCCTGAGGGAGAGTCCGGAGGTCTGCACTCCCAGCCCCGATGCGCTGGTAACACAGTGCACGGACCTCATCGAACTGCTGGGTCTCTCTAGGCCCTTAGCTTTCTGGTCTGTTCAGTGGGGATGGGAAAGAAGGAATGAATGGATTAATTAATGAAAGAATGAATAAAAACGCCTGCCCCTCCCTCCCAGCCTCATAGGCTTGTGGAGAAGATCAAAAATAAAGAAGCCGGGGGAGATGAAAGGGAAAGAGCTGAATCTGTTGTCCCAATTTCCTTGATGCAGACAAGGAAGAAGGAATTCAGAGGCCATCTAGTTTAACGCATACCTTTCTAACCAGTTGCTTTATTTCTTGTTGATATTTCATAGCTCTCGAGCTGGAAGGGACCTGAAAAGACAGCCGTTCAATTGCCTCATTTAACATGTGGGGAAACTAAGTCACTCAATACTTTGCCCAGAGTCTCATAGCTAGTAAGGGTCAGAGGTAGGATTTGAACTCGGGCCTTTTAACTTCATATCCAGGGCCCTTTCCACTATTTTCCATTGCCTTTTCCTCCTCCTGCACAAAAAGAAGCGGGCCGTATGTACCAGGAAGCTTCTAACGTCCCATTCGGCTCCAAACCTATTATCCTCTATTTCCTCTCATTACTATAAATATCACTTCTATAGCACAAGACAAAATAATAGAAAGAATCATTTGGAGAATAAAAGGTCTAGAATCTAAAGGGAAAAATGAAAACACGTTGATAAATTTAAAACATCCTATACACATTTTGGCATATTTAGACATGGTGTGTTAAAAGAGAACCTTAGAATTTAAGCTGTCCCTCAGTAGGAAGGACAGCTTCCTGAAAGAGAGAGCTCTCCCTCCCCGTCAGGGAACGCATTGATTCAGAGGCTCGAACAAAACTGTAACTAGGAAGGTACAGCTGGGGCTTTGTCCCCCAGGCGCTAACATTTCAGAGTCACAAGGTTCTCACCCTCCCCTCCCCCATTTGTAAATGGATCATAGGCCTGGGCTGGAAGGAAGCTTAGAAGCCACCTAACCCAGCTCCACCCCCAATCTCCCTCCATTTTATAGATGAGGAAACTGAAGCCCAACGCCACATGGTTATTTAAGCAGCAGAGCTGGGATTTGAACCCAGGACCATTATTTGTAAGTCCAGTACTCCTTTCACTGACATCATGAGTCTCCAAAAGTTCCATTTCTATCTTGCCTCCAACCATGTTCACCTTTCCCCATCCCACCCCCATCTCCCATCTTCTCCTGGTGATTGTCTAGAGCTGTGGGTTGTCCACTTCTGGAGAATTCTCCAAAGCCCAAGAAGGAGAATAAGGCTGCCATGTAAGCAGCAGATTCTAAGTTCCCTGAGGGCTCTGTTGCCTCTTTTTGTAACCTGGGCACTTAGCACAGCACCTGGCACATAGTAGGCTCTTAACAAGTGTTTATGGAATGAATTGAATAAATGTATCCATGGGTTGGGGATGCATAAGCTCTGAGCACGCTCCAGACTTCTTCTGTTGGTGGGATCCACAAAAGAAGGCCCCTCAAAGAGAGTTAGGGGCACAAATGAGTCACTGAGAGAGAAGAAACTAAGGGCTAGAGAAGAAAGCCTTTAGGGAATTAGTTGCCTGGGGATATCCCTGGGGGCTACCACGCAAAAAGGACCTGTTTACTTTTTTCACATAAAAATATTTTTATTATAAACATAACAAAGATCTTAACAAAAACAGAAAAAGGTGAGAAAAGAATTCCAGAAAAAACAATATGGCCGTGCTGCAGGAACAGTTTGCTTTCACAAACTAGAAACTGTAAAAATAACAATAACTCACATTTATGTAGCACTTTAAGTCTTACCGAGAGGTTTCCCCAAACAACCTGTGAAGCAAATGGTGCAAATATTTTAGGCTGATTTCATAGATGAGGAAACTATAGAATCATGGAATTAGAGTGAGATGGGGCCTCAGAGGCCATAAAGTCCAATCCTCTCATTTTACAGATGGGGAAACTGAGGCTTAGCCCCATGAAGCGACTCTAAATGCAACATTCTTCCCACCTCAACCCTACAATGTGTCAACTGCTATGCTATCTCTTCTTTTTCCATTATTTGGAGAATCTTTCTAGATTTCCTTATATTCCTTCTGTTTGTCATTTAAAGTGTAAGAGTATTCTATTACATCGGGGTACCACAGATTGTACAATTCTACAACTGTTGATGTATTGTGCTAGGTAGCACAGTGGATAGAATGCTTGGCCTGGAATCAGGAAGACCTGAGTTCAAATCCAGCTTCGGATACTTACTAGCTGTGTGACCCTGGGCAACTCACCTCACTCCTGTTTGCCTTAGTTTCCTCATCTATAAAACAGGGATGATAGTAACACCTACCTCTTAGGGTTGTTTTGGGGATCAAATTAGATGATTGTAAAGTGCTCAGCACAGTCCCTGGCACATCGTAGGTGCTATATAAATGTTAGCTACTATTATACTTCCACAGACTGGCCCAGCCCCCTACTAAGGCCCCACTCTGGGGCTTTATCCACGTGTGAAGGCCTAGTTTGCCAAGGCAAGGCCAAGAACAAGCTTTGGCAGGCAATACACGGTTCTGAGGATCAGCCTGATGTAACTGTTGTCTAATAACCGGCCTAGCTCAGTACAGAGAAACTCATTATTAGAAAATTCAGTCGCTGTTCAGTTGTGTCCAACTCTTTGTGACCCCATTTGAGGTTTTCTTGGCCAAGATACTAGAGTGGTTTATCATTTCCTTCTCCAGTTTGTTTTACAGATGAGGAAACTGAGGAAAACAGGGTGAAATGACTTGCCCGGGCTCACGCAAGTGTCTAGGGCCAGATTTGAACTCAGGAAGACTCATCTTCCTGTCTCCGGGCACTCCTTGCACTGTAACACTTAGCTGCTCTATTAGGAAATTGGCTACCAGCTAATTAATTCACAAAAAACAAATCAAGAAGACTGCCTAGTAAGGCAGGGAGAGGTTATTGCCTATGTATAAAATGGCAGATCTTTGTCAAGTAAGAAAGCATGTGTCTTTTGAGAATTTTTTTTCCTTTAGGGATGGGCTGTTGACCTGATAAATTTATATCAGTTCCTTCTGTATCCTGAGTATCAGGCTTTAATCTGATAAAATTATTGAATAAATGATTTTCCCTTCTCTGCTCATTCTTATTTTGTTATGTTGATTTTATAGATTTTTACTTTGATTTTCACATAACCAAATCGGGCTACTTTGCCTCCAAATTTTTTCCAAAAATTCAATAGATAAAAACGTTATCACTCCATGAAAGTTGAGATTAATATAATATCATTCCTTTTTCTTCTTTTTATGGGGTTTTTATATTAAATTCGTTGATCATTGATCCAAGAAGATTTATTGTTGCATATGTGTGGTATAGCTCTAGATGCATTTAAAACAAAATACTGCTACCCAGTAGCCAAACAATTTTGTTTTTAATAAAGGATTATTAAGGGTGTAGAACTCTGCATAGAATGATGATGTTAGACTTTTTTTGACGCGTTGGTTAGTTTTGCTGAACCAGTGTTTTCCCTAACAAGCCCCATTATCAGTTATTGCTGGGAGGGTGGCATATCTCTCCCACCCCTCTCCCAGTTGGCCACATTCCTCATGGAGTCATGCCATAAACCCTTAGGGAACCCAGCCCCCACTTAGGAAACTGCTGCCTGAATTGGTGAAACCATAGGTCCAGACCAAAAAAGAAAAAGAAATGGCATGGACATTTTCAAAGGTCATCATAAAATATTTTTTTCCTGCAAAATGTTCGCCCAAATATTTTTAATGGAAGATTTTGCCAGTGTGAAAAATTCGGGAACCGCTGATTTTGTCCGATGTTACCACTTTACAGATGAGAAGACTAAGACCTAGTGTTAGGGGATTTGCCCAAAGACACACGGCTATTAAAATATTGCCATTAGGGGCAGGTAGGTGGTGCAGTGGATAGAGCACCAGCCCTGAAGTCAGGAGGACCTGAGTTCAAATCCGGCCTCAGACCAAACACTTGACACTTACTAGCTGTGTGACCCTGGGCAAGTCACTTAACCCCAATTGCCTAAAAAAAAAAAAAGGAATGATTTTCTAGAAGAAGGGAGAGAATCGATGGGAACTGTAAGTGAAATAAAAAAATATATTCATAAAAAATCTTAATGTAAAATAGCTCATTGTTTTCATCATATTTAGTGAAACATCCTCTAGCATATCAAACAATAGTCCTTTGTATAAATTTTGTTCTGTTTTGGGTGTCTCTATTCTCTTCCATCAATGTCATCTTTTATTTTGTGCTTAATATCAGAATGTTTTGATAATTATCTCTTTATACTATGTGTTGAATTCTGATGAGCTAAGTCATCACCATTCTTTCAAAACTCTTGTTCATTTTTCCAACTAAATTTCATTATCTGTCTACTTCAACAAAGGCAAATTTTCATTGACAATGCACTAAATGTATACATTAGTGATATGTTCACAATATTGGACCATCCTAACCATGTGCAAAGGATATTCCTCCAATTTTTAAAGCCACTTTGAAATACACATAAGGTCATGAAAGCTCGTGTTTTTGTAGATGCTTTGAATATCTTTTTAATTTTTTTTTTTACCAGAGCTGTAATTTCATCAGTATTAAGAGCCCTAAGTCAGGAATTTTTTCTACTAATTCAGAACAGCACCTGGTCTGCAACTTTCTGTCTAAGAAGAGGCACTAAGAGGCTAATTTGACTTGTCTAGGGTCACACAGCCTGTAAGTGTCTGACGAAGGGCCTAAACTCCAGCCTTTAGACTCAGAAATAGATTCCCTATTCACTGTACTACACTGCTTCTGTTTGTATTTCTTGTTGTCTTCTAATTACCAGCATTTTGTGTAACAATTTTGTGGCTATATTCCTTATTGAAATTGTCTATAATGATACTTTTCAGCCTTGCATTCCTAAGTATGGGAATTAAAAACAAAGTTGTTGTTCCGTCATTTTCAGTCATGAATGACTCTTCATGACCCCATTTGGGGTCTTCTTGGCAAAGATACTGGAATGGTTTGCCATTTCCTTCTCCAGCTCATTTTACAGATGTGGAAACTGAGGCAAACAGGGTGAAGTGACTTGTCCAGGGTCACACAGCTAGTAAATGTATGAGGCCAGATTTGAACTCAGGAAGATGAGTCTCCCTGACTCCAGGCACTCTATCCACTGCCTCCCTAAAAATACATTTATCTGATTACAGAACGAGCTGGCTAGCATACCATCTTTCTTGGTATATAGAAATAGAAATAGTCTATGAAACCTTGAGATGATTTGTTCTTTAAAAGGTTAAAAATATTCACTCATTTGATCCAGATTTTTTTTTAATTCTTTAATGGTCTGGAGGATTTCTCCTTCTGAAATTGGGCTGTTTAAATTGTTTATTTCCTATAGTATCAATGTGAATATCAAAGTGAAATCAACAAGCATCTATTAAGTGCTTACTCTGTGCCCATCACTGGACTAAAATTTGCTTAATATTCCTGTGACTCAGTGTCCTGTAAGATGAAGAGGTTAGATTCCTTTATGATCCTTTCTAGTTCTAATTCTGTAATCTCTTATTTCCTCCTCTTAATAGAAACATTGACTTGATAATGCTAGACAACTAAGGACAAAAGTTGTCTGAAGAAAAAATAACAAGATCCAAAATGTCCAGGGGAATTCACTCATTTGTTTCTTAAACATTTATTAAGCACCTACTATGTGCCATGTATCAGAATGAAGGAGCAATTGAACTTCTAGGTCTCAAGCTATCCTATAAAGCATTGATCTTTGAAATTATTCACAATTGGTTGTAAAAATGGAAAGGTAGATTAGTGGAGCAGACCAGATGAGGAAAAACCAGAAAAAACTGAATTCAATGACCCAGTATCCAATAAACCAAAAACATCAATTACCAGGGTGAGAGCTTCCTATCTGACAAGAATCATTAAGGAGGTGGGAAAGCCCTTTGACAAAATAGGCTGAGGATGACATCCTGGGCTATGACTTCTAATATATTAATCACCCAATATTATTGCATACCTACTAAGTGCCAGCCACTGCTTTACGTGCTGAAGAAAGAAGGACAAAAATGAAACAGCCCTGCCATCAATGGATTGCCTTCGCTTGGGAGAGAGAAGCATTATCATCTATTGTAGCAGTTCTCAAAGTGTGATCTGGGGACCTCCAAGGCTCCCTAGTTCCTTTCAGCTTTGGAAGGCACTGAATCTATGCCCTTCTCCAAGTCACGGATAAGATATGTTAAATACCACAGGGCCAAGCACAGACCCTGTGAGTCTACTCTGCACATAGTAAGTAGTTAGCAAACATTTGTTGAATTCGAATCCAAAATCAGCCTCTCTTCTGAACTTCTGCATTTCTGTCAATAAAACCATTATTTTGTCCCTGGTTGGAAAATTCCTTCATTCCATATATCCAAGTGGTCAAAAAGTCCTACCCCTTCCTCCCTTAAAAGTCTCTTGGATTCACCCCTTACTTTTTGTCCCTACCATCAGTACCCAGTCCAGACCTTCATCCTCATGCCCGAGGTGTATTTCAGCAGCCTCCTGCTCTCTCAGATTCTCATCCCTCCAAACCCCACTTCTAGGCTACTCTCCCTAAAATTCCCCTTTTATTATTTCACTCTTACCCATGCAAGCTGCTGCTGTCATACTCGATAGAAAAGCAAAGTGCTGGTCAGGCTGCAAAGTCTTAAAAGCCAGGTGGGCCATTAAAGTATCTGTATATTTGGCTAACCTTTACACATGCCGTGGGCCAGGCTCAGTTCGAAAACCCCAAGACGCAGCAGCCTGAAATCTGAGCCAGTTATATGTGGAGCCTGAAGTTAAAGGGGAGGGGAAAGAAATAGGAATGAATTAAGAGTCTATTACGTGCCAGGCATTGTGCTAAGCTCTTTCTGTTTGTTTGTTTGTTTGTTTGTTCGTTTAATATATTTTTATTTATTTTGTTAATTATTTCCCAATTACACTTTTTAAAAGTTTTTAACATTCATTTTTTTTAAATTTTGAGTTCCAAATTCTCTCCTTCCCTCCCACCCCTCCTTCACCTCTCAAAAAGGCAAGCAATATGATATCGATTATATATGGGAAATCACGCAAAACACATTTCCATATTAGCCACGTTGCAAAAGAAAACATACACACCAAAAAAAAATGAAGTAAAAAAAATCTGTGCTTCAGTCTAGTTAGAGCTCATCCTTTCTCTCTCTGGAGGTGGCTAGCGTTTTTAGTCATGGCTCCTTTGGAATTGGCTTGGATCATTGCTACTGTATACAATGTTCTTCTGGTTCTGCTCACTTCACCTTGCATCCATTTGTATGTCTTCCCAGATTTTTCTGAAATCATCCTGCTCATCATCTCTTATACGTGCTAAGCTCTTTACAAAAATTATTTCATTTGTTCATAGGATCAAAGGAAGCAAAGTGGCATAACCAGTAGAATACTGGCCTTAGATCTGAGTTTGAATTCTGCCTCAGACTCTTAGCTGTGTGAACCTGGGAAAGTCATTTAACCTCTCTCAGACTCAGTTTCTTCATCTTTAAAATGGGGATAATAATAGCACCAACTTCAGAGAGTCATGAGGAGCCCATGAATTAACACGGTGAAACAGGGTACAAATGCTAGCTACCATTATCCAGACCAGGAAGGGACTTAAGAGGCCACCTGCTCCAACTCCCTCATTTTACAGATGTGAAAACTGAGGTCCAGGATGGTTAAATTATTTGTCCAGCTTCACAGGATAGTTTCAATGGCATCATCAAGGCAATAATGTCCAAATGTGATTTAACAAGGATCCCAGGGGCAGCTAGGTGGTGCGGTGAATAGAGCATCAGGCATGGAGTCAGGAGGACCTGAGTTCAAATCTGGCCTCACACCAGACACTTGACATTTACTAACTATGTGACCCTAGGCAAGTCACTTAACCCCAATTGCCTCACCAAAAAAAAAAAAAAAAAGACCCCATACATACTCTTAATTTTTTACGCCCTTTAAATGCCCCCAGATTTTATATTCAACTCAAATTTGACCTAGTTTGTGAATTCTGTACTAAATAATCACTGCACTGTATCCAGTATGAGTTTGAATGAATTCACTATATTAGTTTGGCTTTTATTAATGTACATTTCCAGTATTGAGTACAGAACCTGGCACACAGTAGGCACAAGGTGACCTGATTTTCATTTGAATTTTACTTTCATTGACAAGAGTGGCTATATTTCTGCTGGAATTTCATTCAAAAAATAATTTTAGCCATTCTTTCTTGCCCTCTCCCAAGTGTCCTGCAGTCTGCTAGGGGATGCATCCCAGCGTTTGGAAAAGTCACATACAACATCATGAATCCAGTCTCCACACAAGCAGGCAGAGCCTATGAACACCAGCCATTGCTGTTTTCATCTTTATGGGTATTTTCCATTTGTTTTCAGTGTGGAAAAATTGTTCAACTTTGTACATCCTGGAACCTCCAGTGATCTTGGTTGTCAGGAGATTCTCCTGACACAAATTTTTGTCCTTTTCCCTGTTCAGTCTTGTCATTCTGTTAAGTTTGTCTCTAGCATCCAGAGGTAATTAACCCAGTGTGGCAAACCTGGGTTGTGAAGAACACAAGAAAGAACCTGAGTAATTTACCTGACACTTTTTACAGACTTCAAAGGATGGCCCTCAAAGTCTGGGCTTCAGACAAGCAGCAGCAGCAGCAGCAGCAGCAGCAGCTGGGGAGTGGGGGTCTTTGCAAGGGGGAAAAGCAGCAAGTGAGCACGTGGGGTTTAAATTGACTGCTCAGCAGCAGGTAAATATAAGCGCAGCATCTCTGTAGCAGCAGTTTTGGCCCCAGTCACACAGAAGCTCTTGCAATCCTCATGCTAGGCTCAGGTCCAACCACATCAAGACAGATAAGCCAGGATCCCCATTCAGAAAAGGAAACTATTTCCAGGCTTAAACCACAGTGACTTGGTCACTGAGAACTCCAAACTGGGTTTGGGAGAAGAAAGGGGAAAAGAACATTAGCCTAAGAAATGTTCTCTAAGGAGAATTCTAAAGAAAACATGTTTCTGGAGAAAAATAAAAAAACCTTAGTAATAGCCAAATAAAAGTGATGGAGAAATTCCAGGTCTGGGGCCTAACTCTTACTTCTATGCTGCAGTCCCTAAGAGGGCATTTCTAGCTGTTTTTCACTTACTTGGTTAAGATTCTATCCATTGTCTCTGATACTTGATTCAATTTGACAAATACCTATTAGGAATAAGTGCTAAGCCCTGGGGATGCAAAATCAAAGATGGCCACAATCTCTACCTTCAGGGTACCTATAGAAAGACCTTGGCCCTAGAGTCAGAGAACCTGAGGTCAAATTCCCACTCCGACCTTTACTACCTGTGTGACCTTGGGGAAATCACTTGATCTCCCTAGGCCTTGGTTTCCCCATTTGTAAAATGAGACGGATGGCCTCTTCCAGCTCTGGAACTGTGTTCCTTTGATCCTATAAAAAGCTTTCCTTATGACGAAGCACCTCAGCTAGGCCTTGAAAGAAGCTAACAATTCTAAGAGACGAAGGGAATGTGTTCCAGATACGCTGGGAGGGACAGGGAAAGGAGACATTGCTAACTTCAGAGAATGATTAGCCAATTGGACTGGAATGCAGAGTATGTTAAAGGGGAGTGAAGATACAGAAGTCAGGAAAGATAGCTGGCCATGACATTGAGTAGTACTGAGAAGTTTGTTATTTGTCATAGAGGTATTCGGAAGCCACTGAAGATTCTGAGGTCAAGGGGCTTGGGTTCAAATCATTGCTATTGTTTCATCTGTAAAAGGAGGGTCCCTTCTGACTCCAGATCAATGCCTTTGTAATCCAAAGTCATTTCTTGGTATTACCCTGGTTAAAATGAGGGAACTAGCCTAGGTCCCTTCCATATCTAGGTCTGTAATATTTGGGATGTGAAGAGAGCATCATGGTCAAATTTAGATCATAAGAATTTTATTTTGACAACATAGTGGGAGGAAGACTGACCAGAAGGAAAAGCCAGAAGAAAAAGGGGGCAGGGAGGCAAATCATGGGGCTATAACAATGGACCTAGTGGGGTCTGGTCTGAGTCCTGACCTATAGTAGTGGCCACATGAGGACAGAGAAGGAGATGGATTCAACAGAAATTTTGGATATAGAATCAGCAAGACTTGTCAAACCATCGGACATCAGGAGACAGTGGCAGAGGAAAGTCCAGGGTGAGTCTGAAGTGGATAACCTGGGCAATTGGAAGGACAGTGGTTCCCTGATTATAAAAAGAGAAGTTTGGAGGAGAGTGAGGGCTTAAGGAGAAGACCATGATTTTTGCTATTGAAAATGCTGAGAGATTGGCCAAGATGACAAAAGAAGAAAATGATAAATGTTGGAGAAGATGTGGGAAAATTGGAACACCAATGCATTGTTGGTGAAGTTGTGAAATGATCCAATCATTTTGGAGAGCAGTTTGGAACTATGCCCAAAGAGCTATCAAAATGTGCATACCCTTTGACCCAGCAATAACACTTCTAGGGCTGTATCCTAAAGAGATCACACAAATGGGAAAAGGACCCACATGTACAAAAAGATTTATAGCAGCTCTTTTTATGGTGGCAAAGAATTGGAAATCGAGAGGATGCCCATCCATTGGGGAATGGCTGAACAAGCAGTGGTATATGAATATAATGGAATACTATTATGCTAGAAGAAATTATGAACAGGCTGACTTCAGAAAAACCTGGAAAGACTTGTATGGTCTGATGCTGAGTGAAGTGAGCAGAACCAAGAGAACATTGTACATGTTATGAAATGACTAATACTGATAAACTTAAGCCTTCCCAGCAATACAAAGATCTAAGACATCTCCAAAGGCCTTGTAATGGAAAATGGAGTTTGAATGCAGATTGAAGCATACTATTTGCTATTTTTTTTTCTTCTGTTGTGTTTTGTTTCCTCTTTCTGGTGGTTCCTCCTATTGGTTCTAATTCTTACTTACAACATCACTAAAGTGAAAATGTGTTTAATAGGAATGTATATGTACAGCCTATATCAGATTGTGTGCCGTCTTGGGGAGGGTGGTGGGGAAGAAAGGAGAGAAAAATTTTTAATTCAAAAGCATATGGAAGTGATTGTTGATAAATCAAAATAAATTAATAAAAAAAAAAGAAAATGCTGAGAGTTCTTCATTTCCTTCAAAAACCACTTTTAAAATCTAGAATTTTAGACCCTCTGGTCTCTAATATACAAGCAAGAAAGGGTCCTTAGAGATTGTCCAGTTCAGGGCATGTCAAGGAGTACCCCTTGGACCCCTGAAGGTCTTTAAAGCTGTTCTTTCTAAAATGCCCCTCAATTACCCTCTTCCCTTTAGCCGAATCAACACCACCTTTTGTGAGGGACTGTCTGATGTTGGCTACTGCCAAGGAAGAATTGTGGCAAGATGGAGTAGGAACAAGATATTAGGAAGTAACCGGAGCTCACGCTCCCGAGGCAGGGGCTGTGCTAGGCGGAGTTGTGGTGAACTGGGATGGGAACTGGATACGGAGAAGTAACCGGAGCTCATGCTCCCGAGGCAGGGGGCAGTGCTATGTGGAGCTGTGATAAGCTGGGGAAGGAACAGGATACAAGGAAGTAGCCGGTACATGTGCTCCTGAGGCAGGGGGCTGTGCCACATGGGAGTGGGACGGCAGAGAACGAGTTCCTTTGTCTAGTACCCTCCCTAAGTGCAACATCAACCCCAGACGCCTCCTTCCTGTGTCCTTCCTGACTTCCTGGGACACGTACCTTCCCTTTGTGTAGCACTGACCCCAGACGCCTCCTCCCGGTATCTGGGCCTGACTTCTTGGGTCACGTACTCTCCCTTTGTCTATGCGCTAACCCCAGACGTCTCCTTCCTGTATCCGGTCCTAGCCTCCTGCGTCACGTCCTCTCCCTTGGTGCGCTAAACCCAGACATCCCCTTCCGGTATCTGATCCTACAATCAATGACTAGTAGGCGGGTTGAGGAGGAGGGGCTAAGTAGGTACTTAAGGAACAGTAGAGATCGGAGTTCGCTCTCTTTTGCTCCTGCTCTCTTGCTCTGGCCTTCCTGCTTGGCCTTGCTGTGATGGCCTCTGAATAAAGCTCGAGTGTTGGCACCTCCTGGTCGGCTCGTCTCTGTGTGTTTATCCGGGGTGGGCTCCAAAGACTGGTAAGTAGTATGACTCTGGCAGCCTGCTCCTTATAGGAGGAGAGTGCACGGCGCGGCCGGCACAACCTTTCCTTTTTATTCCTTTCTATAAGAAGGTCAAAAGAGCTCAGACAGTCAGGAAAGCATCTTATTTAAAAGTCACCCCTATAGCCTTGTAACTAGAGACCTAATTTGATAATTAAGAAAAGCTCAGTTCAAGCCCAGCCTCTGACGTTACTGACTGTGGGACCCAGGGCAAATCATTTATCCTCTCAGTGTTCCTTCCTCTTCTCTGGCCCCACAGTTTCCTAAGACTATAAATTACAGGGGTCATCTCCTTTGGTAGAGTGAGTTTTCTCATGGGGGAATCCCCTGGCCAGCTATTTCTGAATTCTTTTATCATATTTCATCATTAAAAACAATTGAGGATAAACCCTCAATATTTGTAGGTTTGTGTATTTATCAATTGGACATCTGTGCGCTCTGTCCAACCCCAAAACCAAAAGAAGGGGTGGGGTTTGTGGGCTTAGCATCATTGCCTCAGAGTGTAGAGTTTGACTCATTGAGGGTGCCTGTAGAAAACACGAGGTGATCTAATCTAAGATACAAGGGAGTGTGGGTACATTGTGATGGAAGGAATTTTCCCTATGGCATTTGCATAGATGTTTCTGTGACTACTTGGATAACAGCTAGATTATAATTGCCTTCAGCCAGGGAAAGAAGGAAGAGGTTGGGAGCTAGCCGAGTATTAGGTGGAGGAGGAGGCATGAGGGACGTTGTGGGACAATGGGTGAAGGGTTGGTGTGATTGTGTTGGAGACAAGCCCCATTATCAGTTATTGCTGGGAGGGTGGCATATCTTTCCCACCCCTCCCCCAGTTGACCACATTCCTTGTGGAGTCATGCCATAAACCCTTAGGGAACCCAACCCCCACTTAGGAAACTGCTGCCTGAATTGGTGAAACCATAGGTCCGGACCAAAAAAGAAAAAGAAATGGCATGGACATTTTCAAAGGTCATCATAAAATATGTTTTTCCTGCAAAATGTTCGCCCAAATATTTTTAATGGAAGATTTTGCCAGTGTGAAAAATTCGGGAACCGCTGATTTTGTCCGATGTTTCCACTTTACAGATGAGAAGACTAAGACCTAGTGTTAGGGGATTTGCCCAAAGACACACGGCTATTAAAATATTGCCATTAGGGGCAGGTAGGTGGTGCAGCGGATAGAGCACCGGCCCTGATGTCAGGAGGATCTGAGTTCAAATCCAGCCTCAGACCAAACACTTGACACTTACTAGCTGTGTGACCCTGGGCAAGTCACTTAACCCCAACTGCAAAAAAAAAAAAAAAGATTGCCATTAGATGAGGACTCCGGGCTTCAGATGTCTTTTCCTTGGCTTTCCTCCCCTTATTTAGAAAAAGCAACATGATTGGCCGCCTCTGACTATGCAAGTTTGTCTTATTGTCATGTTCCCTGTGAATTTCCTCCCCCAATCCCTATTTATGGAGTAGAAGCCAATGATAAATGTGCATAATTGTGGGGGAGGAAGGCTCCCTCTGTATTTAATTCATCATGATAATTTCCACCAGCAGATCTCAGAGTAACCACCGTGGTCACACAGCCAAATGTCACCTGGTGTGATTGACAGGAAGCAGCCCACGCCCCTTGAGAGAAGACCTAATATTGCTGGAGATCAGGGTTTGTTTTGCTAGTGTATTTAGCCTATGGTTGGATCATAACAGGATGCCAAACCTTTGAGCAAAATCTACAAAAGTGCCTAGCTGAAAAGTAGGGAAAGGAATCTGTCTTTCCATGCCACGTTTCACCCTGGCTAGAAGCCAGAGTTATAGGATGGAAAGAGTTTGGACCTTGATTCAAATTCTGTCTCTGCCACTTAAGATCCTCAATAGTGTCATTGACCTAAGGCTGGAAGGAACCTTAGAGACCATCTCATTCAAACCTCCCAACCCATTTTACAGATGCATGGATCTGGCTGAGTCACACCTACCCACCCACTCAATGAAGTCCTGTGGCTCCCTATTGCCTCCAGGATCAAATACAAAATCCTCTGTTTAGCATCCAAAGCCCTTTATTACCCAACACCCCCCCCCAACAACCTTTCCAGCCTTCTTACACCTTATTCCCCACCTCCAAGTCTTCTATCCAGGGGCTGGTCTCCTTGCTATCCCTTCAACAAGATTCTTCAGCTCTGGGCATTTCCTCAACTGTCCCCAATGCCTGTAATGAAGCATGCCCATGATATCTCTCTCTCTGTCTCTGTGTCTCTGTCTCTGTCTCTGTCTCTCTCTGTCTCTGTCTCTCTGTCTCTGTCTCTGTCTCTCTCTCTCTCTCTCTCTCTCTCTCTCTCTCTCTCATCCACTCTGATGACTGACTTTTCTGGCTTCCTTCAAGGCCCAACTAAAATCCCATCTTCCATAGGAAGCCTTTCCCAAATTCTCTTAATTCTGGTGTCTTCCCTGTTTTTTTTCCTGTTTGTACATATTTGTCTACGCATTGTCTCCACCATTAGATTGTAAGCTCCTTAAATGCAGACTATCTTTTGCCCCTTTTTTATCCCCAGGGCTTAGCACAGTGCCTGACAAATAGTAGGTGCTTAATAAATGTCTATTGACTGATTGAGGACCAGAGAAGGAAAGTGAATTTCCCAGGGTCACATAGCTGAGGTCAAAGTGGGCTTTGAACCCAGGTCTCACAGATTCCAAGTCCACCACTCATGTTACTACACCATGGTGTCTCACCTCTGTATAGAAGCTCCATGACTCTGGACAAGTCATCTTTCTGGCCCTCAGTTTCCTCATTTGTAAAATGAAGGAAGTGGAACTAGATGACCTCAGAATTCCCTTCCAGTTCTAAATCTATGAACCAAACAGCAGAGAAACCAGTTGCGGGTGTGAGAACCTATGAGATTCTTCTCAGGTGCCAGGGTTGCTCCTCAAAATCGGACAAGTCTCTGTCGGGAGCCATGGGCTAGGAGGAGCCGAGGTTGATGACATGGGACTGGCTCTGGAGTCAGGGGTCACCTGTGTTCAAACCCACCTCAGACACTACCTGTGTGACCTTGGAAAAGATGCTTTAACATTCCTGGGCTTTAGTTTCCTCATTTGTAAAACAAAGGGACTGGATTACCCTGAGGTCCCTTCCAACTAAAATCTGTAAAATTCTGCAGCTCTCCCTCCCTTCACCTCTCTGGGCAGCAGTTTCTTCAAATGTAAAGCAGGGATAATAGCAACTCTCCAACCCTCAGCCCTGCCTACAATGATCTTTACATGAAAATGTTGACTCCCAAGGAAGAGCACAAATGCAGACACCAAACACATGAGGAGGAGGACAGCGGAGGAAGTTCTCCTCCATGGCCCCATGACAAATGAAGAACCCTCCAGAGGGTTAGGAGCAGGTGGGGGCTGGTATACCAGAGGCAGTTTGCCATATAAAGACACACTGGGTGGGTCATGTAACAAGGATACCGGACAACAGATGGTCTGCCCAGCTCGCAATCTGGATCCCATGGGAAGATAAACAGCTGAGCAGAGGGCCAACCCAGAGGGATAAGTCAATGGTCCAGTTGTTGGGACGGAAATGGAAACAGGAGCACAAGACCATCAGTTCTGGCATTTGGTGGATCTCAGCTCTCCTTGAGTGGGGCAGAAGGGAATGGAAAGACGGCAATGGGCTTTTGCTTCTTTCACAAGACTGTCACGAGGCTCAGATAAGACAATGTATATGCCCAACTACGTTGTAGTTTCAATCGCCTACATAGAATGTTATTAATGTTGTTTTATTGTTGTTAACATTAGTACAAGAGAGCCCACATGCTGTAGGGACTGGAGAGCTGGCCTCAGAGCCAAAAAGATCTGGGTTCAGGGTCCATCTCTGAAACACAGTGACTATGTGACTCTGGGAAAATCATGTGCACTTCTCAGACCTCTTGGTGGCACAGTGGATAGGGTACTGGACCTGGAATCAGGAAGATCTGAGTTCAAATCCAGCCTCAGACACTTACTAGCTGTGTGACCCTGGGCAAGTCACTTAACTCCATTTACCTCAGTTTCCCCATCTATAAAATGAGTTAGAGATGGAAATGGCAAACCACTCCAATATCTCTGCCAAGAAAACCCCAAATGGGGTCATAGAGTCAGACATAACTGAAACAATAAAAAAAAAAAAAGGAAGGAAATTGAATGTGATTGCTTCTAAGGTCCATTTCAACAATAGATCTAAATGGCAGATATATGACTTGAACCCAGGTCCTCTGACCTCAAATCTTCTTTCTACTGTGCTATTAGAGGCAATGCTTGAGGTTGTAAGTTGCAAAGAAGGTGTTTAACTTGCCTTGGTAGAGGGAATTTCCTGATGGGGGAAAATCACAGCTCCAGTCTCTCAGCCTCTTGTATTTGATAACCTTGTCTTGTTCTGTGGCGTTCAGCCCAGTGACAAGTTGCTATCCAGCTATTATTCTAGGGACTAGGGACTTGAATCCAACAAGAGAATCATCCTGTCTCCTTAGGCATCAGTCCCTGCCCGCCATTTTTGTTCCATCATTGCCACTGCAAAGGTCATTCTCCTTTGCAGAGAAAACAGAACCAAATAACAACTGAGAAGCCCCACTTCACTCTGTTGCCAGCTATCATCATCCCTAAGCAGCTGTGCTGTCTCTTCTTTCATTCTCTTCTTTTCTCTAATGAGGAAAAACTCAACTTTTTGCTGCCTTTTGCTTTCTCTGCTCCTCTAAACACATTCTGAGTTTTAACCACACCTTATAGTAGCATACCATGTTCCATATTGATCCTGTTTCTATTTTCTGTACACATCTTCTCAGAATCTAAGTTGGCTGGGGAGTGGCGAGTTCCCTATGCATCCTCATCGGTCTCTTCAGAAAATTTGCCTTTTCTTCCTTTTATTTTATGTCTTCAGAACTTCATTCTTGAAAACTTCTCATCCTTCCTGGTTTGATTTCCCCTGTGGAATTTTAATCCATGAAATCCTATTTGTTTCTTTTTTCTCTGAAGTGTTTGAAATCTGCCTTTCATCCACCCTTGAGGAAGAAAGCTCCACAGGACAGTTTTTGTGACACGCCAGTTATTTAATTAAAGTCAACCATAAGCTTGATCATTTTTCTCTGGCTTGTAAATTAAGTACCTACACTCATTCAAATCAGCTGAACTAGTTACCATCCATCAACATGCTCATTTACCAAGTATTTCCCGCTAGCAAGCAAAGAGTTTCTGAATCAAGTCTTCAAAGTCTTAAAAATAAAAAATCTTTCCAAGCTTTCAAAAGCATGATTTACACATACCTATTAGAGGCAGCGTAATGTGGTGCATAGAGAGCGAACCTTAAAGTCAGGAATACCAAGGTTCAGATCCTCCCTTAGACACTTCCCAAGTGTGTAACCCCGAGCAAAGTACATAAGCATATGTGAAATGAAGGGGTTGGAATCAATGTGGCCTTACAGATCTCCTTCTCCAAACACCTCCCTTCAAAGAGAAGATAACTGAAGTCCAGAGACAAGACAGGACTTGCCCTGATTTGTTAGTGGTCTAGCCAGAACAGGTCCCTGGCTCCCTGGCTCCCTTTAGCCCACAGCTATTTCTACCATGTTGCAAGGTCTCCGTAGTCTCAACCTGAAAACACTCTTTGGCATTGTCTACATTTTTCAACAGCTATTGCCTCTTCTATTTAAAATGCCCATAGCAATTTATGTTACCAAGGGCTACATAATTACTTTAGTTCATTATTCACTTGCTTTACACTAGAACCGATTATAGTATAATTTCCGTTTCATGGGTGAGTTGTTTGGCACATTTGCTAATGTAAAATGGATATTTAGAAACAGTTCCTGAAACATCACACAATTCGCTCACTTTTGTGCTTGGCTATTAAGGTGATATGCTGTGTGATCTCTCATAAGCTCACCTCTCTGGGCTTCAGTTTTCCCTTCCCTCAAATGAGCAGGGTGATCTCCAGGGCCTCTGCCAGTCCTGCCATTGTATGGTGCTATTTTTACAGTGAACAGAGAATATTTTGTTTATTGACTGAAGTCACCAAAGGTATTTGGCCACATGTTTTCAAACACTGATGAGCAACTGCATTCCTTTGGTTTTGAAAATGTATTATTTAATTTTCAGAACCTTGGGATTATTCAAAGACTGGACATTTCAAGGCCTTGACTTGCCCGGGCCTGCTGTTAATTTGCTATGTGACCTTGAACGAGTCACTTCCTTTTTATGAATATCAGTTTTCTTTGACATAAAATAAGGGGGTCGGGGTCATCATTCCATCATCTGCCTCCAGCTAAGGGGCCTATCCCTTCTTTTTTTTTCAAACATACCTTAAAAAGCCCATTTTCTTGTCCTAAAATTGTTAGTGGGCCTCAGATCATTCTAGGATTTAACCTTCTACACCCTGTTCTTCCAGGTTTCTATCCCTGCTGTGACTTTGCCAGTGTGTGTGTCCCTCTTCTTTCCGTGTTTCATGCCTGCCTCTTTGTTCATGTTTTATACATGAGTTCCTCGAAGGTCCCCTAGTGCACAATATTGACTCCTGCCTCCCTCTTCTCTTCTTACCGGATCATAGGATTTTAGATATAGAGCCTCCAGGGATCTGAAAGGCGACTGAGCCCGACCCCTTCACTTTCCAGAGAAGAAAGCTGAGGCAGATTGGGGTTAAATGATTTACAGGGTCACACAGCTAGTAAATGTCAGAGATGGGATTCGAACTCAGGTCTTCCTGGCTCCAAGTCCAATACCCCATCCAGTCAGCCTTGCTGCCCCTCCTCTTTGAGATCTTTTGCAATAGTCCTCTGTGGGGTCAGAACTTCATTTGATAGGACTCTCCTCTCTCTCCTGAGCTCATTAGCATCCCCCACAATCAAACTTTCAATCCCTCTCATCTCAGAATTCTCTGAAATCTGCTTACCTAAAGTCTCTACCTTCAGGGGTTCTTAACCTAGGGTCCAGGGTTTGTCAATAGATTGTATGGGGCGCATGAACTTGGAAGGGAAAAAATACACCTTTATTTTCACTAACCTTTGCTTTCCTTTATAATCCTATGTATTTTGTTTTATGCATTTAAAAACAATATTCTGGCAAGGGATCTTTGGTTTCCCCAGACGACCGATGGAGTCCAGAATGAAAAATTGGTTAAGAGCCTTGGTATAGTGCAATAATTCCCAGCCAGGTGGGGCTGCAGAGTTTTTGCAAGGGGTCCCTCTCATTAAATAACTAAATGATCCAGTGTAATAAATGAGCAAACATAGCTTTTGTGGACTGAATAAATAATAGGGCTTATACATCTGTGCATTGGTGTTTTCCAAATGTGTGTATTTAACATTTGAATTTTCAGAAAATAAGCATTCCTCTAAAAGCACTGCTGAATTTAGAGCACCTTTCTGTCAGTGTATTTTCTCACTCAAGACATACTAGCCGTAAAATTACTCTCAGGTGAATATCCAAGAATATTTTTTTTTAATTAAAAAGGAATCCTCATGCTCAAAATGTTTGGAAACCACTGGGGGACAGCAAAGGTGTCAAACTCATGGCCCTCAGCAGCAAGCAAAGCTCCCTAGGGAAGCAGGAACCAGATTAGAATTTGGTTGGCAAATGTTTCCTAAAATAAATAACAATACAATACAACATAGATAATGTAAATTTGTGGTTTCCTAAATCAATATGCAGCCAGCAGGGATCTATTTCTATTTGAGTTTGATACCACTGCACTAGCCTAGTTTCTGTCTGACCATGCCTAGAATTTCATGCCTTCACAATGACAAACTCAGATCACTCTGGCTCTCATTGATTGGCCAACAATAGGTCACAGGCCAAACCCGATTTGGTCATTGTTTGGGCCCTGATTGGCTCAGAGTGAACATACAAATGTTTCTGTTTTGGCCAGAAATCCTGATGGTCTTCTCCTCCTAGATTGATCTTTTTTTGAATAGGTAAAAAAGAGGTCATTCTTTGCCTCATTTCTCCCTAGCCTTAAGCACTGAATGGACGGTGCCTCAGTCAAACTGAACCATGGGAAAGACCTTAGCTTAAAAAGGTCAAGGTCTCCTACTGCATCCAAGGCCATCTCCAATCGTCCTGATCTATATCTTGTCACTGAACCCAGATGGCTCCGGAGGAGAAAGCGAGGCTGGTGACTTTGCACAGCCCTCCCTCACTTAAATCCAATTCACTTTCATGTCATGGCATCACCTCCCTGATGTCATGGTCCTCTTTGATAACCAAGGACAAAAAAAAGCAAAAATGGGGAAACTGAGGTTCAACGAGAGTCAGTCATTTGCCTGTGGTTCACACGGCACCTAAAGATTGAAGTTTTGGATTTGAATCCAAGTTTTTTGACCCAAAAGTTCAGCACTGTCTCTATTACATTGCATTGTCTGTCTTCTTTGATTGCACAAGCTTTTAAAATGATTGAATTTCCTAGAAATACCCTCTAAATTATTCCTTTGTATATACATGCCCTGTCATGTTTATTAATGGTGCATAGATCTTTGCAAGAGACTGATTTTACTGAACTCCAAGACAATTTGTCATCAAGATAAGCAGTAGCGACCAGCCTGAGGAGTCCTGGTGACCTTTTTCCTCCCCTAATTATTAGTTATTGTGAAACTGATTGTGCTCCTGGTCAGCCCCCAGGATCAGAGGTCAGAAAGCCTGTCACCTCACTCTACTACCCTCCTGGCCCTGCAGGGTCAGCTGTCCTGCCAGCTCTCATACTGTTTCTTCAAAGTTCTAAGACATCCAAGAGAAAACCACTAAGCCAGCTCCTATAGCCCTCCGGGTGGCACAATGGGGAAACTTTGAGCCAAGAAGACCCAAGTCTGACTATGACACCAGCCATTTATCAGCTGTGTGTCCATGGGCAAGTTACTCAACCTTGTTCAGCCTCAGTTTCCTCATCTGTAAAACAAGGATAATAACATGCCTACCTCAGAGTTATTGTGCTCATCAAATGATATTACATATGCAAAATGTTTTGTAGTCCTTAAAGTGTTATATAAATGCCATTATTGTTGTTGTTCAGTCCTTTTGATCATATCCAACTCTCCATGACCTCATTTGTAGGGTTTTTTTGGCAAAGATACTGGAGTGATTTGCCATTTCCTTCTCCAGTTCATTTTTACAGATGAGGAAACTGAAGCAAACAGGGTTAAGTGACTTGCCCAGGGTCACATAGCTAGTAAGTGTCTGAGGCCAATTTGAACTCAGGAAGATGAGTCTTTCTGACTCCAAACCTAGTTCAGAATCCACATAGCTGCTTTTATTATTACTATTATTAACCACACAATGTCATGAGGAGAGGATGGGTGAGGAAGAGGGATATGGAGAAGAGCCTGAACAATTCACTGACATGGTTTCCATATCCACAAGTGGGAAAACCACTGGACCAGGATCTAGGGGATCTGGATTCTGTCCAATGACTCATCTGGTAACCTTGGTCAAGCTCCTTCCCCTAGATGAGTTTCAATTTTCTCATCTGTAAAATGAAAAGGTTAGAAAAAGGTTGATTGTACTTGAAATCTCAGGACCTGCCTTTGGATCTGAGCTCTACCACAACTATACTTCGACAAGTGACTTCACCCTACTTGGCCTCGGTTTCCTCATCTTTAAAATGAGGCAGTTGAACTATGATCAATCAACCAATCAATTAGAAAGTATTTACTAAGCTTTGTGTGTCAGGGCACTGTGCCAGGCACTAGAGATACCTATACAAAGAAGAAACCAATCACTGCTCTTTAGGAGCTTATATCATTCTACTGGGAGACACAAGAAGGGGTATGTGTGCATGCATGTGTATGTACAGAAAAAGAGAGAGAAAGAGAAAGAAAGAGAGAGAGAAAGAGAGAGAGAGAGAGGGAGGAGGGGAAGAGAAAGAGAGAATCTTTAATACTTGTATTATAGACAAATAAATATATACAAGGTAGTTAAATAAAAGGTATTTAGGGAAAGAGGGCACTAGGTAGGGGAAGGGGAGAATCAAGAGAGGATTCATCTAGAAGTTAATGCTTGAGAAGCATCTTGCAGGAACAAAGTGTTACTATGAGTCAGAGGTAAAGAGAGAGTGCACTCCAGGCACGAAGGACATCCAGCGCAAAGGTGCAGTGATGGGAGATGACATGGCATGTATGAGGTACAGAAAGACCAGTTTGATTGGATCTCGGCGCTAGGGCAGGGGAGTCATTTGCAATGAGACTGGAAAGATAAATTGGAGTTAAGTTGGGAAGGACTTCAAATCTGAACAAGGGATCTCATATTTTATCATAGGGAAATAGGGAGCCATTTCAGTTTATTGAGTAGGAGAGTGATAGGGCAGGGGCAGAGGGCAGGTCATTGCATTGATCTAAGTTCTAAAGCCTTTCAAAATTGTCTGACTTTATAATGTTGTCACCATTCTAAAAATTGTGCTCCTAGTGCTCTTCATTCTCTGTCAGTTCAGAGAGAGTCTCCCTAGTTTCCCCTAAACTGGGAAGAAATTCATTCTTTCTTATGGTATAACAATACTCCATTACAGTCATACACTATGATTTGTTTAGCCGTTCTCAGAGGTATGCTGGAGCCAGCTCTAACCTGTGCCCAAGAGCCAACTGTTATTTTCTGTGTGAGCATTTATACCTTAGAAACTGGCAAACTCTACAAACCAGGGCATGACTTATTGTTTTGCTAATTTTCTAACTGAAGAAAACGTGGGGAAAAAATGTGAATAATTCAGATTAAACTTAAAAGTGTGCTGTGCATTTTTTTTCTGGAGAATTGGTTGTTAAACTTTTACCAGCACACTCTGGCCTCACCCCAGTTGTTAGGCTTAGATATTTATTTCAATTGTAATCTATTTAGTAAGTACCCTCCAGAGTTAGGTGCCACAAGTAAATTTTTCTTACCCTACTAATTTTCTTAAAGCAGAGACAGTGACCACACCTTCTCATTTGCTTTACTCGACTAACACCCTTCTGTTCACATGATAGATAGTAGATTCATAAATAATAATGGAAAGAAGATGGAACAAAACACCTCATTCACAGATAGAACAAAGTTTAATTGTTTAAAAAGGGACTTTATTTTAGGGAGCAGAGATCTCCTGGGTTGCAGCAAGCCTGCCCCATTGCCTCTGCTCATCTCTTATGTAGGTAACATAGGTGATATTTGAAAGGGACCTTGAATATAATAGACCGAGGGCTCTTAAACATTTTGAATCACATACCCCTTTGACAGTCTGGTAAAGCCCTTCTCCAAATAAGATCTTTAAATGCATGAAATGAAATATAAGGGATTATAAAGGAAAACAGCTACATTAAAATACAGTCTGTAGAAAGGAAGACTGTGATCTCATATAATCCAACAGCATATCTGGTAACTACAATAATTTTAAAGTAACAATGAATATAAATGATACTTCAAAACATCTATAACAGCTGTAAGGTAATATGAAAATACCTGTGATTTCTATTGGTGAAAAAGTCACAGGTGCTGAAATATCATGCTTCATTGTCTACATCCATAATCAAAGGAAGTTCTAAATTTTAGTTAGATGTTAGTAAAAAATAAAGATATGATTTTTTTCCCTTCCAAGGGAAAATCTATCCATGGACACCTTCCATGGATCCCAGGTTGAAAACCTTTCATGTAGAATAACCTTACCCTATTAATTGACACACCTTTTTTTTGGATAGAAACTGTGATTTAACTGATATGCAGACCTCCTAATGAGGAAAGAGACAGTTCAGAGAATCCTTGGAAGACTTGTATGAACTGATTCATAGTGAAGTGAGCAGAAGCAGAATAATTTATACAAAATAACAACATTGTAAATACAAACAACTTAGAAATGTTTATTGGGGCAGCTAAGTGGCACAGTGGATAGAACACCAGCCCTGAAGTCAGGAGGACCTGAATTCAAATCCAGCCTCAGACACATAACACTCACTAGCTGTGTGACTCTGGGCAAATCACTTAACTGCAATTGCCTCACAAGAAAAAAAAAAAGATATTTATGAACTCTGGTCAATACAATGCCCAGCCCTTATTACCACTCATCCTGAAACATGCTATCCATGACTTGATAGAGATTTGATGGAGTCAGTGCGAATTAGGACACATATTTTTATACAAGACCAATATGGGAATTGGTTTTCTTTCTTTTTTTCAATGGATAAAGGTAGGATTTTTGTTAATTAGAAAAATTAAATTAATTTTTTAAAATGAAGAGTGCTGTAATTGGATTGAGGACTCTTAAGTTTGAATTCTACCTCCAGTACTTTCTATCTGGGTGACCATGAATAAAATGCTCAATTTCAGTCTGAATTTCTTCTTCCTCTCTGTGTCTGACCTTGGTCCTTACAGCAGCAAATGGAGGAGTCTGGGTGTCAAGGGGGAAAGAGAAAGAATGCCCAGTTGAGCTAATCATCCCCAAACCCAGGCCTGCCCACCAAGCTTTAGAGCAGATAGTGCTGGGATCAGCTTAGGGGAGGTGATGCTAAGAAATAAGCTACTTTGGAAACTTTAGCTTTAGCAATAAGAGAAGAAAAAGACATTGAAGGTATTAGAATAGGCAAAGAAGAAACAAAGCTATCACTCTTTGCAGATGACATGATGCTATACTTAGAGAATCCCAGAGAATCAAGTAAAAAACTACTTGAAATAATAAACAACTTTAACAAAGTTGCAGGCTATAAAATAAACCCACATAAATTATCGACATTTCTGTATGTTACCAACAAAGCCCAACAGCAAGAAATAGAAAGAGAAATTCCATTTAAACTTACTGTAGACATTATAAAATATTTAGGAGTCCACCTCCCAAAACCCAGGAACTCTATGAACACAATTACAAAACACTTTTCATGCAAATAAAGCCAGATCTAAATAACTGGAAAAACATCAGTTGCTCATGGGTAGGCCAAGCTAATATAATAAAAATGACAATTCTACCTAAGCTAATTTACTTATTCAGTGCCATACCAATCAAACTACCAAAAAATTATTTTATAGAGTTAGAAAAAATAATGACAATTTGGAAGAACAAAAGGTCCAGAATATCAAGAGAACTAATGAAAAGAAATGCAGGGGAAGGTGGCCTAGCCATTCCAGATCTTAAATTGTATTATAAAGCAGCAATCTTCAAAACTGCTTGCTACTGGCTAAGAAATAGAGTGGTGGATCAGTGGAATAGGTTAAATATGCAAGACACAGTCGTCAATGACTATAGTAATCTATTATCTGATAAACCCAAAGACCCCAGCTTCTGGGATAAGAACCCACTCTTTGAAAAAAACTGCTGGGAAAACTGGAAAAGAGTATGGCAGAAACTAGGCATAGACCAAAATCTCACACCATATACCAAAATAAAGTCAAAATGGGTTCATGATTTAGATATTAAGGCTGATACTATAAGCAAACTGGGAGAGCAAGGAATAGTTTACCTGTCAGATCTATGGAGAACAGAAGAATTCATGACCAAACAGCAGATAGAGAACATTACGGAAAGCAAAATAGATAAGTTTAATTACATTAAATTGAAAAGCTTTTGCACAAACAAAGCCAATGCAACTAAGAGTAAAAGGAAGGTAGAAAATTGGGAAAGAATTTTTCACAACCAGTCTCTCTGATAAGGGCCTCATTTCTAAAATATATAGAGAATTAAGTCAAATTTATAAGAATACAAGCCATTCCCCAATTGATAAATGGTCAAAGGATATGAACAGACAGTTCTCAGATGAAGAAATTAAAGCCATCTATAGTCATATGAAAAAATGCTCTAAATCACTATTGATTAGAGAAATGCAAATCAAAACAACTCTGAGGTACCACATCACACCTATCAGATTGGCCAACATGACAAAACAGGAAAATGATAAATGTTGGAGAAGATGTGGGAAAATTGGAACACTAATGCATTGTTGGTGGAGTTGTGAAATGATCCAACCATTTTGAAGAGGAATTTGGAACTATGCCTAAAGGGCTATCAAAATGTGCATACCCTTTGACCCAGCAATAGCACTTCTAGGTCTGTATCCCAAAGAGATCACACAAATAGGAAAAGGACCTATATGTACAAAAATATTCACAGCAGCTCTTTTTGTGGTGGCAAAGAACTGGAAATTGAGAGGATGCCCATCAATTGGGGAATGGCTGAGCAAGTTGTGGTATATGAATGTGATAGAATACTATTGTGCTATAAGAAATGATGAACAGGCTGACTTCAGAAAAACCTGGAAAGACTTGTATGGTCTGATGCAGAGTGAAGTGAGCAGAACCAAGAGAATGTTGTACATGATAACAGCCACGTTGTGTGATAACTAATATTGATAAACTTAACCCTTCCTGGAAATACAAGAATCTAAGAATCTCCAGAGGCCTCGGGATGGAAAATGCTATTCACATCCAAAGAAAGAACTATGGGAGTCGAATTGTTATTTTTTTTCTCTTCTGTTGAGTTTTGTTTCCTCTTTCTGATGGTTCCTCCTATTGGTTTTAATTTTTACTTACAACATCACTAATGTGAAAATATGTTTAATATGAATGTAAATGTATAGCCTATATCAGATTGTGTGCCATCTTGGGGAGGGTGGGGGTGGAAGGGGGAGAAAAATTTTGAACTCAAAAGCTTATGGAAGTGATTATTGATAAATCAAAATAAATTAATAAAAAAAAAAAGAAAGAAGCTACTGTGAACTTCTTTGAAGGAGAAGGATGAGAAAGACCAAAATGGCCACCAACAGCCTGCCTCCTAGCACTGCAAATGCTTTCCTACAATAAGACTTTAGCATTGAGGCTACATCCCCTGGGAAGACACAGGCCCAGGGACATGGAGTGAGTATGTGGCATGAGTTACTGAACAGATGACCAGAGTCAGGGCATCTAGCATTAGGCAAAGACAAACTCACCCAAGAAATGAATCAGCATCCAATCCAATTACCTGTAGAGTTCTAGATGCCTTCAAGGAAGTTTTAGTCCAAATACCTTAACTATGGGTTCTTCAAGGTCTATGTTTGGCTTGCCTATAGTCAGAATTTGGGACTATTGGATTTGAGAGGGTCCAACAGAAGCCAGACTACATTAAATGCTTTATGGAGCTGATTTTATTCCTTTTCTCATTGTCATGATTAAAGACCTGGGTATCATAGCATGCTTGTGTGATTGAACTTCATGGAAATTCACTAGAAACAAGGAAGAGAGACCCAAGGTATTTTTCCCCAATAGGTGGGTGCCAAGAGACAGTCTGGTTGGATCAGTCTACGTACCCTAAACCATTGGATTAATGGCATAAGCTTTGGTGCCCACAAAGGAGATAGAGCAAGGAGAAAAAGGTGGCCAGTTCTCTGAGAGTCATAGAGAGCTAACTGTTAAGTCCAGGATGTCCTCTGCTGTTGAAGAGAATCCCTACTCTCTGGGGTGTGCATGGGACTAACAGAAATCCATCTTTATCACTAACTAGAATCAAGTGGTTGATTATCCGTCCTCCCTGGTGGTCACATGTAAAATGAAAATAATACTTCCTGTAGCACCTACCTCACAGAGTTATGATGGTGATCAGATAAGATAATGAATAAAGTGTTAGATTTGGTTCAATCTCAACTCTGCCACTTACTCATTATCCATGTGACCCAGGGCATTTCTCTTAACCCCTTTCAACCTCAGTTCCTCAACAGTAAGGACTAGTTATTTCTTAGAGCCCTTGAAGTTCCAAATTTTGGTTTCCTATGAATTTTGCAAATACTTTATGAATGTCAATTATCATCATCTTCATCATCACTTATTCTCTGATTTGGAACAGGTTCCATTTGGCCATTTGAGAATGGGGTATATGGGCAAGTACTTGTGTCTGTGTGTTTTTTCATTTCTTATTTCCCATTACAAGCAATATTTAATTGACTGCCTCAACCTTAAATAGAGCAAAATAAAACTTGGAGAAGGTTTCATAAAGCTCCTTGGACACTGAACAGCTCTTTTTAAAATCCAGATTTTTGATGACTGTAGCAGAATCAGAAATATACAGATTAAATTTCCCTTGAAATGCACTTTTTAAAAAAATTATAGGAAAGAGGTCTTGGCAGAGTACTTTTTGGGACCTGCCAAGCCCAAACTATTTGAAAAATATCTGAAGATGTTTGACCAAACTCAAAAAAGTCTTTCATTCTCCTCCTATGACACATACCCTGTCTGCCTTCAAGGACTAAGAAGCCTAGCCTAGAGTCTTCACTGTCATGTCTGGGGTTCTCGAGCATCACTTAAGGGTGATGGGGCAGAGACTCAGACAATAATCTTATCAGAGGCTGAGTCTAGGTTGATTCAGGGAAACTAGAAAACTGACCCCACCAGCAGCAGCCAGTCAGATAATACCATCAACCTCACTACTACCCACATCTGCCTCTTCCTCATGGGACATTCTCCTTAGATGGGCTTCTAAACATTTGAGACACTGGAATATACTCAGAGGTACTTTTCTCCAGACAAAATTGTTCTCTAAATGAAGTATTAATTAAAATGAAGTAGCTTTAAAAAAGCATTTAGTAAGTGTCTGCTATGTGCCAGAGGCAGCTAGAGGATACAGTGGATAGAGAGCTGGATCTGGAGTCAGAAAGACCTGAGTTCCCATCTGGCCTCAGATACTAGCTGTATGACCCTGAGCAAGTCACTTAACCTCTGTTTGCCTTAATCCGCTGGAGAAGTAAATGACAAACCACTCCAATATCTTTGCCAAGAAAACCCCATGGACATCATTGGCATGCTATGGTCCATGGGATCACAACTGAATGACTAAATAACAACAATAAATGTGCCAGGAACTGCTTTAGGAGTTGACGATACAAGTACAGAAGTGAGACAGCCCCTGCCCTCAAGGAGCATGTATTTTAATAGGAGGCAATAATGCAGACAGGGAAGTGGTACCCAGGGGTGGGAGTTTTAGACTGGTAAATGAATGGAAAGGCATTTGATAAGTGCTTACTATGTATAAAGCACCATGCCAAGAGCCAATGATGCAAAAGAAAGGCAGAGACCAAGGAGTTCATGCTCTAATTATTGTTCAGGCATTTCAATTGTGTCCAACTCTCCATGACCCCAGTTGGAGTTTTCTTGGCAAAGATACTGGAGTGGTTTGTCATTTCCTTCTCCAGCTCATTTTGCAGATGAGGAAACTGAGGCAAATAAGGTGAAGTGATTTGCACAAGGTCACACAGCTAAGTGTCTGAGGCCAGATTTGAATTCAGGTTTCCCTGACTCCAGGGTCAGTGCTCTATGTACTATGGCTCCACCTAACTACCCTCACATTCTAATAGGAAGAAGCAATATATAGATGTTTTAGGTGCAGGTCTGAAGGAAAAGTCCCATGATCCTGAGAGCACAGCAACAAGGGAGATGGTGATGCATCTTCTTTAAGATTATTTCTACTGAATGCAGATGGAAAGTCCCTAAAGTCCTAGGAGTATAACAGCAGAGAGGAAGGGAAGCCCATGGGTCCTTGAAAAGTCACAGGACTTTTCAGAGATACAATCTAGACTATTTCAGAATGGCTTGATCGTCATAGATCAGAAAACTAATCCCATCATCCACTCAACAGGAGACAGAATTATACCATGGCAAGATCCCCAGCTCTGGAGCTAAGGACCTGGGTTCAAATCACAATTCGTGACCATCACCTGTGTGAGTTTGGGCAATTAATGTTGGAATAACAAACCTCAAAGGTACCTTCCAGTTTTGAGCTGTGATCCTACAATCCTACATATAGCCCCAACACATTCTGTACAAAAAACAAGATTGTAAAGATAAGCAGCTTCGAAAGACTTCAAAAACACTGATCAATACAAGGACCCCTTTCAGGGGACCAATGATGCACAACACATAGAGAGGGGGTGGACTTAGGATGCAAAACGAGACATATTTTTAGACCTAACCAGTGTAGAAATTCACTCTGCTTGACTACACATTAACCTAAAGGAGTTTTGGTTTTTCCTTTTTTATGATGGGGGGAGGGGAGTTAAAATAAAGGCTTGCTAATTAAAAATTTTTAATAAAATAAATCAGTTAGTTAGTTTTTTAAGGCATCACCATTGTAGCCAGCCTAATTATGTACCAACAGAAGCCACTACTACTTCTTCTTCTTACATCTCCCAACCATATACCTCCATGCATGTCAGGAATACTAATGTAAGAGATCTCAACCACTCAACTCCACTGCCAGCAAAGAGTAGAATCCTGACCTGGTGAGCACACTAAAGTCCAATGATATAAAGGGTGACATTTGCTATAGAGTAGGAAGAAACTGGGTTATGGAGGCCAGTTTCCCTGCCCGCTAACTCCTTGTCCCATGCACACATTTCACAGACACAGAAATGATGTGATGGCCTCCTCCAGAATTCCTGGTTAATTTCAAGATCTTAAATGCCCTAAATGCACTCATCTGGCTTTGACTATTCACACACATTCACCCTGGACATCTTGGATTACCTTGTAAACAACACTGCTATTCCCACCCACCCTGCAACACACACACTCACGCGCGCGCGTGCCTTTCTACCTCTCTATGAGCAATAATCAAATTAAGGCTGTCATTGCTCTCCTGAAAGGGTATGAGTATCGACTGCCCTATGGCTCACCTCACCACTCCTGTGACTTCCCAAACAAAATCCTCTATCTACCACTTCCCTATATGCATTATTTCCCCCTCAATTAGGACCTAAGTTACATGAGCACAGGCACCACCTTACTTTTAGGTTTGTATTCCTAGAACCTAGCAGAGTACCTGGGACTTACTAAATTCTTTTTCATTCATTCGCTCCCTCATTACATTTGGGAAATAGTTGTGCAAATACTTCCTAGAAGTATATATAAGTGGCCTTGCATGCCTAAGAGCCCTTGCAAGATGGACCCTCAGGCTAGAGGTGGATTTCAATTATAGTTGCCTAGGTGAACCGTGTGGCGGTCTGGCTGATATCATATCCCAAAAACATCCACAAGATCTTGTCAAGACTAGTCAGAAAATTCTCAGTATGGAGGAGAAGTTTGGACTTATTACCTTATTAGACCCTTAACCTCTATGACTAGCATAGGAAAACCAGGGTTTTATCTAGAATGTCAAAATTCAGAGAATAGCAACAGAATCATGCCAAAGTAATCTTTCTTCCCTATATACCCCTCATCCCAAAGCCACAGGTGAGTTCTATCCTATCTAACCCCACCACTGATATGAAACTCTCATTTAGAATGTCATTTCTCTCCACCCTGCCCCAAAAAATCCTACTTAGGCTTTGAGCCCTAATGGTTTTCATTAGAGTGTCTCCTAGTTGGTAACAGCTCTTCGGAAGATATTCGATCTTACAGTCAATCTGAATAAACAGCAGAGCTTACTTCATCTGGCCCAAAATGAAGTAGGTACAATATGGAGCATCTTATTTTCTTCCATAATGCCAAGGTAAAATCATTCCAAAGCTGGATGTCTGGCATATATTTAGTATGTCAAGACACAATAATTATAAAGGGGAGAAGCAGTATTCAGTGAAGAAACAATTTGTTGCTATGCCATAGTCAGTAGAAAGCTAGACTAAAAGTGGAGAAAATCTGGGTTCAAATCCTGCTTTTGACTCTCCAACTATGGGCAAGTCACTTAACCCCTCTGAGATTTATTTTGTCCATTTGTAAAATAAATATAAAATTGAATAATAACTGATCATTTAAATAACCCTAGTCTCAGAAACAGAAAATGAAAGATCCATAAGTTAACCCTCAGAGGAAAAATTCTTGGGGCCAGAGGGACTTATATTCAACTTCTATCAAACATACAAAGAACTATTAACTCCAGTATCACATAAATTATTTCCAGAAATGGAGATAAAAGGCATCTTACCAGGCTCCTTCTGCAAGACAAATATGGTTCTGCTACCCAAATCAAGGGGTGATAAAACAGAGAAAGAAAATAGTGACTAATATCTCTTAATGATATTGATGCAAAAAATTTTAAAGTAATATTGAAGAGCTTAAAGTAATATTTTTAAAAATTATTCACTATAACCAGAGTGGGTTAATGAATTTTCATGTATATTTCAACAGCAGGAAATTATAAACATATTAAACCATATAAATAACAAAATAGAAAGCATGTGATTATATCAGTAGGTACAGAAAAAAAATCTTTGACAAAAACCAGCATTCATTTATGGGTTTTTTTTTTTTAAGTATAGGAATCAATAATTTTCCTTAATAGCATTTACAATGCATATTTAAAATTAAAAGTTAGTATTATGGGGCAACAAGGGGGTACATTGGATAGAGCACCAGCCCTGGATTCAGGAGGACCTGAGTTCAAATCCGACCTTAGACACATAACACTTACTAGTGTGACCCCAGGCAAGTCACTTAACCCCATTGCCTACCCAAAAAAAAAAAAGAAAGAAAGAAAGAAAAGAAAAAAAAGTTAGTATTATTTGAAAAAGAGAAACATTGGATACTTTCCCAATAAAATCAGGGAGAAAGCAAGAATTCTAACTGCTGCTGCTATTGAATTGTTATTGTTCTATAAAATGGTAACTAGATCAATAAGAGTAGGAAAATAAACTGAGAAAATAAGACAAAGAGAAGGCAAAATTGTCTTTACTTGAAGATGATATGATAGTTTACTTAGTGAATCCTAGAAATTCAACAAAAAGTGAAAAAATTAGTAGCTTTAGTAAAATGGCAGGATATAAAATAAACCCACAAGAAAATCAACAGCCTTTCTTTTTGTTTACTAGAAAACCCAGGAAAGACGTGCTATTCAAGATGACTACAAAACATACCAAATATCTGGGACACAGTCTCCCAAAACACATCCAAGAATCAGGTGGCACAGTGGATAAAGTGCTAAGCCTGGAGTCAGGAAAACCAGTTTAAATCTAGCCTCAGACACTTATTAGCTCTGAAGTCACGGGAAATTTATTTAACCTTTGTCTGCCTCAGATTTTTCAGACGTAATACATTGCAGATATAGATGTAGATGTAGACATAGATATAATAAATGCTTGTTCCCTTTGCTTTACTCCTACAAAGATCTCTTTAGAGAAGTAAGGGAAGACTTTAAAAATTGAGGAGTTATTAATTGATCATGTTTGGGCCACACCAATATAAAGAATAGTGATACTATATCAGTTAATTTATAGATTTATTATCATTCAATCAAATTCCTGAAGAGTTACATTGTGGACCTGGAAAAATAATTCAAAAATTCAACTGAAAGAACAAAAGGTGAAGAATATTAAGGAAAATGATAGGAAAAATAGGAAAGAGTGGAGTTTAACATTACCATACCTCAAACTAAACTATAAAGTAGTAGTTATCAAAACTGTTTAGTACTGGTAACAAAACAGAAAAGTTGATCAATGAAACAGATGAGTTAAGATCCAGAAGCAATTATACATACTACCTAGTAACTGGACCCCTAACAAATGGGGGAAACATAGCCAGTGGGGGTCCAAGTCAATGACAGTAGAAAAAAGACAGTCTCAATTCCTCAACCCTAGCACCCTGGGGACAGATATAGGGGGCCTACTTCTGAGAAAAGGGGCCAGAGCATGCTTGCAACACTACTAGTGGTCATGTACCCCAAGGAGATCAAAGGTTCAAATGTCCAACAGATGAGAGAGAGAGACAGAGAGAGAGAGGAGGGAAGGAAGGAAGGAAGGAGGGAGGAAGCCATATTTTTATAGATGCATACCCATAAATTGTGAAACAGCAGAACCGACTGCTATAGTTTAATATAATAGAATATTATTTATTCATAAGAAATTATTGAATCAAAAATACAAATAATATTTAAAATTTTAAAAAACCTTGAGAAGATTTTCATACACTGACAGAGTAAAATCAGGAAAACAATTTCCACAATAACCACAATAATGTAAAAACTGCAACATTAAGAAATATCAGAACTCTGATAACTGTAGTGTCCAATCATGATTTCAGAAAGTTGATGGTGAAGCACATCTCCTGCACATGAGAGTCAGAGTGGTGGTGGACTAGAGGCACAGAATAAGGCACACATTTTGAGATGTGATCAATGTGTGCATTTATTTTTCTTGCCTGTAACAATTGGTTACAAGGATAGGCTATACTTTTTTCATAATGGAAAAGAGTAGTAAACTAAGATGGAGACAGTTTATTAAATACCATATGACAGCCAATGAATGTTGAAAAGGAAAATGGGAGGGAGAAAAAATAATGCACAATAATTGGAAAAAGTAAAATAAAATAAATGCTGTATTTTTAAGGGAGGCTTGGGTGTGGTTGGGGAAGCTATGTGAGAGGTAGTGAGAGAGAAATGAATTTGGAGTCAGAGGATCCTGTCTCTAATCCCACCTACTACTTGTCCAGCCTTGGGCAAGTCACTTCCTTCTCTGGGCCCCTGTTTCCTCATCTGTAAAAAAAGAGTGTATGACCAGAAGTCTTCTGAGGTCCCTTCCAATTCTATGACTACGATTCTATGGAATAAATGGAAAGTGACTATGATATTGAAAAAGAGAAAAAAGAAAAGAGCATCAATTTTTTTTAAAAAAATTAACAAAAATAAAATGGAGATAATATCACCAGTAGTATCTAGTTCACAGGATCATTCAGCTTAAATGAGATAATATAGCTAAAGTTCTTTGCAGACTTTAAGGTGCTTTCATCATCGGTGTAAATTCCCTGCCCACACTAGATTTTTTTTTTAAATAATGGCAGCCTGTTAATTGAAACCCCTCCTTGTCTGTGGAATTGGTAACAAAGTTAAATAGGGCATGATTCCACTTAGAATGCCTAACTGGAAGCCTATGTCTTGGCTTGCTTGGGTAACAATGGTGGAAGGTCTCCCCCAATTGCAAGGAATGTGCCTTGTATGCCTTCTCCCATGGGGTCTCCACAGTCCCATCATCCTGCCGAGCCAGTAGAGATAGCCCTGTTGCTACCAGCAATCTCAGATTCATGCTTTTCTCTTGCCTGTCCACTATTACTTGGAGGGAACAAGAATTCAGTAGATGTAGTTCAGGGTGAAGATGAAATCACTGCTACAATGACCATCAGACCACTGGGTTACTGTTCAGTGCTTTGTAGCTATTATTCTTACTGTGCTATTTCAGTATTTGCCTTTGAGTTAATTATGTCCACTGGCATGCTTAATACTGGAAAACACCCCTATGGGGACTCCTGATGTATAAAAGCAGGAGAGCAGACTCTAGAAGCAGGGAATAGCCCTGCCTTCTTCCATCCTAACCTAAAGGCCAGTAGGAAAGCCAAGATGGGGGGGGCTCCTATACTAACACACACCTTCTAATGGGCCCATTGTTGTGTTTTCTCTCCTCATCAGAAGTCAGGAATAATTTGACTTCTGCATTACTAATAGCTCATTGACACCTCTATTATTTTTTTCATATTCTTAAGTAAAAGGATTGAACTGGCCCTTGGAAGTTAGTTTTACCTAACTTTAAATAGACCCACTTGGTCATTGGCTCTCATTAGATTACAAATAAATAGATCCACAGCTGGAAGGGGTCTTAGAAACTATTTAATCCAGGAGTTCATTGTTAACCCTTTCTGGGCCATTCATGAACCCCTTGGGCAATCCGGTGAAGCCTATGGAGTTTTCCTCAGAATAATTTTTTTAACCACATAAAACAAAATATGTAGAATTCCAAAAGAAACCAATTACATTAAGATACAGTCATCAAAAGATTTTTTAAAACATGTTTTTGAACCCTGGGTTAATAATCCCTGATCTAACTCAACCCCCTCATTATGTAAATGAGGAAAATAAGGCCCAGAGTGGTTTGAGTGACTTTGCCCAGTCACACAACTATCAAGTCTAAGAGGTGATGTTTGAACCCAGGTCCTCTGACTCCAGAATCCAATACACATCCTTATTCATATGCACATACATATAATATCAAAGCCATTACTCCTGCTTAGCAAGTATGCAAAACAAAGACTGACATTTTTGACCATCGACTTTCCATCTTCTAATGATTCTTTAACCAGGGATCGGTCCTTTCCCAATACTTCCCATATCATATTTCACACATGGACCCCACCAGGCAAGTTACTGACATAGGAGTGCCAACGATGGGCGTGACGGGCTCAATTCTGTTCATACCAAACACGGGGAACATGTCAATTTCCACCCTTCTTGGTTGATTTATCACTGCCCTGGAAGATAGCATGGACTATGCATGAAGAGCCATAACGACAGTAGGGGGAAATAGATTCTGAAAAGATGGGCAGAAAACATAGAGACATCAAGTTCGATACTCACAGACAGCTGTGGGGACCATGCTCACAATTCTCGCATATTGATGAATTTTCAGTGTTCTGGTAGCAGTCTGGCCTGTGGTTCCTTCTTTTCTGGTAGAGTCAAGCACAATCTGCTAAATGACAACCTTCTGAAAATACACTGTGGGAAGAAAGAAAAAAATCCCCAAAGTAAAGCCAGCTCACTGTTACCCTGGGAGGGGCAGGTAATTGATTGGCCTAACTCCAGAATCAATAAAAGCCTGAATGTTTGAAAGATGCACTTAAGAAAGATGGAGAAAACTTGAATATTTGGGAAGAAGTAAACATTTTGAGCAGATTGTTTACACCATTGCAAATCAGTCTGTCTGATGGCTCACCCTCTCCTTGAAAGCTAATGAATGAGTAGTCTGCCTAAAGCATGCATTTCCTGGTCTTTTCAGAAAAAAAAAATGCAACCTCTATCAGGCTGATCTTAGACATCATTCAGGGGTTCTTAACCCTTTAGACCCCTTTGGCAGTCTGGTAAAGGCTATGGGTCCTTCTCAGAAAGGTGGTGTTTTAAAATATAATTAAAGAAAATGCTGTTTCATTTAGAGATTAGTAAAAATAAAAATGTATTTTTCCCATCCAATTTCATGGACCCCTTGAAATGTATCCATGAATGGCATGGGGTTCTCTGTATCCCAGAATAATAACCTCTGATCTAAATCTAACCCCTTAGGTAACACATAAAGAAACTGAAGCCCCAGAAGGCAAAGGGACTCTCCCAAAGTTACACTTAGAGTAACAATTACTTGATATTTGAACTCAGGACCACTGATTCTACACTGAAGGTACTTTCCCCTTTTGCTTTCTGGGGAGTTGGAGAAAAAGGGAAAAAAAATGAGCTGCTGAAATTCCCACAGAGCAAGTGATTCTCAGAAGCCCATCCAGGGAAACTAACATCAATCCTTAGCAAAATAATGGAATATCTGGCCAGAGAGTCCATTTATAATGGTCCAGAAATTTCTAGCACATGAATGCTGACTAAATGAAACAATAAGGGACAGGTGTCAGGCATAATCCTATGTCCTTTATTTGAGAACAGCACTGAACGAGGAGAGAACAGGGCAGTTATTCAGAGGTCGTGATGGTCCATCATTGACAAGAACATGTGCATGAAAAGATGAATTTAGCTCCCCTTCACCAGAGTGATCTGGCTCCTAATTATGTCTGCCTGGCTGTCAGAAACACTGATACAACCTTGGGTTCCGATGGTAGTGATGATGGCAATAGCCTTCTTATATTCTTGCCAAGAAAGTTGTGAGGTGGCATAGTGGACAGAGCATAGCACTTAGAATCAGGAAGACCCAAGTTCAAATCTTGCCTCAGATACTTATTACCTATATGACCCTGAGCAAATCATTTAACATTTCTAGGTCTTGGTTTCCCCATCTGTAAAATGAGTGGGTTTGACTCACTGGCCATAACTCTCTAAATAACTGGAAGTTCTTCTCTATGGATCTCATTTTCCGAGGGACATTGACAAACTAGAGCCTATCCAGAGGAGGACATCTGAGATGAGGGATCTGGGCACCATAGCTCCTCCATGTCATTGCTCAAGCTTTGGCATATGGAGATTGGGGAAAATGTTAGCAGAAAATTGGGATGTTTATCCTGGAGAATTGAAGTCTTATGCTAGCCATGATAGCTTCATATATTTAAAGTACTGTCAAATGGAAGCTCTCTTCATATGGAAGAGGAATTCAAATTATTTTTGTGTGGCCCCAGAGAACAGAGCCAGCACCAATGAAATAAAACAGCAGAGAGTTAGTTTAGGTCTACAGAAGAAATAACTTTTCCTATTTATATCTTGGAGATCAAACCCTTATCAGAGATATTTGATGCAAAGATTCTTTTCTGATTTTATAGCTTTCCTTCTGAAATGAGCTATTAGTATTGATTTTGTTTATACAAAAGCTTTTCAATTTCATGTCATTGAAATTATTTATTTTGTCTTTTCTGACCACCTCTATCCATTATCTGGCAAAGAATTCTTCCTTTGCCATAGTTGCAGAGAGTATCCGATTTGGTTTTTTCCTAATTTTGTTAATAGTGTGACCTTTAATAGTCAGGATGTGTGTGTGTGTGTGTGTGTGTGTGTCCATTATTGTAAGTGTAAAATGCTTGTCCAATTCTACTTTTTATCAAACTTTTCCATTTTTCTCAGGAGTTCTTATCAAATAAGGAGTTCTTGCCCAAATTCTCAGGTTTATCAGATAGTAGTTTTTTTTTTAAATTCATTTGAAGAAAGAAATCTATTAATAATTATAATTGAAGAGTTCAAAAGTTCATTATGTGGCAGCTAGGTGGTGAAGTGGATAGAGCACTGGGCTTAAAATCAGAACGACTCATCTTCCTGAGTTCAAATCCAGCCTCAGACAATTACTAGCTGTGTGACCCTCAGCGAATCACTTAACTCTGTTTGCCTCAGTCTCCTCATCTGTAAAGTGAGCTGGAAAAAGGAATGGCAAAACACTCCAGTATCTTTGCCAAGAAAACCCCACATGGGATCACAAAAAAAAAAAAAAATCAGACACAACTGAAAATGACTGAACGACAATAAAAAGGATATCAAAAGTCCAAACAGTCCAACTCTTGCCCAAATCACGAATCCCTTATACAACACCCCTAACAAAGAACTCTCTAGCTGTGAATGGATTCATTCTGGTTTTGAAAAACTCTAACTATGAGGAACTTTTTTCTCATATTGGGTTGAATTTTACTTCCTTGTAACTTCTGTAAACTGGTCCTAATTCTGCTCTTTGGAGCTAAGTAAAATAAGAGAAACAGTGTGGTGTACAGAAATGAAGAAAAGATTTAGAGTCAGAAGACCCGGGTTCAGATTTCATCTCCATTACCTAAAAGTTGTGCGACCTTGGACAAATCTCTTCAGTTTTCTAGGGCTCAGTTTTGACTTAATGCTCTCTACGGTTCTTCCCAGTTCTAGATCTACTATCCTCAGCCCTAGCCATCTTCCACATGGTGACCTCCCAACACTTGAAGATGTCTATTATGACTTCTCTTCACCTGAGTAGACATTTTCGTTCCTTCAACCAATTCTATTTTACAAGCATCTATTAAATGCCTGTTATATTCAAGGTACCATGCTATGTGTAGGGAACACAAAGACAGAGATAAAAAAGTTCCTGCCCTCAAGGAGCCTACATTCTTCTGATCTTCATATGGCATGGCTTAGCATCCTCTCACCATACTAGATACCTTTTATCTTGTCAAGATACCTTCTAAAACGTGGTTCCCATAATTGGACAACACCTTCTAGATGTACTCCAGTATATAATGGATACTTCCCTGGTTATGATCACTTCTGCTGAAATTGAATTCACTTTGCCGGATGATGCATCACACAATTAATACATACTGAGCTTCCAGTGCACTAAGTCAAGTCAAGTCAGCAAGCATTTATTAAACATCAACTGTGTACCAGGCACATAATGTTAAGCATCCAGGAGGTAAAGAATGAAAGCAACATTTGCCTTCAAGGACCTCACAATCTCAAGGAGACATTAAGGCTCCCCGTGTCTCTTTCCCTCTCATTTGCTCCCTAGTCCTATCTCCCCACCATTCTGACTTTGTACAGTTGATTTTATTAGACAGATGTGCAGGATGTGGCATTCTTTTTTCCTATCATAGGTTATCTTTTTACCTTCAGTCCACTCAACCAGTTGGCTCAGTTCAATTTAGATTTCTGTCCCTTTTTTCTATTATTTAATACATTAGCATTTGGCTTCATGTCATCTGCAAATTTGCTAGGCCTCTATTCTATGGCCTTATTCAATTCACTGTTTTTTTTTTTCAAAAGGGAAAAACCAGGATATATGACAAAGGCTCAGGACAGCTAATTCCATTTGAGATTGGCATTTCAGACTGATATGTTAATCCCAGTGCCAGGCACAAAGGATCAGATCTTTGAGCTCCAGTGAGGATCTTAGAAACCATCTGAAGTAGAATCATAAGATCAGAAATTTAGAGATGTAAGACACCTTAGAAGCCATCAAATCCAACCCTTTATTTTACAGATGTTTTCTGAAATTAAGTGACTTCCTCAATCAAACAGCTAGTAAGCATTTGAGGCAGAATTTGAACTCAGGCCTTCCTGATTCTAAACCCTTCAGATGATAACTTTGGAATTGTAAAGGACCTCAGAGAGCAGCTCTTGCAACCCCAGTCATGCTACAAATGAAGAAAAGAGGCCCAAGGAGTTCAAGTGACTTGTCTAAGATTCCACAGCTAGTAAATGTTAGAGATATTCCTCTCAGAGACAAGAACTGAGGTCCTCTGACTCATAAAGTAGTGTGCTTTCCCCTGTATCATTCTGCCTTTCCTCACAGGAGCTTATTAAGTGCTGGATGCTTCAAAGAGTGATTAATTGATGTCCACTTTTGTGCCCAGCCCTTCAAGCAGTTCTAAAGTTCCTAACTCTCTATCTTATCTACAAGGTACCCTCATTTGTCAGTGTTCACACACACACACACACACCACTTTGTATTTATCCTATCTATATTTTTACTTACATATGTTTACTTATTTGTGAACATGTTGTATATCTCCTATACCACGTAAGCTTCTTGAGGGCAAGGACTATCTTTTGCTTTTGTCTTTTTTCTACTGTGCTTGGCATATAGTAGGCATCTAATGTATATTTGTTAATTGAACGAGTAAGTGAAGGATATTGGGAGAGACTTTTATCAAATGCTTTGCCAAGATCCAAACAGAGTCTACAATATTCCCCTGCTATACCAGGTTAGCAACCTCATAGACTTCCTTCTACTTTACATACAATTAGTCTTCTCTCACTGGATGGAGAAAAGACAGTTTAAGATCACTAACAGCAGAAGCCTGAGAAGTGACTTGCCCAGGGTCACACAGCTAATACTTGACTCTAAATCTAGCTTCCTGACTCCTACAGCATGATTCCCTAGGGATACAAAGAGAAAAACAGAGTCCCTACTCTCAAGGAGCTTATACTATAGAATGAGGCATTGTGGTCCAATGGAAAGAGAAAAGGTGTAGTATTATGCACAGGTGTCAAATTCACTGCTTACAGGCAGCAAGCAGCTGTAAGACTCCAGAGGGCAGCCTGACAAGATTAAAATATAATTGGAAAATGCTTAGCAAAATAAATAAAAATATGATGCAGCATAAATAATGTTAATTTGTGGTTTTCTGTCAGAACCCAGCTGGCAGGGATGAGTTTCTCCTTGAGTTTGATTCCACTGATAGTGCACAGAAGGCTGGACTAGGAATCAGAAAGACCTGGTTTCAAAGCCTGCTTTAGATATTTGACTAGTTCTGTGACCTTGGACAAGTCATTTAAGCTCTTTCCCTCAGTTTCTTCATGGTGTAATGACTTGATGACTTTTAAGGTCCTTTCCAGCTCTAAATCTATGATCCCATAATCCTATGAGGGCTAGATTTGCAGAGAAGTTCAGACACAGCTCTGTTACTTCTGTATGAAACCTGGGCAAGTCACTTAACCTCTCCTGGCCTCAGCATCCTCACTTGTAAACTGGGATGCTTGAACTAGATGACCTCTAAGACCTGCTCTAACTCTAATTCTATGACCCTACCACACCATG
>NW_020954546.1:9415552-9438052 GCF_900497805.2 Vombatus ursinus | reverse complement strand
AATTAGGCTTCATGTTGGAGTTAAGGTTAGACTGGGATTCCAGTTAAGTCTAGGATTTTTCAGAGGTCAAGTTAAGGTTTAAGTGAAGTTAGGGTCTGTTATTCAGTTGTGTCTGACTCTTTGTGACCCCATGCGGGGTTTTCTTAGCAAAGATACTGGAGAGGTTTGCCATTTCCTTCTCCGGCTCATTTTACAGAGAAGGAAACTGAGGCCAACACAACAGGGTTAAGTGACTTGCCCAGGGTCACACAGCAGGAAGTGTCTGATGTCGGATTTGAACTCAGTCTTCCTGGCTCTAGGCCCCAGGGCTTTCTCCACAGCGCCACCTAGCCGCTGAAGTTAGGACTAAGAGAGTACAAGTAAGAATTTGGGTTTACTTTACATTGGGGATAAAAGTTCATTTTCTGGATCCTAGACGGCTTCTGTCTGACCAGCTAGCATAGGAGCATGCGGACCACTGATGTGACAACAGCCCTCCAGGCATTACCCTCATTTGATTTTTTAATGAATATTTGTTGAGTCCCTGCTGAGTAAGTACAGTGCCTCATGATAAGCCAAATTAATCTCTTTGATATGAAACTGAGAGACGGGCAGGATTAATTCTCAGTCAGGGATGCCTATGCATTAAGCAGAATGAGAAGACCCCACTGTTTGCTGTTTTGGAACCAAGAAGGCCCTTTGTGGCTTAATGGCTGATTGCCAGTTCATAACTCCAGCCCCAATTAGATTCACAAGCATTGGATGAGGTGACCTCTAAGGTTGCTTTTGGCATGACATTCACATCTAAGATTCACAGATTCCTGACCTAGGAGCTAGATCTTGAGTCTCACCGTCAGGGAAACTACCCCCCAAAGCATTTCCCTCACCTGCCTGCCATGATGCCAGAAATTCCACCGTTGAGACTTTCTTGCTGCCAACAATCGAGGTGATGGGCAAACTCAGCTGTCAAGTGCTCCACTTCTGCCCCAGTAGGGCAGGAACAAGTATTGATGCCAGGTGTGCACTGCCCTAAGGGCTGCTGTCCCCAGCTCATATCATTCTAACCACTGGGTGAATCAAAACCCCACAGATGAGGACGTGGGGAGGTGAATGGCAGATGGAACTCTTAGGTCCTTACATTATACAGCTCAGCTGCTGAAGGAGCTTTTTCCTGTCTTTCCCTCGTACTGTGGGGGTTCCTGATTGTTGCTCCTTTGGGGAGAAAGGTCAGTCAGGAGTCTAAAAACTAAAATATCATTTATCTAGTACTTGAATATTGGTAATTTACACGAATCATCTCTCTTGATCCTCACACCAAGCCTTTAAGGCAGCTGCTACATTTGATTACTGGCATTACTGAACCCCATTTTACAGATGAGAAAGCTGGGACACAGAGATCTTAAGTGATCTGCTCATGAATATTCAGCTGTATAAGTGTCTGTGCCTTCCTGTCTTGGACAGCACTCTATAATATGCTCATGGAGCCTGTTTCCCTGCCATCGGTCATTATCACCTTAGTGTGAATTAGTTCACTAGATACCATCCAACTGAGGAAGACAAATACTATAAAAGGGGGGAGACATAAAGGAAAGGAGGAGGTACAGAGGAAAGAACATTGGATTTGGAACTGGAGAAAACAGATTTGATTTGGGGTTCTTCCACTTACTAGCTATATGACCTTGGGCAAATCCCTCCACCCTCCCAGCTTTTGTCTTTATCTGGAAAATGAGGGAGCCAGACAAAATTACCTCCAAGATCCCTTCTCTCTTTAAAACTGGGATCCTATGAGTCTCTGAGAATACTGGGGTCCACCACCTTAGAGATCATCCCTGGTCCAACACCCTTGTTATTTTATGCATGAGGAAACTGGTTCTTGATGAATCCACTTGCTTATAGGTATAGGAGTATGCTGGTAAATGATTAACAACCAGCTCACTGAGAAAGAACACCCTTTTCATTTTAATCTGTATTGTTGACATTTATTCCTCCATTCTTTTAAGTCTAGACTAGCAACAAATGGTAAATCAAGCTACTGGTTGGTAGTATCTTCTGATTTCTGGGGTATAAATGCTCATCCTGAAAATTTAACAATCAGATTGAGAGCCCACTGAGGCTGGCTCCAGTATACCCTTGCTTCTAGGGATTCCCTCTTCCCTCCTAAGTATTAATAAACCATTGTCTGAATGATGCCTTCTAAAATTTTCCCAGGAATTGAAGTCAAACTCACTAGCTGATAAGGAGTTTGTCTTTTGGAAATTCACTACATCATTTTCCAGACTTCAGCCCGACAGCATCTCTTCTATTCTACACATTTTTCAAAGATCAGCAACAGTGTAATCATCCCACCAGGTGGGCAGTCATCTCCTCTGCCTATTCATGGAGACAGTTTGAGAGGCAGCTTAGCACAGTGGATAGAGCAATAGGTCTAAAGTCAGGAAGATCTCCGTTCATAACCCACTGAACACACTTCCTGACTTTATGACTGAACAAATTGCTTCACCTCCCTGAGCCTCAATTTCCTCATCTGGAAAATGGAGATAATAATCTTACCTACCTCAAAGGGTTGTTGTGAGGGTCAATCAAGATAATATACTGCAAACCTCAAAGCACCATTTAAACGTTAGCTTTTGTTATAGGGTTGACCCTAATTGTCTCCTCCTGGGATTTGGGAGCAGAGAGAGGAAAAAGAAGTGAGGAGATTATTCTATGTCAAAGGAGGAATGTAGGCCTAAAAAGGTCCAATGGCCTGCCCAAATTTCTAGGTAGCTGAGTGTCCTTTCCCCAAAGGTTTTCCTCTCAAAATGCCCCACATTCTTCAAGACCAATCTCACATGCTTTCTTCTTCATAAATCTACCTACTCACCTCCAGAAGTGAACACCCAAAGCACTTTGCTGGTCCTTCACGCGTTGGTTTTCACATTTCTGTCTTGTATTAAGAGGCATTTAGATGGTAGAATGGACAGAATGCTGGACTTAGAATCTAGGAATCCCAAAATCAGATCCTGCTTCAGATACTTACTAGCTATGTGACCCCAAGCAAAGTCATTTCACTTCTCTGAGCATCATCTGTAAAACGGACACAATGATAGGAATCACTTCATAGGACTGTTATAGGGATCAAAGGAGATGATGTGTGTAAAGCACAAGACAAACCTTAAAGCCAATAATAATTAGCATTATTCACCTTAAGCTAGTAGTGATTAGTATTATGGTAACCTTAAAACAAACATAATGAAGGTTAGCTATCATCATCATCATTATTATTACAATCACTTGCACACATGCCATATATCTTCTACATGAATATAAACTCCTAAAGAGCAGACATTGTCTTGGATGTTGGTGTGACCTTCCCCCTTTGATTAAAAAATCTAGGATTGTTTAGACTAGGCCGGCTGGAGCTCCAGGGAATGGAAGAGCCACCCCGAATTAGGGGTTATGTGAAACTTTAGAAAAAAATACACAGAGGTCAAAAGAAAATTGGAAGAATAGAACAGCTTGGCAGATGTTTGGCTGGAATTAATTAGTTTGTCGAACTTCCAAGGGACAAAGGTGTTGGAAGACTTTAGACTTTAATATTTTATTCCCGGGAGTAGCAGTTAGAAGATAAATTCCTTATCCCTTCACCTATCCCAACCCCCATTCAGTTTGGTAAATTTCCCATTTGGCAAAAATTCATTTGTTTCTCTTGATTTCAGTAGAATTGAAATAGGCAAAGTTTTGAAGTATTTTGTGGTGACTCCATTTCTCTTGGCCAACACTATCTTAGGCTAAAGCATTTTGATCAGACACTTAGAATAGCATTGTGTTTATCATGCTGCCAGCCTCACTGTAGAAGGTACTATTGAGCTGATTCTCCTTCTTAGGGTACCCTAACTAAACAGACTTTCTACATATATCCTATCTCAACCTCACCCATCCTAGTCAATCAGTTGCTAGGTTTTATTGATTTTAGCTCCAGGACATCCTCTTTTCTCCACTCACTCAGTCACCTCCCTACTCCACGAGCTCATCACCTCTTATACACCCAAGGTCTAACACAGTGCCTTGCCAATAGACAGCAGTACATTAACAGGTGTTGAATTGACTTATTCTTAAAAGCAGTACTTTGGTATCAGCATGACATATAAAACAGTTTACTTAGAAGAGACCATAAGAGATCAGAGAGCCCAAAACCCTCATTTTACACATAAAGAAACAGAGGCCTCCAAAAAGTTAAGTGATTTTAGCAGCTTAGTACTTAGCACAATGTCTGGCACATAGTAGGTGATTAATTGATTAATTGATTAACAATTAACAATTACAAACATTGATTAATCAATGTTTGTAGAACTGAAACACATTGGACTGGAAGGCAAGAGAGCTAGATTCTGGTCCTATTTACTGACTCCAGGGGCCCTAGGCAGGCAAATTAATCAATCAACAAACATCTATTAAGCAGTTACAATGTGCCGGGAACTATTCTAGGCATTGAGACTACAAAGACAAAAATGAAACAGTCCTTGGCCTCAGAGAGCTTACATTCTATTGATATACAAGAACATAGTAAAGATAGACCCAAAGATCCCAGCTTTGGGAGTAGGAATATACTATTCATATATAACAAAAACTATTGTTTTTGTTCAACTATATTGAATATACTATTCAACAAAAACTGCTGGAAAACTGGAAAGCAGTCTCGCAAAAACTAGGGATAGATCAACACCTGGAACACTATACCAAGATAAGCTTCAAATGGGTACATGACTTAGACATAAAGGGTGATATCATAGATAAATTAGAAGGAAAAAGGAAGAAAATACCTTTCCAATCTATGGATAGGGGAAGAGGTCATGACCAAAGAAAAGTTAAACAGGATCGTAGAAGATAAAAAGGACAGTTTTGATTGCCTAAAATGTAAAAGTTTTTACACAAACAAAACCAATGTAGCTAAAATTAGAACAAAAGCGGGCAAATGGGACAAATATTAGAGGTATAGTTCTCTGAGAAAACTTTTTTTATTTCCAAGATACATAAGAAACCAATTCAAATCTGTAAGAATAAGAGCCATTCCCCAATTGATTAAATATAATCAAAGGATATGGACAGGAAATTTTCAGAGGAAGAAATCCAAGCTATTAATAACCATGTTTTTAGAAATGCTCTAAATTCCTAATAATTTGAGAATTGCAAATTAGAGCAACTCTGTGGCTCCACCTTAGCAAAAAAGGAAAACAACAAATGATGGAGTGACTGTGAAAAACTAGCCACACTAATGCCTATTAATGAAGCTGTGAACTGGTCTCTCCATTCTGAAAAACAATATGAAGCTATGTTCCACAAGTTATTAAAATGCGTATGCCCTTTAACCCAGCAATACCACTAGTAGGTCTATATACTCAAAAAGATAAAAAAAAAAACCAGACCCCATGTAGAAAAATGTTTATAACAGCTCTTTTTCTGGTGACAAAGTGCTAAAAGCAAAAAGAATACCCATCAATCAGGAAATGGCTGCCCAGATCAGGGTATATTAATTTAATGGAATAATATTGTACCGTAAAGAAGGATAAAGGAAACAGTTTTAGAGAATCCTGGGAATACTTGTATGCAAAATGATGTGAGCAGAGCCAGGAGAACAATTTATATAATAACAATAATAGGAAAGACAAACAACTTTGAAAGATTTAAGAACTCTGGTCCATCAACCAATCATAATTCTGGAGGACTCATTATGAAGCATGCTACTGGCCTCCTGACAGGGAAGCGATGGGCTCAGGGCACAGGCTTAGACATGTGCTTTTTGGACATGGCCGATGTGTATTACTTGGCGATGCATATTTGCTACAAAAGTTTTGGGTTTTTTTTTTTCAATGGTGGGAGAGGGAGAGGAGAGAAAATAGATCTTTGTTGATCAAAAAAAGTCAAGGCCATATAGAGCTCTGAGGACACAAAAGATATGGCACAGTTCCTCCTCTCAAGGGAGGAACAGTCTTGACATTGCCTAGATGAGTGGGGAACATTACTGGGGAATTTTCAGAAAGAAAGGATGACACTAAGGCTTATGGATTTAATTAAATTGATTGCCCATTCTGCCTTTTAAAAATTTGGATTGCCCCAGAGTAAGAGCAAGTCCCAGGTGAGCTTCTGGGGCGTGAGAAAAGTGCCAGGGTATTATCTGATATTCTGAAAAAGCAAGTTCCCCCCTGTAGAAATATCTTTCCATCTCTTCTCTAGTACATTAGCCACAGGGATGGAATAGGATCAGAGTGGGGACAATGTTTGGTTTTCCATTCGCTGGGTGCCTAGTATTTGGCAGGAGTATTTGGTACCAGTCCCATGGGAAGAACAGTAATTGTTCCCATAAAGACTGAGATCATGATGAGAAGGCTTTTCAGAGGCCTCTTTGAATACATTTCTGGTACTGCTAGTCCTGGAACTCCACCCTTTTATTCCAAGGACATATCGTGGGGGCCAAGAGCACCACAGGCCAAAGAGCTGGAAGGGCCTTCGGAGGCCAGGTAGCCGAGCCTCTTTATTTTAGACATGGGGAAACTGAGGTCCAGGGAGGTTAGGTGACTTGTCAAGAGTCACACAGTTGTAACAGAAAGAAAATGCAATTAGAGTTTGAGAAAACAGCAGGGTCAAAGGAAGGTTTTGTGTTTGCTTTGGTTTGATTAAAGGATGACTCTTTGTAGGCTGAGAAGGAGAGACTGAAGAAACATGAGAGAGAACGTCTGATGGAGCATAGATACAGACAAGAGAGTAGGCATTAGTACTGAGAACAAAGAGAGACTTATTAACCCTGGTGAGTATGAGGGCCAGCTTCTCCTCCAAGGCTACAGGAAAGTATGGATGACAATAAGGAGAGGCAGAAGAGAAATGAGGTAATTTGTGTCAGTTGGCCTCTATCTTCTCAGGAAAGAAGGAGGAGAGTTTATCTATTGAAAAGCTTCAGAAGGCAGTTCATGAAGGCATTGAGGAAAGAAGAAAAGTATTGGGGTGGGATTGGGGAGGGGGTAGGTTCACGTAACTATATTGTTATACCACACTGCCTCTTACAGGAGAAGTGATCAGTTCAGCCAACCATCCAAATGTTTTGTATGTATGACATCTGGATGTCTAGAAACATCTGGAGGAGTTCATTTTTCACGTTTTATAAGTTGTCTTAGGCTATGTCTGCCTACACAAACTGCACTTAAAAATGCTATCTCTGTATTGTAATTCTTCTTGTCATCAGCCTAAAATGCTCATGTACACAGTTGTCATACGAATAATGTTAAAAGCTAGAGGCCAAATAACCTGCTATTACACACACACACACACAGATATGAAAAGTCAATGTTTATTTTTCTTGGGTGTGGCCTTGTATTCCACTCATGTATTCCTTCTCCTTGGTGTGGGAGACAGGAGAAGACCGTGTCTCTGTCCTTGAGCAGCCTGGTAACAGAGATAAGACTGCCGTCTGTATTTGCATTTTAACAGGGACCAAAGCCCTAAGTGACAATAATGATGCCCTTAGAGTGAATTTCAAGCAACATTGGAAAGTGTTTTGAAGATGCATTAGATCTCCTCAACACCCTCCAAAGACTGTTATCTGTGTCCCACAAAGGATTCATCTCACAGGCTCATATCTCTCCAATCAATATGGCCCAGATTTTTTGTCAATACCTGATCTTCACTTGCAGAGACATTAATGAACACGTGTATAATGAATGGTGGGAAGTTTTAATTGTTGAATCTATTTGGAAATCCGTTGGCGGAATACCAAGAAGAATACTGTCAAAGTGCAAAGAAAATTGTCCAAAAGACAATCTGCGGCCCCCCTCCAAAAGTCCCATCCCCTTCTAGATTTTCTTGTTACTGGAGGGAGTCACCACCAGGCTCTCTGGTTTGCAACCTCAGCTCCTCACTTGTATCTCAGCCTCTTCCCCTTCCCAGTCAGTTGTCAAATTTTGCCATTTCTAATTCCACAGCACCTTTTCTATGTGTTTCTTCCTGTCCACTCATACAGCCCCTCATCACCTCTTGCCTGGACAATTGTAACAGTTTCCTATTTGGTTTCCCTGCCTCAAATCCACGCCATTCACAAATCATCCTCCACACAAATGATTTATTTTCCTAAAATGCAGATTTGATCATGTCACTCTCATGCTCAACAAACCCCAGTAATCTCTCTGTTACCTCAAGGATCAAACATAAACTGCCTTATTTGACATGTACAATCTCTCACACGGAGGTCCCGTCTCTAATAGCTGTGCCTTTGTGTTGACTGTGCCACATACCCAGAATTCTTTCCCTTCTTACCTCTGACAGTTGAACTCTATAATTACCCTCTCGACCTCAATCGAATGACTTTGTCTTCATGAAACCTTTCTTGCCCCCTCATCTTAAAGTAGATTAATCAAAAATAATTAAAAAGTACCGTCTTTACGGAGTAAGAGGGGGGAAATCCAATTCAGGAAAAAAGTTAGAGACAAATTGGAGAAAATTTGACTTTGAGGAAATTGGCCCAGAGGGGTTAAGCAACAATTGCCCCAAGCCCAAGTTCTGTTACTTTCAATCCTCCCCATTATACAACCTTGAGACCCCAGCATCCTCTTTGATTCCCTCATCCCCTACATTTGATCAGTTTCCAAGTCTTGTCAATTCTGACTCCCAATGTCTCTCACATCTGGTTCCTATTTTCAAACATGGCTAGCACCAGCCTAGTTCAAGCTTTCAGGGCAGCCTGCATACTTGGTGACTTCTGCATATGTGTTGATGCTTTCCCAAACCCCCTAGCCTTCCAGTTCATCTGTCTCCTAAATTCCCTTGGCCTTATCATTTCTATTCACCTCTGCTATACCTGGAGATGGCCATACCCTTGATCTGACCATCATCACTCATTAACTGTTTCACCTCCATGACTGAAATTCCTTTCTGTGGCCCCAGTTGCCTCTCCTTCAATACCTCCTACTCCCTCACACCTCCAGTACCAATCACTTGTCCTCACCAAGACCTCCAGCCCTTCTCTCCACCCGTTTCTGTTCTCAGCAGTAAAATGAGCCAATTGGACTAGGTAACCTCTGACATTCTGCCACTTTTAGATCTGTGACCCCATTATGTTTCCATTTTGTTTTCCACCAAGGATGGTGCTCAGAGCTCAATTCAATTCGACAAATAGTTAGCATCCACTGTATGCTAGGCACTATGCTAGGGTAGGTGCTGAGGATATGAAGACAAAAATGAAACAGTCCCTGCCCTCAAGAAGCTTACTTTCTATTTGATGAATAGAATTGAGATCCAAGATAAAGCTAGGGTAAGAAAGCACCAAGTTCCTTTGAATGAGTCAATCCATAAACATTTATTAAGCATCTATTATGTGCCAGGCACTGTGTGCTAAGCACCAGGGATACAAAAAGAATCGAATTACTAAATAAAACTGTATGCCAAGATAGTGAAAGAGCTTGAAAAGGTACTTACAACAAGATTCTTGAAACAATTTAGAAGTGGGAAAAGTACCACAGGATACATGTCTGTGCAAAATGTCAGGTCTACAGTTTTGTAATTTTGAAAAACAGTATTACAGTGGAGTTAAAAAAAAATAACAACACATTACAAGATGGAGGGGGAATGCTTACACAAAAGCACGTCTAAAAAAGATCTGGACTACATGCTTGATATAAGTCATCAGTCTGACACGGCAGCTGATACAGTCTTGGCCTAAGCTGAGAAGTCCTTATAAAAATAAGGACATGCCAGGTGGCAGAGTGGAAGGAGATCTGGTGCTGGAGTCAAGAAACCCTGAGTTCAAATCTGGTCTCAGATACTTACTTAGATGCGTGACTCTGGGCAAGCCACTTAGCCCCTCTCTGCCTCGGTTTCCTCATCTCCCTTATGATGTCATTGGTCTTCAAAAACGAATGACAAACAGCAGCAGCAGCAGCAGCAGCAACAAACCAGGGATGGTAATAGCACCTGCCTCCCAGGGCTGTTGTCAGGATTGAACAAGATAACATTGGTAAAGCGCTTGGCACAGCACCTGGCACATAGTAGGAGCTTAATAAATGTGTATTATGGGGCAGCTAGGTGGCACAGTGGATAGAGCTCCAGCCTTGCAGTCAGGAGGACCTGAGTTCAAATCCGGTCTCAGACACATAACATTAGCTGTGTGACCCTGGGCAAGTCACTCAACCCTGATCGCCTCACCAAAAAGCAAAACTAAAATAAAATAAAAATAAAAAAATAAACGTGCAGTCCCTTCCCTTTGCTATTCTACCCTGGTCAGACGAGATCTGTGATGGTATCCCAGGCACCACGATTTAAGAAGGGCACAGATAAATTAGGGAACACCAAGAAGAGGGCAAGTAGGATGGTAAAAGACCCAGAGATCACGTCATATGTGGAATAGATGAAAGAACGGTGGGTGTTTAGCCGGAAGAAGTAAAGATTCAGTCAAGTGATGCTAGAGATACAGTAATATCTATCTTCCAGCATGTGAAGGGCTGTCACCTAAAAGAGGTATAAAACTGCTATTTCTTGAATTGAATTAAATTCCAAATAACCTAGACTAGAGATCATCCTCTTTGGCTGAAAATAAAATGGAGAAGCATTATAGGGTCATAGATTTAGAACAGGTAGGGATGCCAGGGGCCATGGAGTCCAACCCACTCATTCCCCTGCCAAGTAAATCAGGGTGAAGAGAGGTTAAGCATCAATTTACCAATCCCAGGCTTTGGTTCTATCAATCCTCTCAATTATACAGGCTCAAAGCCTCAGACTTCGTTGATTTTTCCCCTGTCCACTACTCCATCCAAATAGTTCCCAGAAGGAAGAACTCAGAGTTTATTGCTGCAAAGAGATAAGTTTAGGTTGATGTCAGAAAAAAAAATTCTTACAGAAATATCCAAAAGTAGAATTATCTGCCTCTAGAGGTACAGGGTTTTTCCCCTCTCCAGAACTGGTCGAGTGAAGACTGGACATTCTCTTTCCAGATGTGTTGGAATGAATCCATTTTTCAGGTGGGGTAAACAAAGGTTAAACAGCTTGCCATAGCTAGTAAGTGTCTGAGGCTTGATTTGAACTCAAGTCTTCCTAACTTCAGGTCAGTATTTTATCTGTTGTGCTATATCATCTACAATAACCTTTATGCTGAATGTCAATTTCTGAGACGTCTCCAGAGAGACCCCAGGCACCTCCTAAGGTCAAAAAGAGTGAGTCAAAGCTCATGCAGTCAGGGGTGGGATCAGGTCCATTTTTTCACTTCCAGCCTGGGCAGGATAGGGAGGAGGAGGAGGAGGAGGAGGAGAGGAAAGGAAAAAGAGAGGGAGGAGGAAGAAGAGGAGGAGGAGGAGGTCTCAAAGTCTTCCTTCTCTTAGGTTTCCCCCGACATCCTTTACACCATTCCTCATTTGACTTAGTCAAGGAGCAGGTAGTGACTTCCATCCCTTTCCCCTAAAGACTGAAAACTGAGGCACGCACGGGTCGTTCAGGTATGGGATCCAACAAGTAAGCAGAATCAATGAGTTCCAGCAGAAGTAGGCAGTGAGGCTCATAGGATCCTAGAGAGTTGGATAGGACCTCAGACATCATCATTTTACAGAGGAGGAAATCGAGGCCCAGAGTAATTAAGGAACTTGTCCAAGGTCACACAGTGACAGCACTGGGATTCTACCTCAGGTTTTTTAAAGCCAAGTTTACCACCTCCCCAGGAGACCACTCTGCATTCTAGGTAAGAGAGCAAGGAGTAAGGGGCTCTGAGACATTCCACAGAAGCATGCCTCCTTTGAGGGATTTGTTAGGTAAAGGGGGGCATTCAGGTTTGAGATCAGGTCAGAGGTCAGATTCTCCAGGGGTGTGAAGAAGCACAAGCATGCCTTGGGGGTGTGGGGGCGGGGAGAGCGTGGGGGTGGGGAGAGGCAACTATCCAAATGGAGTAAGTTGCAGAACGTTTTCGGATCTGATGAGAGAGAGAGAGAATCCTTCTCCCGGAGGTCTCTACACTAATAACATCACAGGTTCAGTGCCTCTCCTATATCCAGGGTTATTTGTTGAGGTTATTCTTCCCTGTGGGGTGGGGGAGGCAGGAAATCGAAAGCCTGCCCCTCTTTACCTTTTCGTGATAAAAGTCCTGAAGAAGAACAGTGGGGGTGAAGGAGAGCCAGTCACAGTTGAATTCTGGTGGAGATGGTGGGAGAAGGACGACAAAATAAAAGGAGGGAGGATCTCTGGATGCAACAGGGCAGGAGTATTAGAAAGGAGGGAGAGAAGAGAGTTAATGGAAGGGAAACAAAGTGAGTGCGGAAGGTGGGAAGAAGGAATAAGGAACAGAAAGAAGGGTGTGTGGACCAAGGAGGGGGAAAGGCAGGAGAGGGCAGAAGAAAGGAGGATGTGTGGCCAGAGAAATCGTGGAGATTGTAGGTGGAGACAGGGGAGAAGCGTGCGTGGAGGACAGAAAGAGGGGGTGGAGAGAAAGAAGAAGGGAGCTGCTGAACAGAGAACAGGGTGTGTATGGAGACAGAAGGATGTGCGGACCTTGGTCAGAAGGCGCAGGGTGTAAACCGAGGCAAAGGGGAGAACGTGCTGAGAAGAGGGTGATGTGTCTGAGCAGGAGAGAAGTGGGCGTCAGGTGTAGACAGAGAGTGGTGGGTAGAGGACGAGGGGAAAGGGATGCAGACAGAGGAAGAGAGGATGGAGGAGCCCCGGCCAGGGGAAAGGTCAATGTCAGCTATTAACTGGAGGGCCGACCTAGGAGGGAAGGGGGACGTGGGGGAGGGAAGGGGGACGTGGGCGCGCGGAGTGCTGTTGCTGCCGCTTTGGGCTGGGGGCGGGGGAAGCCTCTGATTGGTAGCCTGGGTGGCATGACGCCACGTCCGGCAGGGGAAGCCCTGCCTCAGCTTCAGAAGAAAAAAAAAAAAAAAAGTCTCGCCTCCCTCGGCCCCCCAAGCCTGGTCGGTTCGCCCACCCCCAACCCTCCGCTCCCTTTTTGCAGGTGGTGCCGCCGCCCCAAGCCCAGAAGAAGCGCGCCAGGCTCGGGGCAGCAGAGAGCGGGCACTCCTCCCCGGGGGCTCTGCGCTGTCCCCTCCTCCGGCCGGACCCGCGCGGCTTCGTGGACCCCACCCCCACCCCCACGAACATGCAGTCCCCGGCTCTGGCCGCCGCCCCCTTCCCCAGGGCTTGTGATCTCCGCCCCGGAGTCAGACAGTCCCGCGCCGCCAGGGGCGACTCTCTGCTCTCCGTCCATCGGGCGCGGCCCTGCCCTGGGCGCCCCCTGAGACCCCGCCCTCTGCCCCCCACCCCCCACAGCATCCTCGCTAGCCCGGGGTCGCCTCTCCGGGCGGGAGGGGAAGAGCGCGGCGGACGGAGGCGGACACAGGGCGGCCCGGCCCATCCAAGGCCCCGCCCCGCCCCGCCTCTCCACCCCTCCCTTCCTCCTCCTCCTCCTCCTCCTCCCTCTCCCCTCCGCCCAGGGGGCCGGGCCGGGGGTGGGGCCGAAGGTGGGACCGAGCGCGAGCGCTTCGCGGCTGCCGCTGCTGAAGCTGCTCTCGCTGCCGCCGCCGCCGCCGCCGCCGCCGCGGACTGTGCCCGGCTGAATCTGCGCCGGTGGAACTCGCCCCGGGCTTTTGTTGTGCTCCTCCTCGTCCTCCTCCTCGTCCTCCTCCTCCTCGTCCTCCTCCTCCTCCTCCTGCCCCGCTGCCTCTGCCTCCGCGGCCGCCGCGTCCTCCGCCACCTCCTCCAGGCAGCGAGCCCGGCGCACCGGGACCTTGGCTCTGCCCTTCGCCCGCCGGACGGCGGCGGGGCGCAGCGGGGGACAGGCGGACCGGCGGACGGACAGCAGGGCGGCGGCCGGCCGGCCGGCCATGGATCTCCTCGTGCGAAGCTGCTGGCTCCTCTGGGTGGCCGCCGCCGCCGCCGCCGCCTCGGCCCGCGGGGAGCCGGGGGGCAGCAAGAGCAGGAGCTGCGCCGAGGTCCGCCAGGTCTACGGGGCCAAAGGCTTCAGCCTGAGCGGCGTGCCTCAGGCAGAGATCTCCGGTGAGTGGGGCCGTTGATTGCGGGCAGCCGCGGAGCCGGAGAGGGCGCCAGCTGCCCCCCCCCCACCCCGCCCCGGGCCAAACCGTCGGGCCGGGAGGGGGCACGGGGGTGGGGGTGGGGGGAGACGACGACGGGGACGGGAAATGGGCAGCCCCGAGGGAGGGGGGGAGAGCCCTGGGGCACGCTTGCGATCGGAGCCTCGGGGCAGGTGGGCAGGGGGCCGCCCGGCTTCTCCAGCCACCCCCGCCACCCCCCATCCCCATCCCCATCCCCATCCCCATCCCCATCCTCCTTCACTGCGGCCGCTTCGGAAAGTTCTCCTGGCTCATCTTAGCTCCCACCCGTGCAGGCTTAGGCTTGAAAGAGGGTGAAGAAAAGTGGCATTTGTGAGGGAGACTGAGGCCGGGCCAGTGAGCGGTCGGTCACCAGGGAGCGTGGTCGCTGGGCCTCCCTGTCCCCCTGCCCCAGCCCTAGTGGCCCCGGGACTGGCCTCGGGCCGGGGCCGTTCAGGCCACCCAGGGGATGGAGCTCTGGGAGGCGGGCAGCAACAGCGTGGAGAAAGGGGATCCCGGAGAAGAGAGTGGGGGGCGAGAGGGAGGCGAGGGTACCGCTGGAAGGGCTTTCTCCTGCCTTGGATTTGGGATGGAAACAGCGTGTTGTGAGTGATGGAGACCGAGTTGAGGAAGTGGACCCTCTGTTGGAGGAGGCGTCTGGCTTCTGTCCCAAGAGAGTAGAGATGGGAGGGGGGGGTTGGGGGAGGGGAAAGGGTTTAGATTTTTTTGTTGTTTTTTGTTTCGGGTTTTTTCCTTTTTCCTTTTCACAAAGCTAGAGATTTTAAACAGTAAAAAAGAGACTCGGTGAAATTCTGGTCTGTGTCTGCAGATGAGTTTTTATTGTGGATCAAAGAGCAGAAGGAAGTACCCCTTCCCATGCTGTGGGCAGCCAGGGGGTGGCTGTCCCAGGGAAGTCTTACTCCGAACCTCATGGCTCGCAGCTGAGAGCCATCTGCCCCAGTTCGTACATTCTGGGAGAGACGGAGTCAGGCAGAGCCACCCCCAGGGGCCAGCCCCGGCCAACTGCAGCCGGAGAAGCTCTTTGGGTTTCTCTCAACAACTGTCACGTCTTTATAAGGAGCCCGTCCCTCAGTCATCCACAGGCATCTGGCAGCCCGCCCCTGCCCTCTCCTGCTCATGCAGAAGACGAATCCCTAACCTGGGAACAAGAGTGCTGGCCTTCCAGGGAGACAGTTGGGGTTGAGGGGAGAACGATACCTGTTGAAGCCAAGACGTCTATATTCCCGTTGTTTGCAGAGGACTTGCTAAAACCAGGTTTCTCTAAGGGTGCAGGTGTCTCTCCTTGGTGGGTGGGGGAGGGGGGGGAGACTATTACAGGATTACCACCTGTGTGGTAGAAACAGCCTTAACAAGACTTGGCTTCCCTGGGCCTCGGTTTCTTCCTCAGTAAAACGAACTGGATGGCCTTTGAAGTCCCAGCTCTGACGTCTTTTGAATCTGTAAAAATAACCCTAGAGTGACAAAGAATCATAAGAATTCAGAGTTAGAAGTGAGGCTTTAGTCCAACCCTATCAAGCCTCCTCTATAAAATGAGAGGCTGGCCTGAGGTCCCTTCCAGTGAGGTCTAGGACCTTCTGGGGTGGGACAGGCTGCAGCAGTGCCCCTGCAAGCTTCCTTTTCTCCCTTTTCTTGAATCCAGCCCTGGGATACTGACAGGAGGGTGGAGTTGGACCCAACTATTGGCCTCCACCAGTTGGGGGCCTGGCTTGCAGTTTCAGGTATAGGGGCCGGTAAAGACCAGGGAGAAATTGGATTCCTTTGGAAGCTAATGTGCCACCCTGCAAGGTTGGAATGAGACTGAAAAGCTTATTAAGGCAATCTGACTGGTGTAAGCATCGCTAAGTCTTTATGAAGTACCTACTATGTGCCCGAGTGAGATGCTTATAAAGACAAAAATGAAACACTCTGCCCATAAGGAGATGCCGTCGCTGGGGTGTCGTGCTTTTAAAGGATATGCCTGTTTTAGTTATGCTTGTTGTTTCTTTTTTTCTGATGGAAGATCTTTGTTGAGAAGGTCTCTTTGTAAGTGGGTGATTGGCCTTTGAACTCCTTTATTCACTGGGCCTGGAGAATCCCCTCGGGATACTCCCTTCTGCTGAAAGCAGTGAGATTATGGGAGAGAAGATAAAAAAAATGGGAAGCTTCTGGCCAGTGAGGACTCAGTTTCACTGTGAGGCTTTATAGTCTGAAACCTTTTAATGATAGGTTCCAAGCTGGAATATCCGGGCTTTTCTTTGGCTCCTCTTCTGCTTGAGACACCAAGGGGTGGGGAATCACTTAAGGCGATCTCAGCCAAGACATGTGTATGTGATTTCACATTCTAAACCCAGGAAGCCCTATAATAGAACTCCGTCCCCGTCAGATTTTGAGTATGGACAGACTCTGTCCATGTGGCAAATGTCTGCCTATCAGGCATTTCTGCTTAATAAGGAAAGCTGATTGGAATAGCTCAGGGATGAGCTGTCTGTCCTCTCCTTGGCTCCAGAATCTGTCGGGGGAATTTAGTTCGGGTCTATTTAAAAGCTGAAATAAATTGGGTGGAGGTAATGTCAGGTGGCAGACTTTGAGACCTGCGTTCCCTGTGAGGCCGCCCCAGACCACTCCCACTCCATGGTCTTACCTTTTATGAAACTCAAAACACCAAATGTTTATCTGTCCCATGGCTTCTAAGTATGAACTAACCTTGTGACATTTTTATATTGTTACTTTACAGTACTTTTTTATGGACTGCTATTTATATGCATATATACACACATTTTCCCCACATATTTCTTGTTTCCCCGCCTAGATTAAATCCCTCTCCATCAGAGGAGGTTCGTAAAACCAAAGATTTAAAGTTGAAAGGGAGCTTAGACACCATCAACTCCAAACCCTCCCCCACCTTGTTTTAAATGAGGAAACCAAAGTAGACAGAGGTCAATGGACCAGCGTCTAGGCTCATACAGCTAGCAATCATCTGAGGTCTTCCTAACTTCAAGACCAGTCTCCTCCTCTCCACTACACCAAGACGATATTTTCTTCTTTTCTTAGACTTGAGTATCTTACAAAGAGTTGGCACCAGTGGAAAAAGCTCTGGTTCTGGAGTCAGAGAACCTGGATTCAGATCCCAGTCTGATGGTTACTCCCTTTGTGACCTTGGACAAATCACTTTGCTTGTCTAAGCTTCGGTTTCCTCGTAGAGATAACGAGGGGGGTTGACCAGATTACCTCTGAGGTCCCTTCTTAGATTTATCATCTAGGTCTGGGACCTCGGTCAAAAACCTAGACACTGCCTTTCCATGTAAAGCAGAGGGGCAGGTGGGAAGTGGGAGGAAGGGAGGACACCTTCCTAAAGAATGAGGCAGAGAAGAAAGCGTTTTTGGGTTGCTGTTTTGGTGGGGAAAGTTTACATTCGGAGGGAGAGGTAAGACATGAGGGAGAATCTAGTGATATGAGCTGAACCAGCTGAGTGAAACTTACGGTGGGTTGGGAGTTGTGGATTGAAACGGTGTTCTCATCTCTAATTATGCCTGCTTGGAAGAAGGATTCTCTTAGCTGTGAAGTAACTCCTTTTTCAGACAAGTAATTTGAGGCAGGATCTTGAAAGTCAGCATGAAGTAGTAGCTAGTGGTTGGACTTTGAAGTCCGAAATCAATCAGTCATTCATCAAGTGTTTATTAAGCACCTGCTGTGTGCCAAGTACTGTTTTAGGTGCTGGAAATATAGAGACAAAAATGAAAGAGTCCCTGCCCTCAGGGAGCTTACATTCTATCGATTTGTGTACACATAATACAAGAAAGAGATTTGGAGTCAGGAAGACCTGAATTCAAATGTGACTTCAGACACTTAATAGCTGTGTGATCCTGGGCATGTCCTTTAACGATTTTCTGCCTTGGTTTCTTCATCTGTCAAATGGGAATAATAATAGCTCCAACCCCCAAGGTTATTGTGAGGACCCAGTGTGCACTTAGCACAGCACCTGGCTCATAGTAGGTGCTGGCCAAATGTTTATTAAGCATATATAAATATATACAAAGTGAATACAAAAATATAAGTTAATTTTTGGACAGTGGAGAAAGGCATAGGAAGAACTGGGTTGAAATCCCTCTCTAACACATTTACTGTGTGTCCACAGGCAGGTCACTTGACCTCTCTGAACCTCAGTTGCCTCATCTTTAAGATTAGGATACTCTCTGTAGTATTTACCTCCCAGGATCATTGTGATGTTCCAACGTGATTATGACTAATTCCGTTTGTAAGCATTAAAGCCCTATATAAATGGTTATTATCATTTAATACTTTCAGAGTGAGGAGTCATTTTGGTAGGAGAAATCACTTGCCGGTCCCACAGAGTGTGACTTTATAAAATAGCAAGCCTGATTGAATGAATGAGTCTGGGCTCAGAGCAGCGCCCTTGAGAAATGGCATACTTATGGCGACTCCCCAAGAGGAGCCCTCACTGTGATTTGAGCAACAGCGGCACCATTGATCATTGGAATCAATGTGTCATCTGCCTAGGGAGGACTTCGTTGAAGGACAGCAGTCATTTGAGTATACAGGGTGGGGGGTGACAATTCAATTATTCATTTAAACTTACTATCAGTGTGCTGGGATAAAAAGACAAAAAATGAGTCAATCCCACCATCTGTCCCCCTCCCCCCAAGACTATATTCTTACACTTGACGCTCACGTGGTATGGTGGCAAGAAAGCAGGATTGGAGGCCAGAAGACTTCAGTTGAATTCCTAGCTATGACACTAGCTGTGTGAGCCTGGGCAAGTCACTTAACCTCCTCTTTTTCTCTTTCAGTAAAATGTGGAAAATAATGTTTGGGCTACCTAGCTCACAGGGCTGTTGTATGGAAGGTACTTTAGAATCCTTAAGGCAGTATGGAATTGTGGGCTATTGTTGTGAATTCTGCTTTGCTTATTAAATATCTGTGTGGATTATAGTTGGCCAATGGATTCATTTTTCGATGAGTCAGTAACTCAGGTAGGGGAAAAGGTTTTAAAGCCGTAGGGGAATTGAGGGGTAGAACTTATCCTGGTCTCCTGAAAAGCCTGGGCAGAGTCAGGAATCATCAGGAAATATGCCCTTCTATAGCAGATTTAGATCAATCCAAATCTCTGCAAAAATCTCGGCTGGGTTGTTGAGGGCTCTAATGCCCATTTGTCTCACAGGACAGCTGAGCCTGTGCCTCTGTGTAGGGATTAGGGACACTGTGTCATTAAAGCTATACTTGATCAGAGCCTGAAGGACGAAGGCACTTTATGGGCATGGGCCAAAGGTGCATTTTTCATGGGGAGATGCTTACTGGGAATCTTTCAGGGGAATTTTCTTCCCAGGTTGCAAAGTATTACTGCTCATCTTACGTCCAGAAAAAGGCAAGGCACTGCGTAAGAAGTTGTATGGTTATCCCTTCTTAGTTATCCCAAGAGGATTTTTCCATTTGTGTGAGGCAAGACCCACTAAAAGCTGTCCAACAGTACGTGTAGAATTAGATCATGTTAGATCTAGGTTTTGAGCTCACCCCATCTTAGCTTCTTTTTTCTGAAACGTTATTACCTGCAATGCCTCAGTTTATTCATTGGTTCTGATTAGGTTCATTTTATTTCTTTTTCATGGGATCATATAGCTAGAGCTGGAAGGTACTTCAGAGGTCATCTAATCCAAGCCCCTAATTTTTAAAAAACAAAATTATATTGTTATATCTTGTTTTTGTATCACCTACGTGTCCCAATATGATACTTCCTGGGGGGGGGGGAGACCAACCCCCTCATTTTACAAATGTAGAAACTGAGGCCAAAGGAGGTTTTTTTTTTCTTTTGTTTTAAAATTCTTATTTTGGCACTACATTCATTTCCAAATAAATTACTCTGCTCTCTTCTTCCCAGAGCCCTCCCTTATAGCCAAAGAGTTAAAAAGAAAGAGCGGAAGCAATTCAATGAAACTAGCCTCATATCAAACAAGTCTAACAGTATATGTATATTTCACACTTAGTGTCCGTCTCAGCAAAGAAGGGAAGGAAGTGTATTTCTCCTCTTTTTTGGGGGGGGGGGGGGTCTTAGGGTGAGGGAAGGCAAGCGTGATCCCTCTGATTACACAGTGGCCAATTTTATGGGTAATGTTGTTCGCACCATTCATTCCCATTGTCCTAACACTTCTGGCTCTGCTAGCTTCTCCATGCCTCAGTTTACATTAAGTTATTAGGCTTCTTTTAAAGTGATCCCAACATCCCAACATCTTTAGAGGTGCCAGTCACTGACTGAGAGCCTCCATAGAGAAAATGAAGTAGAGCATTGTGCTTTTTTTTTTTCACAGTGTCACCCACATATTTGTAAACCTCCATCTTCTCTAGGAAAACTGTTCTGAGAATCCTCCTACTGAATTACCTGGAAGAGAGGCAGGCAGCCTGGCAAAAGCATTTGCAGTCATGGGGCTGGGTTCAAATCCTACTTTGGAGACTTATTATCCTGATAATCTTGGGCAGATCACTTCACTTCCCTGGGCCTCAGTTTCCCTGTCCCTCAAACTGTCAGCCAAGAATTGGACTAGATGAGGTCCCGTCTAACTCCAGATTCATGATCCCATGATTCTCGATGATTATTTTCTCAACTTTTTTTAAAATTACAAGCTTATTATTACCTTCTCCCTGGTAACAAGAGAATGATTTCTCTCACCTTGTCCCTTCCCCATAATACCTTTATTCCATTTATTAGAAAGGAGATCATCTGATTTTTAGAGCAGAAAGGCCCTTCAGAGATCATAGAATCTAATCCTCTCATATTACAAGAGGGGAGTTTAAAACCAGAGGCAAGGAAGGGACTGGTCCAAGGTCATATAGTTGGTCAGTGGCATGGCTGACATTAGAATCCAACTCTCAGATTGGGTGGTCCTGGGCACAGCCCTTATTCATTTCATTTTTTTTTTAATTCCCTTTCCAATGTAATGGTACTTAAAGCATTCCAGCCCAGGGGGAGAGGATGGAATAATTAGATCTCAGCTCCTGAGATCCCTCTCCTATTTGTCTTCCTGCCAAATTTCTTGGGTACCTTCCACAACTCCCGGCTGTGGTACCTGTGTTAATCACTCTGGCTGAGTGGGAGGGAAAGCAGAATCATCATCCCCATCTTGCCCAGGGTGCAAGACTAAACTTGACCGGGATTCCAGGATGTTACCGCTACAAAATAGGCACTGACCGAGCATTTTCTGGCTGGCTGTGAGTGGAGGGAGATCACCGTGCTCGAGTGGTTCAGTCGACTGAGCTGTGGAGAGAGACAACAGTGAATGAGAGATGAAGAGAAATGCCCCAGGATGTTGAAAACGGTCAATAGAGGGTGGTTTGGTTTTTGGTCTATTCTTACACTCTTTTTGATCTCTCTTGTTAGATCATCCCCATCTCTCAATGTATCTCTCCCCTCTCTCCTCCTTCCCACTATCTCTAACATCAAAAAAATGTTTTTAAAGGGCAGGGGGAGAAACCAGTTCAACAAAACTAACCAACACAACCAAATCTGAAAAGTATATAGCATTCCACACCTGCAGCCCCTCACTGCTGAAAAGAAGGGAAAGAGGTACATTCTCCTATCTCTGCAGGGGGCCTGAATCTCAGTTGTTAGGGAATGTGGACGTGACGGACCACAGGCACCACTCTAGGACACGGCAGAAAGCCCACTGGCTTTGGAGTCTATGGACTTGGGATGTAAATCCTGCATCTTGTGCTTTACTCCCTGTGTGACCTTGGGCAAGTTGATTCATCTCTCTGTGCCTCAGTTACCTCATCTGTAAAATGAGGGGTGGGATTAGATGACCAAAACACCCCAGATGGGGTCACATAGAGTCAGACACGACTGAAACAACTGAACAGCAGCAAGAGAAGCAGACCTGGCAGGTCTGTGATCCCCTGAGCTCTTCTGCAGTGTCAGGCATGGTCATTAGAGTTACATAGCAGTCCCTTTAATGTTTTTTTTTTCCTTTTGTTCTTTCTGTTTGCTGTGCTGTGTCCATCTTGTCTGTTTTCCTGGTTCTGTTTCAGAGTGAGGATTTTAATGTCTAGTCAACATTAATCTCATTTCTCAGCTTCGTAAGTGTTGGAGACTTGGAAGCAAAATTTGCTGGGAGGGAGAGAGGGAGAGGGAGAGAGAGAGAGAGAGAGAGAGAGAGAGAGTGAGAGAGTGTGAGAGAGTGTGAGAGAGTGAGAGAGTGAGAGAGTGGAAGTTTGGTCAGTGGCGTCTACAGAATCGCCTCCCTGATGCAGGTCTCCTTTGTCATGGACGCTGCAGTTATAGTGGCTCCCTCTAGTGGCCACTATTGCTCCTGGCCATGAAAATCTAAAGTAAACTTACTCAGTGCGCGCGCGCGCGCGCACACACACACACACACACACACACACACACACACACACACACACACACACACACACACACACACACACACACACACACACACACACACACACACACACACACACACACACACGT